>NC_079408.1:18248982-18618254 GCF_029220125.1 Pseudoliparis swirei
TCCGGTCTCATGATGTGGTTCAGGTCTCTTATGATGTGGTTCTGGTCTCATGATGTGGTTCTGGTCTCTTGTGATGTGGTTCTGGTCTCTCGTGATGTGGTTCTGGTCTTATGATGTGGTTCTGGTCTCTCATGATGTGGTTCTGGTCTCTTATGATGTGGTTCTGGTCTCTCATGATGTGGTTCCGGTCTCTTATGATGTGGTTCTGGTCTCTCATGATGTGGTTCTGGTCTCTCATGATGTGGTTCCGGTCTCTTATGATGTGGTTCTGGTCTCTTATGATGTGGTTCTGGTCTCTCATGATGTGGTTCTGGTCTCTATGATGTGGTTCTGGTCTCTCATGATGTGGTTCTGGTCTCTTATGATGTGGTTCTGGTCTCTCATGATGTGGTTCTGGTCTCTCATGATGTGGTTCTGGTCTCTTATGATGTGGTTCTGGTCTCATGATGTGGTTCTGGTCTCTAATGATGTGGTTCTGGTCTCTCATGATGTGGTTCTGGTCTCTTATGATGTGGTTCATGATGTGGTTCTGGTCTCTTATGATGTGGTTCCGGTCTCATGATGTGGTTCTGGTCTCTCATGATGTGGTTCTGGTCTCTCATGATGTGGTTCTGGTCTCTTATGATGTGGTTCTGGTCTCATGATGTGGTTCTGGTCTCTTATGATGTGGTTCTGGTCTCTCATGATGTGGTTCTGGTCTCTCATGATGTGGTTCTGGTCTCTCATGATGTGGTTCTGGTCTCTTATGATGTGGTTCTGGTCTCTTATGATGTGGTTCTGGTCTCTTATGATGTGGTTCCGGTCTCTTATGATGTGGTTCTGGTCTCTCATGATGTGGTTCTGGTCTCTTATGATGTGGTTCTGGTCTCTCATGATGTGGTTCTGGTCTCTTATGATGTGGTTCTGGTCTCTTATGATGTGGTTCTGGTCTCATGATGTGGTTCTGGTCTCTCATGATGTGGTTCTGGTCTCTTATGATGTGGTTCTGGTCTCATGATGTGGTTCTGGTCTCTCATGATGTGGTTCTGGTCTCTTATGATGTGGTTCTGGTCTCTCATGATGTGGTTCTGGTCTCTTATGATGTGGGTCTGGTCTCTATGATGTGGTTCTGGTCTCGATGTGGTTCTGGTCTCTATGATGTGGTTCTGGTCTCTCGTGATGTGGTTCTGGTCTCTTATGATGTGGTTCTGGTCTCTCATGATGTGGTTCTGGTCTCTATGATGTGGTTCTGGTCTCTCATGATGTGGTTCTGGTCTCTTATGATGTGGTTCTGGTCTCTCGTGATGTGGTTCTGGTCTCATGATGTGGTTCTGGTCTCTTCCGGTCTCTTATGATGTGGTTCCGGTCTCTTATGATGTGGTTCTGGTCTCTTATGATGTGGTTCCGGTCTCATGATGTGGTTCAGGTCTCTTGATGTGGTTCTGGTCTCTTATGATGTGGTTCTGGTCTCTTATGATGTGGTTCTGGTCTCTCATGATGTGGTTCTGGTCTCTCATGATGTGGTTCTGGTCTCTCATGATGTGGTTCTGGTCTCTTATGATGTGGTTCTGGTCTCATGATGTGGTTCTGGTCTCTAATGATGTGGTTCTGGTCTCTCATGATGTGGTTCTGGTCTCTCATGATGTGGTTCTGGTCTCTTATGATGTGGTTCTGGTCTCATGATGTGGTTCTGGTCTCTTATGATGTGGTTCTGGTCTCATGATGTGGTTCTGGTCTCTATGATGTGGTTCTGGTCTCTTATGATGTGGTTCTGGTCTCATGATGTGGTTCTGGTCTCTTATGATGTGGTTCTGGTCTCTCGTGATGTGGTTCTGGTCTCTTATGATGTGGTTCTGGTCTCATGATGTGGTTCCGGTCTCTTCATGATGTGGTTCTGGTCTCTATGATGTGGTTCTGGTCTCTCATGATGTGGTTCTGGTCTCTTATGATGTCTCTTATGATGTCTCTTATGATGTGGTTCTGGTCTCTTATGATGTGGTTCTGGTCTCTTATGATGTGGTTCTGGTCTCTCATGATGTGGTTCTGGTCTCATGATGTGGTTCTGGTCTCATGATGTGGTTCTGGTCTCTTATGATGTGGTTCTGGTCTCTATGATGTGGTTCTGGTCTCTCATGATGTGGTTCTGGTCTCTTATGATGTGGTTCTGGTCTCTTATGATGTGGTTCTGGTCTCATGATGTGGTTCTGGTCTCTCATGATGTGGTTCTGGTCTCTTATGATGTGGTTCCGGTCTCTTATGATGTGGTTCTGGTCTCTTATGATGTGGTTCTGGTCTCTCATGATGTGGTTCTGGTCTCTTATGATGTGGTTCTGGTCTCTCATGATGTGGTTCTGGTCTCTTATGATGTGGTTCTGGTCTCATGATGTGGTTCTGGTCTCTCATGATGTGGTTCTGGTCTCTCATGATGTGGTTCTGGTCTCTTATGATGTGGTTCTGGTCTCTCATGATGTGGTTCTGGTCTCTCATGATGTGGTTCTGGTCTCATGATGTGGTTCTGGTCTCTCATGATGTGGTTCTGGTCTCTTATGATGTGGTTCTGGTCTCATGATGTGGTTCTGGTCTCTTATGATGTGGTTCTGGTCTCTTATGATGTGGTTCTGGTCTCTCATGATGTGGTTCTGGTCTCTTATGATGTGGTTCTGGTCTCTCATGATGTGGTTCTGGTCTCTTATGATGTGGTTCTGGTCTCTTATGATGTGGTTCTGGTCTCTCATGATGTGGTTCTGGTCTCTTATGATGTGGTTCCGGTCTCTCATGATGTGGTTCTGGTCTCTTATGATGTGGTTCTGGTCTCTTATGATGTGGTTCTGGTCTCTTATGATGTGGTTCTGGTCTCATGATGTGGTTCTGGTCTCTTATGATGTGGTTCTGGTCTCTCATGATGTGGTTCTGGTCTCATGATGTGGTTCTGGTCTCTTATGATGTGGTTCTGGTCTCATGATGTGGTTCTGGTCTCTCATGATGTGGTTCTGGTCTCTTATGATGTGGTTCTGGTCTCTTATGATGTGGTTCTGGTCTCTTATGATGTGGTTCTGGTCTCTCATGATGTGGTTCTGGTCTCTCATGATGTGGTTCTGGTCTCTCATGATGTGGTTCTGGTCTCTTATGATGTGGTTCTGGTCTCTTATGATGTGGTTCTGGTCTCATGATGTGGTTCTGGTCTCATGATGTGGTTCTGGTCTCTTATGATGTGGTTCTGGTCTCTCATGATGTGGTTCTGGTCTCTTATGATGTGGTTCTGGTCTCTCATGATGTGGTTCTGGTCTCTTATGATGTGGTTCTGGTCTCTTATGATGTGGTTCTGGTCTCTCATGATGTGGTTCTGGTCTCTTATGATGTGGTTCCGGTCTCTCATGATGTGGTTCTGGTCTCTTATGATGTGGTTCCGGTCTCTTATGATGTGGTTCTGGTCTCTTATGATGTGGTTCTGGTCTCTCATGATGTGGTTCTGGTCTCTCATGATGTGGTTCTGGTCTCTTCATGATGTGGTTCTGGTCTCTTATGATGTGGTTCTGGTCTCATGATGTGGTTCTGGTCTCTTATGATGTGGTTCTGGTCTCTCGTGATGTGGTTCTGGTCTCATGATGTGGTTCTGGTCTCTTATGATGTGGTTCTGGTCTCTTATGATGTGGTTCTGGTCTCATGATGTGGTTCTGGTCTCTTATGATGTGGTTCTGGTCTCTTATGATGTGGTTCTGGTCTCTTATGATGTGGTTCTGGTCTCTCATGATGTGGTTCTGGTCTCTCATGATGTGGTTCTGGTCTCTTATGATGTGGTTCTGGTCTCTTATGATGTGGTTCTGGTCTCTCATGATGTGGTTCTGGTCTCTTATGATGTGGTTCCGGTCTCTCATGATGTGGTTCTGGTCTCTTATGATGTGGTTCTGGTCTCTTATGATGTGGTTCTGGTCTCTCGTGATGTGGTTCTGGTCTCATGATGTGGTTCTGGTCTCATGATGTGGTTCTGGTCTCTTATGATGTGGTTCCGGTCTCTTATGATGTGGTTCTGGTCTCTCATGATGTGGTTCTGGTCTCTCATGATGTGGTTCTGGTCTCTTATGATGTGGTTCTGGTCTCTCATGATGTGGTTCTGGTCTCTTATGATGTGGTTCTGGTCTCATGATGTGGTTCTGGTCTCTTATGATGTGGTTCCGGTCTCTTATGATGTGGTTCTGGTCTCTTATGATGTGGTTCTGGTCTCTCATGATGTGGTTCTGGTCTCTCATGATGTGGTTCTGGTCTCTTATGATGTGGTTCTGGTCTCTCATGATGTGGTTCTGGTCTCTTATGATGTGGTTCTGGTCTCTCATGATGTGGTTCTGGTCTCTTATGATGTGGTTCTGGTCTCTCATGATGTGGTTCTGGTCTCTCATGATGTGGTTCTGGTCTCTTATGATGTGGTTCTGGTCTCTCATGATGTGGTTCTGGTCTCTCATGATGTGGTTCTGGTCTCATGATGTGGTTCTGGTCTCTCATGATGTGGTTCTGGTCTCTCATGATGTGGTTCTGGTCTCTCATGATGTGGTTCTGGTCTCTTATGATGTGGTTCTGGTCTCTCATGATGTGGTTCTGGTCTCATGATGTGGTTCTGGTCTCTAATGATGTGGTTCTGGTCTCTCATGATGTGGTTCTGGTCTCTTATGATGTGGTTCTGGTCTCTTATGATGTGGTTCTGGTCTCATGATGTGGTTCTGGTCTCTCATGATGTGGTTCTGGTCTCTTATGATGTGGTTCTGGTCTCTTATGATGTGGTTCTGGTCTCATGATGTGGTTCTGGTCTCATGATGTGGTTCTGGTCTCTTATGATGTGGTTCTGGTCTCTCATGATGTGGTTCTGGTCTCTTATGATGTGGTTCTGGTCTCTTATGATGTGGTTCTGGTCTCTTATGATGTGGTTCTGGTCTCTCATGATGTGGTTCTGGTCTCTCATGATGTGGTTCTGGTCTCTTATGATGTGGTTCTGGTCTCTTATGATGTGGTTCTGGTCTCTTATGATGTGGTTCTGGTCTCTCATGATGTGGTTCTGGTCTCTCATGATGTGGTTCTGGTCTCTTATGATGTGGTTCCGGTCTCTTATGATGTGGTTCTGGTCTCTTATGATGTGGTTCTGGTCTCTTATGATGTGGTTCCGGTCTCTTATGATGTGGTTCTGGTCTCATGATGTGGTTCTGGTCTCTTATGATGTGGTTCTGGTCTCTTATGATGTGGTTCTGGTCTCTCATGATGTGGTTCTGGTCTCTTATGATGTGGTTCCGGTCTCTCATGATGTGGTTCTGGTCTCATGATGTGGTTCTGGTCTCATGATGTGGTTCTGGTCTCATGATGTGGTTCTGGTCTCTTATGATGTGGTTCCGGTCTCTTATGATGTGGTTCTGGTCTCTTATGATGTGGTTCTGGTCTCTCATGATGTGGTTCTGGTCTCTTATGATGTGGTTCTGGTCTCATGATGTGGTTCTGGTCTCTTATGATGTGGTTCTGGTCTCTTATGATGTGGTTCTGGTCTCTCATGATGTGGTTCTGGTCTCTTATGATGTGGTTCTGGTCTCTATGATGTGGTTCTGGTCTCTCATGATGTGGTTCTGGTCTCTATGATGTGGTTCTGGTCTCATGATGTGGTTCTGGTCTCTTATGATGTGGTTCTGGTCTCTCATGATGTGGTTCTGGTCTCTTATGATGTGGTTCTGGTCTCTTATGATGTGGTTCTGGTCTCTTATGATGTGGTTCTGGTCTCATGATGTGGTTCTGGTCTCTTATGATGTGGTTCTGGTCTCTCGTGATGTGGTTCTGGTCTCATGATGTGGTTCTGGTCTCTTATGATGTGGTTCTGGTCTCTTATGATGTGGTTCTGGTCTCATGATGTGGTTCTGGTCTCTTATGATGTGGTTCTGGTCTCTCATGATGTGGTTCTGGTCTCTCATGATGTGGTTCTGGTCTCTTATGATGTGGTTCTGGTCTCTTATGATGTGGTTCTGGTCTCTCATGATGTGGTTCTGGTCTCTATGATGTGGTTCTGGTCTCTATGATGTGGTTCTGGTCTCTCTCATGATGTGGTTCTGGTCTCTTATGATGTGGTTCCGTTCTCTTATGATGTGGTTCTGGTCTCTTATGATGTGGTTCTGGTCTCTCATGATGTGGTTCTGGTCTCTTATGATGTGGTTCCGGTCTCTCATGATGTGGTTCTGGTCTCTTATGATGTGGTTCTGGTCTCATGATGTGGTTCTGGTCTCTTATGATGTGGTTCTGGTCTCTTATGATGTGGTTCTGGTCTCTTATGATGTGGTTCTGGTCTCTTATGATGTGGTTCCGGTCTCTTATGATGTGGTTCTGGTCTCTCATGATGTGGTTCTGGTCTCTCATGATGTGGTTCTGGTCTCTTATGATGTGGTTCTGGTCTCTTATGATGTGGTTCTGGTCTCTTATGATGTGGTTCTGGTCTCTTATGATGTGGTTCTGGTCTCTCATGATGTGGTTCTGGTCTCTTATGATGTGGTTCTGGTCTCTCATGATGTGGTTCTGGTCTCTCGTGATGTGGTTCTGGTCTCATGATGTGGTTCTGGTCTCTTATGATGTGGTTCTGGTCTCTTATGATGTGGTTCTGGTCTCTCATGATGTGGTTCTGGTCTCATGATGTGGTTCTGGTCTCTCATGATGTGGTTCTGGTCTCTTATGATGTGGTTCTGGTCTCATGATGTGGTTCTGGTCTCTTATGATGTGGTTCTGGTCTCTCATGATGTGGTTCTGGTCTCTTATGATGTGGTTCTGGTCTCTTATGATGTGGTTCTGGTCTCTTATGATGTGGTTCCGGTCTCTTATGATGTGGTTCTGGTCTCATGATGTGGTTCTGGTCTCTCATGATGTGGTTCTGGTCTCTCATGATGTGGTTCTGGTCTCTTCCGGTCTCTTATGATGTGGTTCTGGTCTCTTATGATGTGGTTCTGGTCTCTCATGATGTGGTTCTGGTCTCTTATGATGTGGTTCTGGTCTCTTATGATGTGGTTCTGGTCTCTTATGATGTGGTTCTGGTCTCTCATGATGTGGTTCTGGTCTCTTATGATGTGGTTCTGGTCTCTCATGATGTGGTTCTGGTCTCTCATGATGTGGTTCTGGTCTCTTATGATGTGGTTCTGGTCTCTCATGATGTGGTTCTGGTCTCTTATGATGTGGTTCTGGTCTCTCATGATGTGGTTCTGGTCTCTTATGATGTGGTTCTGGTCTCTTATGATGTGGTTCTGGTCTCTCATGATGTGGTTCTGGTCTCTTATGATGTGGTTCTGGTCTCTCATGATGTGGTTCTGGTCTCTCATGATGTGGTTCTGGTCTCTCATGATGTGGTTCTGGTCTCTCATGATGTGGTTCTGGTCTCTCATGATGTGGTTCTGGTCTCTTATGATGTGGTTCTGGTCTCTTATGATGTGGTTCCGGTCTCTCATGATGTGGTTCTGGTCTCTCATGATGTGGTTCTGGTCTCTCATGATGTGGTTCTGGTCTCTCGTGATGTGGTTCTGGTCTCATGATGTGGTTCTGGTCTCTTCCGGTCTCTTATGATGTGGTTCTGGTCTCTTATGATGTGGTTCTGGTCTCTTATGATGTGGTTCCGGTCTCTCATGATGTGGTTCTGGTCTCATGATGTGGTTCTGGTCTCTTATGATGTGGTTCTGGTCTCTCATGATGTGGTTCTGGTCTCTCGTGATGTGGTTCTGGTCTCTTCCGGTCTCTTATGATGTGGTTCTGGTCTCTTATGATGTGGTTCTGGTCTCTCATGATGTGGTTCTGGTCTCTCATGATGTGGTTCTGGTCTCTTATGATGTGGTTCTGGTCTCTCATGATGTGGTTCTGGTCTCTCATGATGTGGTTCTGGTCTCTATGATGTGGTTCTGGTCTCTATGATGTGGTTCTGGTCTCTATGATGTGGTTCGGTCTCTATGATGTGGTTCTGGTCTCTCATGATGTGGTTCTGGTCTCTTATGATGTGGTTCTGGTCTCTCATGATGTGGTTCTGGTCTCTCATGATGTGGTTCTGGTCTCTTATGATGTGGTTCTGGTCTCTCATGATGTGGTTCTGGTCTCTCATGATGTGGTTCTGGTCTCTCATGATGTGGTTCTGGTCTCTTATGATGTGGTTCTGGTCTCTCATGATGTGGTTCTGGTCTCTTATGATGTGGTTCTGGTCTCTTATGATGTGGTTCCGGTCTCATGATGTGGTTCTGGTCTCTATGATGTGGTTCTGGTCTCTTATGATGTGGTTCTGGTCTCTCATGATGTGGTTCTGGTCTCTTATGATGTGGTTCTGGTCTCTCATGATGTGGTTCTGGTCTCTTATGATGTGGTTCTGGTCTCTCATGATGTGGTTCTGGTCTCTCATGATGTGGTTCTGGTCTCATGATGTGGTTCTGGTCTCTTATGATGTGGTTCTGGTCTCTCATGATGTGGTTCTGGTCTCATGATGTGGTTCTGGTCTCTTATGATGTGGTTCTGGTCTCTCATGATGTGGTTCTGGTCTCTCATGATGTGGTTCTGGTCTCTCATGATGTGGTTCTGGTCTCTTATGATGTGGTTCTGGTCTCATTATGTGGTTCTGGTCTCTAATGATGTGGTTCTGTCTCATGATGTGGTTCTGGTCTCTTATGATGTGGTTCTGGTCTCTTATGATGTGGTTCTGGTCTCATGATGTGGTTCTGGTCTCTTATGATGTGGTTCTGGTCTCTCATGATGTGGTTCTGGTCTCTCATGATGTGGTTCTGGTCTCTCATGATGTGGTTCCGGTCTCTCATGATGTGGTTCTGGTCTCTTATGATGTGGTTCTGGTCTCTTATGATGTGGTTCCGGTCTCTCATGATGTGGTTCTGGTCTCATGATGTGGTTCTGGTCTCTTATGATGTGGTTCTGGTCTCTCATGATGTGGTTCTGGTCTCTCATGATGTGGTTCTGGTCTCTTATGATGTGGTTCTGGTCTCTCTCATGATGTGGTTCCGGTCTCTTATGATGTGGTTCTGGTCTCTTATGATGTGGTTCTGGTCTCATGATGTGGTTCCGTTTTCTTATGATGTGGTTCTGGTCTCTTATGATGTGGTTCTGGTCTCTCATGATGTGGTTCTGGTCTCTTATGATGTGGTTCTGGTCTCTTATGATGTGGTTCTGGTCTCATGATGTGGTTCTGGTCTCTTATGATGTGGTTCTGGTCTCTCATGATGTGGTTCTGGTCTCTTATGATGTGGTTCTGGTCTCTCATGATGTGGTTCTGGTCTCTCATGATGTGGTTCTGGTCTCTTATGATGTGGTTCTGGTCTCTCATGATGTGGTTCTGGTCTCTTATGATGTGGTTCCTTTTTCTTATGATGTGGTTCTGGTCTCTCATGATGTGGTTCAGGTCTCTTATGATGTGGTTCTGGTCTCTTATGATGTGGTTCTGGTCTCATGATGTGGTTCTGGTCTCTTATGATGTGGTTCTGGTCTCATGATGTGGTTCTGGTCTCTTATGATGTGGTTCTGGTCTCATGATGTGGTTCTGGTCTCTAATGATGTGGTTCTGGTCTCATGATGTGGTTCCGGTCTCTCATGATGTGGTTCTGGTCTCTCATGATGTGGTTCTGGTCTCTCTCTTATGATGTGGTTCTGGTCTCTCATGATGTGGTTCTGGTCTCTCTTATGATGGTTCTGGTCTCTTATGATGTGGTTCTGGTCTCTATGATGTGGTTCTGGTCTCTATGATGTGGTACCGGTCTCATGATGTGGTTCAGGTCTCATGATGTGGTTCTGGTCTCTCATGATGTGGTTCTGGTCTCTTATGATGTGGTTCTGGTCTCTCATGATGTGGTTCTGGTCTCTTATGATGTGGTTCCGGTCTCTCATGATGTGGTTCTGGTCTCATGATGTGGTTCTGGTCTCTAATGATGTGGTTCTGGTCTTATGATGTGGTTCTGGTCTCATGATGTGGTTCTGGTCTCTTATGATGTGGTTCTGGTCTCTCGTGATGTGGTTCTGGTCTCATGATGTGGTTCTGGTCTCTTATGATGTGGTTCTGGTCTCTCATGATGTGGTTCTGGTCTCATGATGTGGTTCTGGTCTCTCATGATGTGGTTCTGGTCTCTCATGATGTGGTTCTGGTCTCTCATGATGTGGTTCTGGTCTCTTATGATGTGGTTCTGGTCTCATGATGTGGTTCTGGTCTCTAATGATGTGGTTCTGGTCTCATGATGTGGTTCTGGTCTCATGATGTGGTTCTGGTCTCTAATGATGTGGTTCTGGTCTCTCATGATGTGGTTCTGGTCTCTTATGATGTGGTTCTGGTCTCTTATGATGTGGTTCTGGTCTCTCATGATGTGGTTCTGGTCTCTTATGATGTGGTTCCGGTCTCATGATGGTTCTGGTCTCGATGTGGTTCTGGTCTCTCATGATGTGGTTCTGGTCTCATGATGTGGTTCTGGTCTCTCATGATGTTGTTCTGGTCTCTCATGATGTGGTTCTGGTCATGATGTGGTTCTGGTCTCTCATGATGTGGTTCTGTTCCTGATGTGGTTCTGGTCTCTCGTGATGTGGTTCTGGTCTCTCATGATGTTGTTCTGGTCTCTCGTGATGTGGTTCTGGTCTCTCATGATGTGGTTCTGGTCTCTCATGATGTGGTTCTGGTCTCATGATGTTGTTCTGGTCTCTCATGATGTGGTTCTGGTCTCTCGTGATGTGGTTCTGGTCTCTCGTGATGTGGTTCTGGTCTCTCATGATGTGGTTCTGGTCTCCTGATGTGGTTCTGGTCTCTCGTGATGTGGTTCTGGTCTCTTCCGGTCTCCCTCAGGGATCACCCCACTGTGATAAAGCGGCGCTTCACCAGCGTGCTCGTGGTGTCCGGCCTGTCTCCGCTCTTCGTGTTGGCGTGGAGGGAGTTCACCGACGTCCGGGTGAGTCCAGAAGCCACTGAGTCCCCCCCCCCCCCGAGGGATCCAGGTCCTGATGTGTGTGTGTGTGTGTGTGTGTCAGACCGGCCCGTCGCTACTGGCTCTCATGGGGATCCGGTTGGAAGGCCTCATCCCGGCGGTCCTCCTCCCTCTGGCGCTCACCATGGTGAGGAAACATCTCCTCCTCCAGTTTTCCAAAACGTTCTGTTTCCCTTGACACTCAGGGTTCAGTGTCTTGCTCAAGGACACATGGACCAGGGCAGGATTGAACCGCCAACCCTCTGATTAGAAGTCGGACCCTCTGACCCAGTTGAAACCCAACATAAAATGTTTGGTGCAAACTGTGCACATTTTTTGCACACAGTTTTTGTTCTCTCACTTTATAATCACAATAATGCATATTGTGTGTGTGTGTGTGTGTGTGTGTGCAGGTCCTGTTTCTGGGCCCCCTCATGCAGTTGGCGATGGACTGTCCCTGGAGCTTCATGGACGGGGTCCGCGTGGCCTTGGGTGAGACCGGCTCCGCGCTGGATTGGGTTCTCTTTCTTACAAACGCTCCACGTGGCCTCTAAAGCCCCCCCCCCCTACAGACCCGTGGTTCTGGATGCTGTGCCTCAGCGACATGCGCTGGCTGAGGAACCAGGTGGTGGCGCCGCTGACGGAGGAGCTGGTGTTCCGGGCCTGCATGCTGCCCATGCTGGTGCCGTGTGCTGGGCCCCTGGCCGCCATCTTCACCTGCCCGCTGTTCTTTGGCGTGGGTGAGTTCTGAGGAGGGTCCAGACGCTCTGGAGCGGCGCCGTGACATGTAGACGGGAGACACGGGCCTCGGGCGTATCCGAGTCCACGTGAAGCTTCTGATTGGCCGCCGGCCGTCTCTAACACGCCCTCTTTCCTCAGCTCACTTCCACCACGTCATCGAGCTGCTGAGGTTCAGGCAGGGGACGCTGGCCGGGATCTTCCTGTCCGCAGGTCAGCGCCGCGTGGCGGTCTTTCTTTGTGCCTGGACCCCTCCCGATGATGATGATGGTGACCCGTGTTCTTCCTCCTCAGTGTTCCAGTTCTCCTACACGGCCGTGTTCGGGGCCTACACGGCCTTCCTCTTCATCCGGACAGGTGACACGTCTTGTGTCGCACCTTGTTGTTGAACTGCTCTGTGATGTTTGGCGCCGTGTGACGTCACCATGACAACGGGGCAGTGTGACTTTAGCATGACAACTTGGCCGTGTGACGTCACCATGACAACGGTGTCGTTACCATGACAATGGTGACGTGTGACGGCGCCGTTGTAATGGTAATGGCACAGTTGTCATGGTGACGTCACACGGCGCCATTGTCATGGTGACGTCACACAGCACCGTTGTCATGGTAACGTCACAGGGCGCCGTTGCCATGGTAACGTCACCATTATCATGGTAACGTCACCGTTGTCATGGTAACGTAACACGGCGCCGTTGTAACTGTTGTGATGTTTGTCTCCACCAATGTTCTCCTGTGGTGCGTTTCAGGCCACCTGATTGGTCCGGTGCTCTGCCACTCCTTCTGTAACTACATGGGCTTCCCGGCCGTCGGCACGGTGATGGAGCACCCCCACCCCGTCGGCGTCCTCTCGTCCTACCTGATGGGCGTCATCCTCTTCCTGCTCCTCCTCTTCCCCTTCACAGACCCCTCCTACTACGGCCTGCCCACGCCCGTGTGCACCCTCACCCCCTCCCCCAGCGCCCTCTGCGGCTCCTGACCCCCCCCCCCCCACTCCTCTTTTATTGTCTCGTTTCTTTTATCCGTCATGCTGCGTTCAGGGTCCAGGTGAAGTCGATCTGACTCCTCGTGCTGTGACGAAGCTGATGGTCCGTTCCATTAATGGATCAAACCAATGTCCCACTGACCGGGTCCTGTCCTTTTCCCAGCGTGGTACATTCATCACTGTTCACCATCTTGGCCAATAGAACCCGGCGGTGGCTCTGATAAACGCCCTCGTCCTCATATCCAATAGAAACGAGACCTGGCTGCCGGGTTCTGCTGGTCTCGGGGGTTCTGGTCGGGTTGTTGATGGTGAGGCCGGACTAGTTCAGGTTTCTATCGTGTTCTTAGAGTTATTCGTTGCTGTGTCTCTGGACCTCGTTGACGTGGGTTGTTGGAGAAATCTGGTTTTCCTTGTGGCCGCAGTGCATTGTGGTCCGTGGAGGCTCGCGATGACGAAACGAGGAAGTGCACCGACGATGTTTTGAACCGCGAGACATTTCTTCTTCTGTGAAGTGGACTCTGCTGGAGGCCGTCGGCGTGTTGATGGCCGGTGGTTTGTTGTGACTGGGTATCGATGTGAGGCGTTCGGCGGTCCCCGTGTTGGTTTGTTTCAGGAGGTAGAAGACGCTCTGGGTGCTGCTGGTCCACGCAGAGGTGACCTCCAGTTTGAGTCCTGGAGAGTCTTTGTGGTCCAATGGAGGATCTCCTCCTGCGAGGTTCAGGACTGAAGGACAACGCAGCCGTGATGTCATCCGCCGGTCCGACCCGCCCGGCGCTGGAACGTGAGCAGCCGGTGTTGTCGGACTTTGTGTCATCCAAAATGCTTTGATCTGAATCTTTAGCTGGCGAGATACGCTGAGTCAGCGCTACGCTGAGGGTCACACATGCGTAGCAACAATCTGACCAGTTCTTAACTGTCTGGGATCACAATCTGTCCCCTGAGTGGTGGGCAGCGCCCTCTACAGGAAGGGTTCCTATTGGCTACTCGCGCTCCAGGATGAAGCGTTTACATAAATGTGCTTCAGCAGAACTCTGTTGCATTCATGAAACCACCGGCCAAACCAACAGAAACACGGTTTAAGGAAGAGATGCTTGTTGTTGTTGTGCACTAGTCCTCCAGACTACTGAGAGTCTGGTGACTCTCGTCCTCTAGAGGGCTTCACGGTCGCATCGCGTTATTTGATTAAAGTGTCAAACTAGAAGCTGACGTGTGCGTGTAGCTGATACTGTGAAGGAGAAGAAGCTGCTTCGGCTCTTCAGCAATACGCTCTTGATATTGGATCTCTTTGATGGGACTGTGTGTCTGTTCCTTGTGAGTCGCGGCCAGCAGAGGGCGCCGCAGGCCGCTGAGGGGCCTCTGGCTCAGACTCCTTGTCCCCGTGGCTTTGGACCCAATTGTGTAGATTGTTCTTCATCCGGAACGTGCTTCAGGTTGTGTCCGGTGGCTCGACTGATCACACTCCACGGTTACTCGGATGGGAGGCAGCAGTTTATCAAGAAGTTTTTCTGAAAGTATAGTTTTCTGATTCAAGACCAGAGATATGCAAATGTTTAATGTCTCGTCGGGACGCGTTGCCTCTGCATGTTGACGCTCTGCAGCCCACACACACACACACACACACACACACACTTCAACGGGAGCATCTTCAGGACGGTGCGGTGCTTGGTCAAACCTCTGTCTGCAGGAATGTTGGTGAATATTTCTTCCCCTTCAGGGTCTCTGTCAGTGTTTTGGGTTTTTTATGTTAGTGGCTCAATAAAAGTGTTTCATTTATGAAGAGTTAATAACAACAAAGACCCCGTTAAACTTATTTATTTGTGTTTGTGTGTGTGTGTGTGTGTGTGTGTGTGTGTGTGTGTGTGTGTGTGTGTGTGTGTGTGTGTGTGTGTGTGTGTGTGTGTGTGTGTGTGTGTGTGTGTGTGTGTGTGTGTGTGTGTGTGTGTGTGTGTGTGTGTGTGTGTGTGTGTGTGTGTGTGTGTGTGTGTGTGTGTGTGTGTGTGTCCTTCTTGATGCGACCACTGGAGGGCGCCCTTGAACAGCAAACACACAGAGGACCGGTGTGGAGGGTTGATGATGGCTCTTGTGTGTATGGGGGGGGGGGGGTTCTGGTCTCGGGTCTTTGTTCTGGGTTGGGACCGTGGTTTATTTGAGTCTCTGGGTCGTTGTGTTTGGACTTGTGAGTAGTGCTGTTGGGGGGGGGGGGGGGGCATGTTTAGTTATTGAACGCTTCTTGGTGTGTAGACTGGTTTAGGGTTGGGGGGCGGGGCCTCTGATGGGGGGTCAGTCTTTGGTTGTGCCCATGAGTCGCTGTTGGTCGGTTGCTCTCCGGGTCGTGGAGGGGAGCCCCCGGTGACTGAGTCCATATTGCTGCTCACCCATTGGTTGGCCACCTGCCAGGTCTCTGGGGTTCCTTTGATGTCTCGGTCGTGTCCTCAACGTGCTCCTCAGGTTGGATTGAATCTCATTCCGACCATCGTTTCCTCTCCCGTTGAAGTCCCACAGCGGCCATTTTGTTTAAGCTCCGCCCTCAATCAGCTAATCCAAATATCTGTATTTATTTCTGCAAGCGAGGCCACAGGCTGAAGTTCTTCTGTTCTCTGACTCTATTTCTAAACTTTAGCAGCGTCTCTCACCCCGGATCACTCCCCTGAGGGTGACCCGAGCTCCAGATGTTTATACGACTATCTTTTGTAATCAGATCTATTTTGGTGACGGAGCGTGTAGATATGTGCATGTCTTTAATACTCACCGGGTCACGTGACAATCTTTTACAGAAATGTTGAAATCACTCTGCAAAATATCTTGTTGTAAATAAATGTCTTCTTTTTTATGCCGCTTAGTGTCTTATTGATGACTCATCACATCCTGGACAGGTCACCATCACTCACTCTCCTGTCTCATTATCAGGCATGAGAATCCCTCACCTTTCGGCGAAATTCATGACAACTGGCGTTACCATGACAACAATGCCGTGTGACGTTACCATGACAACGGTGCCGTTACCATGACAATGGTGCCGTTACCATGACAACGATGACGTTACCATGACAACGGTGCCGTTACCATGACAAGGAACTTTATATTTATCATGACAACGGTGCCGTTACCATGACAACGGTGCCGTATGACACTGTCACGCCATCAGAACCGCCTAGTAATCTAAAAGAGTATGTAAACGGGTTCCGGCATCGTTTGTACTCCGCTGGGGAGATGGCTAAAGAAAAGTTGTCGTCTGCACAGGGAAAAATGAAACGGTTGTATGATCGGAAAACCGAGCAGCGCGGGTTTAGTCCTGGAGATCAGGTCCTTGCTTTGTTTCCAATAGTTAAGTCACCATTTCAAGCTCAATTTACTGGCCCTTTTACTGTACTGCGGCAAGTGTCTGACCAAAATGATGTCCTTTCCACGCCGAAGCGTAGGAAAGCAACTCAACTCTGCCATGTCAATATGTTGAACCCGTCCTATGCTCGTGAGTCCAGACCTCTCTCAGCAGCGGCTGTTGAGTCAGTTCCCTGCACTGGAGGATGATGGGGTTACCGCACCAGATGAAAGCTTGTTGCGGGGGCGACTGAAGAACGCTGAAACGTTGCGTCATCTTGATTCTTTGTTCATTTGTCTGCGGAAAGAAGTGCTGAGTTGTCTGCTCTTATTCACAGCTATCATGCTTGTTTTTACATTACATTACATGTCATTTAGCAGACGCTTTTATCCAAAGCGACTTACAATAAGTGCATTTCAACCTAGAGTACAAACTAAGAACAACAAGAATACAGGAAGTAACATTTCCTCAACATAGTCGAACTACAAAAGTACCATAAGTAAGTGCTATTTAAGTGCCACTGAAGTGCTAATCTGTGTTTTAATCCAGATATAGTCGGAAAAGGTGTGTTTTCAGTCTCCGACGGAAGCTGTAGAGACTTTCTGCTGTCCTGATGTCAGTGGGGAGCTCGTTCCACCACTGAGGAGCCAGGACAGCAAACAGTCTGGATGTAGAGTGATTAGCTCGAGGTGCAGGAGGCACAAGACGATTGGCTGTTGCCGAGCGGAGCGAACGTGCCGGGTGTACGGTGTGACCATATCCCGGATGTAGACGGGGCCCGATCCGTTCAGAGCACGGTACGCCAGGACCAGTGTTTTGAAGCGGATGCGAGCAGCCACCGGTAACCAGTGGAGAGAGCGGAGGAGCGGAGTGGTGTGGGTGAATTTCGGGAGGCTGAAGACCAGTCGAGCTGCTGCATTCTGGATGAGCTGCAGGGGTCGGATGGCCTTAGCAGGTAGACCAGCCAGGAGGGAGTTGCAGTAGTCAAGGCGTGAAATGACCAGAGCCTGGACCAGAACCTGCACCGCCTTCTGAGTAAGAAGAGGCCGTGTTCTCCTGATGTTGTGCAGCATGTACCTACAGGAACGCGTCGTCGCAGCGATGTTGGCCGTCAGGGAGAGTTGACTGTCTAGTGTCACCCCGAGGTTCCTGGCAGTCAGGGTAGGGGCCAACACAGAGCTGTTGAAGGTGATAGTCAGGTCGTGGGTGGGGGAGCCTTTCCCTGGAAGGAATAGTAGCTCAGTCTTGTCAGGGTTGATCTTCAGGTGGTGAGCAGACATCCACTGAGAGATGTCAGTCAGACAGGCAGAGATTCGTGCCGCCACCTGTGTTTCGGACGGTGGAAACGAGAAGATCAGTTGGGTGTCATCAGCATAGCTATGGTAGGAGAAGCCATGCGAACGAATGACAGAGCCGAGAGAATTTGTGTACAGAGAGAAGAGGAGGGGACCCAGGACGGAGCCTTGAGGAACCCCAGTAGTGAGAGGACAAGGATCAGACACAGATAGATAGATAGATAGATAGATATATACTTTATTAATCCCCAAGGGGAAATTTGTCGAGCCAGTAGCAGCAACACACAAGAATAAAAATAAAAAACACAAATATAAGAAGGGTTAGGGTGATCTGGCAAGAGGTGAACTGTTGTAGAGCCTCATAGCCGTCGGCAGGAATGTTCTCCTGTATCTGTCCTTGTGGCAGCGGAGCGTGAGGAGACGTCTGGAGAAAGTACTCCTCTGTCCCTGTAGGAGGTGGTGGAGAGGGTGGTCCGGGTTGTCCAATATGGACACCAGTTTCTTCAACGCCCTCCTCTCCACCACCTGTTCCAGGTGCTCCAGCTGGCAGCCGATGATGGAGCCAGCCTTCCTAACCAGTTTGTTAAGACGGCTGGTGTCACCGGCCGATGCTGCTCCCCAGCAGACAATGGCAAAGTGCAGCACACTGGCCACAACCGACTGGTAGAATAACTCCAGCATCTTGCTGCACACGTTGAAGGATCAAGCTTCCTCAGGAAAAAGAGTCGACTCATCCCTTCTTGTACACAGCGTTGATGTTGGCCTTCCAGTTCAGTCGGCTGTCGATGGAGACGCCCAGGTACTTGTACCTCCACCATGTCCACGTCCACTCCCAGGACACTCAGAGGTGTAGGAGCTGTCGCCTTCCTCCTGAAGTCCACCACCATCTCTCTGGTCTTGGCCACGCTCAGCCGCAGGTGGTTCTCATCGCCCACTTTACAAAGTCACTCACCACTGCCCTGTACTCCTCCCGTCCATCCCTAATACACCCGACCACTGCAGAATCATCAGAGTACTTCTGCAGATGGCATGACTCCGTGTTGTACTGGAAGTCACTGGTGTACAGGGTGAAGAGGAAGGGAGACAGAACAGTTCCCTGTGGGGCCAACATCACTGACCACCGCTCCAGACAGCACACGCCCATTCTGACAAACTGTGGTCTGCCTGTGAGGTAGTCAGTGATCCAGGAGATGGTGGACGCGTCACACCGCCACCGCAGCTTCTCACTCAGCAGCAGTGGCTGGATGGTGTTAAATGCACTGGAGAAGTCAAAGAAAGTGACTCTCACAGAGACACCGGTTCCATCCAGGTGCGACTGAGCTCGTTGCAGCAGGTAGATGATGGCGCCCACTCCCACATGAGGCTGGTAAGCAAATTGCAGAGGGTCCAGCGACGATTTCACCTGCGGCCGGAGGTGGGCCAAGACCAGCCTCTCCAGCACCTTCATCACATGGGAGGTGAGGGCGACCGGTCGGTAGTCGTTGAGGCCAGATGGTGTTGACTTCTTTGGGACAGGGACCAGGCACGGCCTTCCACAGCACCGGGACTTCCCCCAGCCTCAGGCTGAGGTTGAAGAGGCGCTGCAGGACACCAGACAGCTGGGTGGGCAGGTCTTTAGGACCCTGGGGCTGATGCCATCAGGACCTTCAGCTCTGCGCTGGTGTAGTTTCTCCAGCTGTCTTCTCACCTGGTCAGTCGTCACAGAGAGGGGAGGTGGAGGAGCCCATTGTTATTGAGGGCTCGTGGATGTGCAGCTCAGCAGGGGGACAGAGGGAGGAGGTGTTTGGGAGGTGTGATGTGGAGGAGACGGGAGGGCTGTGAACTGAACCTATTGAAAAACAGTTCAGCTCGTTGGCCTCTCCAGGGAGCCCCCTGGCTGTCTCCCTCCCACCTTGAAGCCAGTTATCTGCTTCATTCCTGTCCACACCTCCTTTGTGTTGTTCAGCTGGAGTTTGGCCTCCAGCTTCCTCCTGTAGGAGTCCTTGCCCTCCCTGAGCTTCACCTTCAGGTTGCGCTGGGCTCTCCTCAGCTCATCCTGTCTCCAGACCTGAAAGCAGCTTTCATGTTAAGAAGCGCCAGGTCCCTGGTGATCCAGGGCTTGTTGTTGGGGAAGCAGCGCACAGTCCGTGATGGGATGGTGGTGTGTTCACAGAACTTGATGTATTCCGTGATGCAGTCGGTCATCCTGTTGATGTCCTCCGTGCGGTCCACACAACACATCCCAGTCCGTTGACTCAAGCAGTCCTGTAGAGCGTTAGCCTCCAGAGACCACCTCCTCACAGTCCTGGTGGTCACCGGCAGCCTCTTCACCAGAGGAACATACCTGGGTGTCAGCCGGACCAGGTCATGATCAGACCTGCCGAGGGGGGGAAGGGCAGTGGCGCTGTATGCGCCCTTAGTATTAGCATACAGCAAGTCCAGAGTTTTATTGTTCCTTGTTGGGCAGTCTATGTATTGATGGAAGGTTGGCAGAGCTTTATCCAGTGTGGTGTCTAAAGCTGTGTTACTGAATGATTTAATATCAGATAATCACATTGATTTATGTTGCCTAACTGAAACCTGGAGAGCCAAAAAAATATGTCTGATGAATGATGAATCGACTCCAAGTCATATATTACTCACATTCTTCCTCGAGGCAGAGAGAGTGAGTGGAAAGCCAGCCATCTTTGAATCGAGCCTTTATTATTAATCCAAAAATTACAACACTACATTTGAAAGTTTCTCTTTCTTGTTCTTCTCTAAACCACACTACACACCATTCAACTAATTTTAGACCGCCACCAGGGTCCATCAGGTCCATATTCAGAGTTTATATCTGAATTCTCAGAATTTATATCAAGTTTGGTTCTTAAAACCGATAAAGTTATTATTGTTGGAGATTTTAATATCCATGTGGATGTTGATAATGATTGCCTTAGTGCTGCATTCATCTCCTTGTTGGACTCGATTGGCTTCTGTCAGAGAGTACAGAAACCCACCACAGCTTTGGCCACACGCTTGATCTTGCGATACCACGCTCTCAATAACAGAGACACCCTCGGTTTAACTTTAGTCCGTCCCAGATTGATCATCTTGTTGACAGTGCCATAGGCTCTCTGAGAATGACACTGACCGATAGCCCTCTGAAGAAGAAGACAGTGAGGAAGAGGAGGTTTGCCCTGGTATAACCTCAGACCCGCAAACTGAAGCAACGTCAAAAGCTTGAACGCATATGGCGCTCACTAATCTCAAGAAAATCCGCTTTTAGTTTGGCGTAGTAGTCTTAACATATATAGCTGCCTCCGTATGCCAGAGCAGCCTATTACTCATCAATAATAGAAAAATAAAACAACCCCAGGTTTCTCTTCAGCACTGTAGCCAGGCTGACAGAGAGTCACAGCTCTGTGGAGCCGAGCATTCCTATAAACCTTAGTGGTAATGACTTTATGAACTTCTTTAATGAAAAGATTTTAACTATTAGGACAAGATTAATAATCTCTGCCCATAACCAGTGCCAATCTGTCCTTAAGTGGAATGGCCTTGGAAACCGCTGTATGCCCTGGTGTATATTTGAGGGTTTTTCCTATCAACCGTGACCAATTATTTTCAACGGTTTCTACAACCATCAAGTCTACCTGTCTCTGGCACCCCATCCCGACGCGGCTGCTTAAAGACGTTTTGCCTTTAATTACTCTATTAGATATTATCAATGTGTCTCTGCTAACAGGCCACGCACACTCCTTCAAGGTGGCTGTTATTAAACCTCTCCTGAAGAAGCCCACCTGGATCCAGAGGTATTGGCTAACTACAGACCGATCTCTAACCTCCCTTCCTCTCCAAGATCCTTGAGAAAGTGGGTAATCAGTTGTTTAACTTTTCTACCTTAATGGCAGCAGATAAAGGACTCTCTCTGTCCTGGTCTTGTTAGACCTTAGTGCTGCATTCCATTGACCATGACATCCTGTTACAGAGACTGGAGTTTGTATTTGTAAACGATGACGCCGAATAACCACCGTTAATTTTATCGATAAAACCAGAGGGAGAGCAACCAACTTGTAAAAATTCAGCATGTTCCAAAGACATCTGTCCTGGCATCCAACACCACTGTAAAGAATCTTGGCGAAAGATGCAGTGGTTCACGCGTTTCGCGCTCGAGACTTATTACTGTAACTCCCTTATTTATTAGCTGCTCTAATAAATCCTCTTAGTCTCCAGTTGATCCAGAATGCTGCAGCTCGTGTTCTCAGTGAAACACAAGAGACTGCACTAGCTGCCCTAAAATCAAGAATCACTTTTAAAATTCTCTTCTTAACCACAAAGCTTTTGATTGGATGCTCCATCATATCTTAAGGAGAGCTTCGCACTATATTTGCTCACCAGAGAGAGACTATACTAACTAAAATGGACTACTTGTAGTTCCTAGAGTCTTAAAAAGTAGAATGAGAGCCGGCTAGTTATCAAGCTCCTCTTTATGGAACCAGCTTCCACTCAGTCCCGGAGGCAGACACAGTCACCTCGCTTAAGAGTAGACAGACCTTCCTCCTTTCTCCCAAAGTCCTTGACTTTACGCCTCATGGGACCATCGGACCCTGCATAGATCCTGCCTGATGGATGATCGTATGCCTACTATGAACTATTCTGTCATATTCATTGAATGGTTTTAACTCATCTGTCCTCGTTTTAGCCTCTTTGATCCTCTCCAAGTTACCCGGTGCGGTCTTTAAGGTAGGAAGAGAAAAGAGCGAGTGCAGTGCCTGAGATCCCCAGGTCCTGAAGAGAAGAGATCAGGATCTGGTGGTTCACGGTGTCAAATGCTGCAGAAAGGTCGCGAAGGATAAGGACAGAGGAGAGAGGCTGCTCTAGCAGTGTGAAGCTGCTCAGAGACAGCCAGGAGGGCAGTCTCTGTCGAGTGGCCGGCCTTGAATCGAGACTGGTGAGGGTCAAGAAGGTTGTTACTGTGGAGATAGGAGGACACTTGGCTCAAGATAGCTCGCTCCAGAGTTTTGGAGAGAAAAGGAAGAAGAGAGACCGTCTGTAGTTGCTGACTTCAGACGGGTCGAGCGTGGGTTTCTTCAGGAGAGGGTTGACTCTCGCCTCCTTCAGAGAGTTAGGGAAACAGCCAGTTGAGAGGGAGCTGTTAATAAGATGGGTGAGGAAGGTCAGAAGATCAGGAGCAATAGCCTGGAGAATGGGAGACGGGACGGGGTCAAGGGCGCAGGTGGTCGGTCGGGCGGAGGTCACCAAGCTAAGAACTTGATTGGGAGACAAGGGGTGAAAGAGGAAAGAGAGGGGGATGAAGAAGTTAGTGTTGGTGAGGTGATAGAAGATGGATTAGTAAAGGAGGAGCGGATGTCGTCCATCTTGTTTGTAAAGTAGTCGACAAAGTGGCTCGGCAAAAGGGTGGAAGGAGGAGGGGCCAGGGGGGATCAAGGAGGTTGGAAAAGATAGAGAAGAGTTTTTTGGGGTTAGAGAAGGAAGACTGAATTTTGGTCAGGTAGAACGAGCTTTTGGCTGCAGAGATAGAGGAAGAGAAGGAGGAGAGGAGAGATTGATAGAAGAGCAAGTCTTCCGCTTGATTCGATTTGCGCCATTTCCTTTCCGTCGCTCGCAGGGTGGCTCTCTCGGCGCGCACCGAGTCCGACAACCACGGAGCCGGAGAGGATTTCCGAACCGGTCGTGTCTTAAAAGGACAAAGAGAATCAAGAGATGAAGACAGGGAAGAGAGGAGAGTGTCTGCGGCAGAGTTAGGATGCATGAGTGACAAGCAGTCAGTTGAGGGGAGAGCAGATAGGACAGAGGAGGCAAGGGAGGAGGGGCAGAGGGTGCGAATGTTGCGGCGTACAGGTGCAGAGTCTGTAGATATGGGTGGGTTGTCAGTACCAGAGAGCGAGAGAGAGTAAGAGATGAAGAAGTGGTCAGAGACATGGAGAGGAGTCACAGTGAGGTTAGAGGTAGAGCAGTTTCTTGTGAAAATGTAGTCATGGTGGTTGCCGGCTTTGTGAGTAGGAGGGGAGGGACTGAGTGAGAGGTTAAAGGAAGACAGTAAGAGTAAGTTGTTTGGTGATACACCAAGCCAAACTCATCTAATCGAGCATGACATAGATGTAGGCGACGCGCAGCCCATCCGTCAGCGTTTTTACCGAAGAGAAGCGCAAGGTAATGGACACAGAAATTAAATACATGCTCGAAAATGGCATCGCAGAACCCTCATCTTCGAGCTGGGCGTCACCTTGTTTGCTTGTTGAAAAGTCTGACAAAAGTCCTAGGTTTTGTACAGATTATCGAAAAGTAAATACAGTTACCAAGCCTGATGCCTATCCACTGCCTCGGATCGAAGATTGCATTGATCGGGTTGGTTCTGGGAAATTTGTAAGTAAATTTGATCTACTGAAAGGTTACTGGCAGGTTCCTCTGTCTCAGAGGGCAAAAGAAATCTCTGCCTTTATCACACCCAACGGTTTGTTCACTTACAACGTCATGAGTTTTGGACTGCGGAATGCACCCTCAACATTCCAGCGCCTCATGAACATGGTGGTGTCAGGGCTGGAGGGTTGTGCGGTGTATTTGGATGACGTTGTAATTTACAGCAAAACATGGGAAGAACATTTGGCTCGTATAAAAAAATTGCGTCTAACAGTAAACCTGGCAAAATGTGAGTTTGCCAAGGCCACTGTCATTTACCTTGGTGAAGTTGTAGGACGGGACGGTGTGTGCAGTCCAGGCCAAAGTGAGGGCCATTGAGAAATATCCAGGTCCCACCACGAAAAAAGAACTTCAGCGTTTCCTTGGTCTCGTCGGGTACTATCGCAGCTTCTGTAAAAACTTTTCGACTGTGGTAGCCCCTCTGACTGATTTGCTGAAAGGAAAAGCTCGATTTGTATGGTCAGCCGTGTGTCAGCAGGCTTTTGACAATGTTAATCTGTTTTGTGTTCACCTCCTGTTCTCGCAGCTCCTTGCATGGATCAACCTTTTAAACTGTAGGTGGATGCAAGTGATGTGGGGGCAGGGGCGGTGCTGTTCCAGACGGATGGTAGGGGTGTGGATCGTCCCGTGAGTTTCTACTCAAAAAAGTTCAACTCATTTCAGTTTAACTACTCGGTGATTGAAAAAGAGACCCTGGCACTCATCTGGGCCTTACAGCATGTTGAGGTTTATGTAGGCTCTAGTGTTCCTCTGGTTGCGTACACGGATCATAATCCCATAACTTTTTTGCACTCAGTACATTGCCCAAATGTTGTGTCTGCAAGCTTATTGTTTGGACATTCGTCACATCAAAGGCTCTGAGAATGTTGTGGCCGATGCCTTATCTAGAGCTCCTAGCTCTTAAATATTTGTCTGACAATTGTTAACCCCCCTGGTCTGCTATGTCCCTGTTCTGTCATCTTAAAGGCTTCTTCAGGCGCCGGAGTGGCTGAGTGGGCTTGGTTGGCTGCTGGGGAATGGGCTACAGGTGGTCAGTATGGAAGGGTGTAGTTGTTGGTGAAGGATTGCAACTGGGGTTTGGAAAGTGTAACGCAGATGAAGAGCATCAATCGTGGGTGTGGTGACAACGGTGCCGTTACCATGACAACGATGACGTTACCATGACGACGGTGCCGTTACCGTGACGACGGTGCCGTTACCATGACGACGGTAACGTTACCATGACGACGATGACGTTACCATGACAACGGTGACGTTACCATGACAACAATGCCGTGTGACGTTACCATGACTAGCTTCGAGAAGTTAAACGTGTTGGTGTGTCGGCCATGAGGAAATCCAAAAGGAGCGCCATGTTCTCTGTGTGCTGAACACATGGAAATCACTCCTCCACCGGGTTCTGCCCATCAGTGCAGTCATTCTGACTCACTGGTCACACCGACATCGCTCCCTGGGGGGCGCTTTGCCTCAACGCCGTTACAACATAGATAATGTTCTCCAGCTTAATTTGGGCGAAATGGAGGTTGTTAACCCCCCCCCCCCCCCCAGCTGCTGATAGAAAGTCTACTCCCTTCACCTATGTCGCAAGACTTCCCTCCCTGTGGTCAACGATTGGCCACGCTTTTGAAAAAGTAAAGTTCTTGAACCACTTTAACCACAGAACAGACGACTATGAACCTACCACCACCGACAGGAGGAGAACCAAATGAAGGAGAATTGAAGACACAGAGACGTTCATTGATCCAGTGGGTCACTCCTCCTCCTCATCGACCCATCCTGAGTCATTGAGGAGCAGTGGGCTGCAGTGAAGACTGGGTAGCAACTGGGGGTTCAGTGCCTTGCTCAAGGACACTTCAACATGAACTATGGGGAGAGCGAGGATCCAACCGGGGACCTTGTGGTAAGGGGACGAACACTCTCCCCATGAGCTACAGCCGACCCCAAGCCTACCAACCAGATCCCAAACCTACCAACCAGACCCCAGACCTACCAACCAGACCCGAAAACTACTAACCAGACCCCAAAACTACCAACCAGACCCGACACATACCAACCAGACCCGAAACCTACTAACCAGACCCCAAACCTACCAACCAGATCCCAAACCTACCAACCAGAACACAACCAGACCCCAGACCTACCAACCAGAACCCAAGCCTACCAACCAGACCCAAACATACCAACCAGACCCGAAACCTACTAACCAGACCCCAAACCTACCAACCAGATCCCAAACATACCAACCAGATCCCAAACATACCAACCAGACCCGAAACATACTAACCAGACCTACCAACCACACCCCAGACCTACCAACCAGACCCCAGACCTACCAACCAGAACACAACCAGACCCCAGACCTACCAACCAGAACCCAAGCCTACCAACCAGACCCAAACATACCAACCAGACCCCAGACCTACCAACCAGAACACAACCAGACCCCAGACCTACCAACCAGAACACAACCAGACCCCAGACCTACCAACCAGAACCCAAGCCTACCAACCAGACACCAGACCTACCAACCAGACCCGAAACCTACTAACCAGACCCCAAACCTACCAACCAGATCCCAAACATACCAACCAGACCCGAAACCTACTAACCAGACCCCAGACCTACCAACCAGACCTGAAACCTACTAACCAGACCCCAGACCTACCAACCAGACCCGAAACCTACTAACCAGACCCCAGACCTACCAACCAGACCCGAAACCTACTAACCAGACCCCAGACCTACCAACCAGATCCCAAACATACCAACCAGACCCGAAACCTACTAACCAGACCTACCAACCAGACCTGAAACCTACTAACCAGACCCTAAACCTACCAACCAGATCCCAAACATACCAACCAGATCCCAAACATACCAACCAGACCCGAAACATACCAACCAGACCCCAGACTTACCAACCAGACCCGAAACATACTAACCACACCCCAGACCTACCAACCACACCCCAGACCTACCAACCAGAACACAACCAGACCCCAGACCTACCAACCAGACCCGAAACCTACTAACCAGACCCCAAACCTACCAACCAGATCCCAAACATACCAACCAGATCCCAAACATACCAACCAGACCCGAAACATACTAACCAGACCCCAGACCTACCAACCACACCCCAGACCTACCAACCAGAACACAACCAGACCCCAGACCTACCAACCAGAACCCAAGCCTACCAACCAGACCCAAACATACCAACCAGACCCCAGACCTACCAACCAGACCCGAAACCTACTAACCAGATCCCAAACCTACCAACCAGAACACAACCAGACCCCAGACCTACCAACCAGAACCCAAGCCTACCAACCAGACCCAAACATACCAACCAGACCCCAGACCTACCAACCAGACCCGAAACCTACTAACCAGACCCCAAACCTACCAACCAGATCCCAAACATACCACCCAGATCCCAAACATACCAACCAGACCTACCAACCAGACCTGAAACCTACTAACCAGACCCCAGACCTACCAACCAGACCCGAAACCTACTAACCAGACCTACCAACCAGACCCGAAACCTACTAACCAGACCCCAGACCTACCAACCAGACCTGAAACCTACTAACCAGACCCCAAACCTACCAACCAGATCCCAAACATACCAACCAGATCCCAAACATACCATCCAATCCAATCCAATTTATTTATATAGCACATATTAAAAACAGAGGGTTTAACGAAGTGCTTCACAGTAAGCATAACATAATAATAAAATATAATATTACAGTAGTAGATAAAAGGCATACAAACAAAATAGAGAGAAATCAATACAAAACATAGCTCAAACTGACTCAAAAGCGAGGGAAAAGAGGTGGGTCTTCAGGCGGGACTTAAAGGTTTGGAGGGTGGGCGACAATTTGACCTGGGGGGGCAGGTCGTTCCAGAGCCTGGGGGCTACTGCTGAGAAGGCCCGGTCTCCTCTGGTAATTTTCTTAGTTTTAGGGACTACTAGGAGGAGCTGGTCAGCCGATCTCAGACCCCTTGAGGGGGTGTACACCTGTATGAGGTCAGAGATGTACTGAGGGGCCAGCCCATTAAGCGCTTTAAAACAAACAATAAAATCTTAAAATGAACTCTAAAGTGGACAGGAAGCCAATGGAGGAAGACAGGACTGGGGTGATGTGATCGTACTTTGGGTTCCTGTAAGCAACCGAGCCGCAGCGTTTTGCACACGCTGCAGGCGGCCAGCGAAGTCTTGTTTAAGCCGGCATAAAGTGCATTACAGTAATCTAAACGCGAGAAACAAATGCATGAATTACACGCTCAAAATCAGAAGCGGATAAAACCGGTTTAATTTTGGACAGCAGCCTCAGGTGATAAAAACTGGACTTAACCACAGAGTTTATCTGTTTATCTAATTTAAAAGCACTGTCGATTTTAACGCCCAGATTAGAGACCATGGGTTTTGCATACTGTTGCAGGGAACCCAGGTCAATGGAGGGGACATCGCCATTTGGTCCAAACACAATTACCTCCGTTTTACTCTCATTTATGTTTAAAAAGTTTCGCGCCATCCAGGCCTTTATGTCATTGAGACAGTCAACCAGGGCGTCAGAGAGCAGGTGCGTTTCTTTAGGGGTATGTATATTTGGGAGTCGTCCGCATAAAGGTGGTAGGAGACGCCATGTTTTCTAAAAATGAGCCCAAGGGGGAGAAGGTATAAGGAAAATAAAATGGGCCCTAAATGGAACCTTGGGGAACTCCACAGGATAGGGGCAGAAGACGATGCTAAGTCACCAAGCCTAACAGAGAAAGATCGCTGGGACAGGTAGGACCTGAACCACTCTAAGGCAATGCCCCTGATACCCACACAGTGCTCTAGGCGAGAGATAAGGATGGAATGGTCAATCGTATCAAAAGCAGCTGTGAGGTCTAAGAGCATTAAGATAGCAGAGTCACCAGAGTCTGTAGTGACCAGGAGGTCATTGAACACTCTTAGAAGGGCAGACTCAGTACTGTGAAGCGCTTTAAAACCGGATTGAAACATATCGAAAATATTGTGTGCATGTATGAAAGACTGCAGCTGTAAGAGTACGACTTTCTCCAATATTATTGAAATAAAAGGAAGTTTCGAGATGGGTCTGTAGTTAGAGAAGACAGAAGTGTCCAGATTTGTTTTTTTAACAGAGGTACCACAACCGCTTGTTTGAAATAAACTGGCACAGAACCGGACTCTAGGCTGCTATTTATAATAGTATGGACATTAGAACCAATAGTGTCCCATATCTCTTTGAAAAGTCGAGGAGGGACTGGGTCTGTGGGACAAGACGATGGCCTCAATTTAGCCACAATGTCACAGAGAGATGACAACGACACTGGTCCAAACTGTTGGAAGACAGCGGCGCATATGATATCAATGGAGGGGTCGAAAGAAGGTGGTGAGATACTGGCTCTAATAGTGGAGATCTTGTCAATGAAATAGCAGAGGAATTTTTCACATACCTCAGTTGAAGCTTCAATACAAGTGAGTAAAGGAGAGTTTAGCATCGCATCAATGGTTTTAAAAAGAACACGAGGTTTGTTTAAATTACTAGAGATAATCTTAGAAAAGTAACTCATCTTTTCCAACTTTACAATGCTCTGATACTTTCTCCAGCTTTCTTTCAAAATGTCACGAGTTACATGAAGCTTGTCTTTCTTCCACCTACGCTCAGCCTGCCGGCATTCACGCCTAGCAGCGCGAGTGACGTCATTAAGCCAGGGTTCGGATTTAGGTCTGGGGCGCATGAGTTTCAGGGGAGCAACAATGTCAAGAGCTCCAGTGCAGGAAGAGAGAAAGGCTGAGGTTAATTGCTCAGTGTCCAAGGAGTCAGAGGACATAGTATCAGACTGGGCTAGGTTTAGAAATGCAGGAGAGAAACTAGCAGCAGTGGAAGGTTTCATCATACCAGACCCGAAACATACCAACCAGACCCCAGACTTACCAACCAGACCCGAAACATACTAACCACACCCCAGACCTACCAACCAGAACACAACCAGACCCCAGACCTACCAACCAGACCCGAAACCTACTAACCAGACCCCAAACCTACCAACCAGATCCCAAACATACCAACCAGATCCCAAACATACCAACCAGACCCGAAACATACTAACCAGACCCCAGACCTACCAACCACACCCCAGACCTACCAACCAGACCCCAGACCTACCAACCAGAACACAACCAGACCCCAGACCTACCAACCAGAACCCAAGCCTACCAACCAGACCCAAACATACCAACCAGACCCCAGACCTACCAACCAGACCCGAAACCTACTAACCAGATCCCAAACCTACCAACCAGAACACAACCAGACCCCAGACCTACCAACCAGAACCCAAGCCTACCAACCAGACCCAAACATACCAACCAGACCCCAGACCTACCAACCAGACCCGAAACCTACTAACCAGACCCCAAACCTACCAACCAGATCCCAAACATACCACCCAGATCCCAAACATACCAACCAGACCTACCAACCAGACCTGAAACCTACTAACCAGACCCCAGACCTACCAACCAGACCCAAACCTACCAACCAGATCCCAAACATACCAACCAGACCCAAACATACCAACCAGACCCAGACCTACCAACCAGACCCGAAACATACCAACCAGACCCCAGACCTACCAACCAGACCTACCAGACCTACCAACCAGAACACAACCAGACCCCAGACCTACCAACCAGACCCCAAACATACCAACCAGATCCCAAACATACCAACCAGATCCCAAACATACCAACCAGACCCGAAACCTACTAACCAGACCCCAGACCTACCAACCAGACCCCAAACCTACCAACCAGATCCCAAACATACCAACCAGACCCGAAACCTACTAACCAGACCCCAGACCTACCAGACCCAAACCAGACTCTACTAACCAGACCTACCAACCAGACCCGAAACCTACTAACCAGACCCCAAACCTACCAACCAGATCCCAAACATACCAACCAGATCCCAAACATACCAACCAGACCCGAAACATACCAACCAGACCCCAGACTTACCAACCAGACCCGAAACATACTAACCACACCCCAGATGTACCAACCACACCCCAGACCTACCAACCAGAACACAACCAGACCCCAGACCTACCAACCAGACCCGAAACCTACTAACCAGACCCGAAACCTACCAACCAGATCCCAAACATACCAACCAGATCCCAAACATACCAACCAGACCCGAAACATACTAACCAGACCCCAGACCTACCAACCACACCCCAGACCTACCAACCAGAACACAACCAGACCCCAGACCTACCAACCAGAACCCAAGCCTACCAACCAGACCCAAACATACCAACCAGACCCCAGACCTACCAACCAGACCCGAAACCTACTAACCAGATCCCAAACCTACCAACCAGAATACAACCAGACCCCAGACCTACCAACCAGAACCCAAGCCTACCAACCAGACCCAAACATACCAACCAGACCCCAGACCTACCAACCAGACCCGAAACCTACTAACCAGACCCCAAACCTACCAACCAGATCCCAAACATACCAACCAGACCTACCAACCAGACCTGAAACCTACTAACCAGACCCCAGACCTACCAACCAGACCCGAAACCTACTAACCAGACCTACCAACCAGACCCGAAACCTACTAACCAGACCCCAAACCTACCAACCAGATCCCAAACATACCAACCAGACCCGAAACATACCAACCAGACCCCAGACCTACCAACCAGACCCGAAACATACCAACCAGACCCCAGACCTACCAACCACACCCCAGACCTACCAACCAGAACACAACCAGACCCCAGACCTACCAACCAGACCCCAGACCTACCAACCAGACCCCAAACATACCAACCAGATCCCAAACATACCAACCAGATCCCAAACATACCAACCAGACCCGAAACCTACTAACCAGACCCCAGACCTACCAACCAGACCCCAAACCTACCAACCAGATCCCAAACATACCAACCAGACCCGAAACCTACTAACCAGACCCCAGACCTACCAACCAGACCTGAAACCTACTAACCAGACCCCAGACCTACCAACCAGACCCGAAACCTACTAACCAGACCTACCAACCAGACCCGAAACCTACTAACCAGACCCCAAACCTACCAACCAGATCCCAAACATACCAACCAGATCCCAAACATACCAACCAGACCCGAAACATACCAACCAGACCCCAGACTTACCAACCAGACCCGAAACATACTAACCACACCCCAGACCTACCAACCACACCCCAGACCTACCAACCAGAACACAACCAGACCCCAGACCTACCAACCAGACCCGAAACCTACTAACCAGACCCCAAACCTACCAACCAGATCCCAAACATACCAACCAGATCCCAAACATACCAACCAGACCCGAAACATACTAACCAGACCCCAGACCTACCAACCAGACCCGAAACATACCAACCAGACCCCAGACCTACCAACCACACCCCAGACCTACCAACCAGAACACAACCAGACCCCAGACCTACCAACCAGACCCCAGACCTACCAACCAGAACACAACCAGACCCCAGACCTACCAACCAGAACCCAAGCCTACCAACCAGACCCAAACATACCAACCAGACCCCAGACCTACCAACCAGACCCGAAACCTACTAACCAGATCCCAAACCTACCAACCAGAACACAACCAGACCCCAGACCTACCAACCAGAACCCAAGCCTACCAACCAGACCCAAACATACCAACCAGACCCCAGACCTACCAACCAGACCCGAAACCTACTAACCAGACCCCAAACATACCACCCAGATCCCAAACATACCAACCAGACCCCAGACCTACCAACCAGACCTGAAACCTACTAACCAGACCCCAGACCTACCAACCAGACCCGAAACCTACTAACCAGACCCCAGACCTACCAACCAGACCCGAAACCTACTAACCAGACCCCAGACCTACCAACCAGACCCGAAACCTACTAACCAGACCCCAAACCTACCAACCAGATCCCAAACATACCAACCAGATCCCAAACATACCAACCAGACCCGAAACATACCAACCAGATCCCAGACCTACCAACCAGACCCTAAACATACTAACCACACCCCAGACCTACCAACCACACCCCAGACCTACCAACCAGAACACAACCAGACCCCAGACCTACCAACCAGACCCGAAACCTACTAACCAGACCCCAAACCTACCAACCAGATCCCAAACCTACCAACCAGAACACAACCAGACCCCAGACCTACCAACCAGAACCCAAGCCTACCAACCAGACCCAAACATACCAACCAGACCCCAGACCTACCAACCAGACCCGAAACCTACTAATCAGACCCGAAACCTACTAACCAGACCCCAAACCTACCAACCAGATCCCAAACATACCAACCAGATCCCAAACATACCAACCAGACCCCAGACCTACCAACCAGACCCAAAACATACTAACCACACCCCAGACCTACCAACCAGACCCCAGACCTACCAACCAGAACACAACCAGACCCCAGACCTACCAACCAGAACCCAAGCCTACCAACCAGACCCAAACATACCAACCAGACCCCAGACCTACCAACCAGACCTGAAACCTACTAACCAGACCCCAAACATACCAACCAGACCCCAAACCTACCAACCAGACCCCAAACATACCAACCAGACCCCAAACATACCAACCAGACCCGAAACCTACTAACTAGACCCCAGACCTACCAACCAGACCTGAAACATACCAACTGTAGTATTTACATGTATGTCCTGACATGTAATTGTCTAAACAAAACACTCGGTATTCGCGTGATCCTTTGCGGCGCAGTATGCGTCCATCTTTATTCTCCGATCTGAACCTTGACCTGGATGACATCATTTATAAGCGACACTTCCTTGAACCGGAAGTCAAGATACTACATCCCCCTTCTTTTGAAATAAACATGACTATAGCTGCCAAATTAAATAGTAAACATCACTTACTTAAACATTTCAAAACAAGTTAAATATGGGCAGTTATGTATGCCAAATCTGCAAGAACATTGGATTACTGAAGGATACACAAACTATCAATTAGATATGAACAGCTGTTACTAAATGGCATTTCAACTATGTTAAATGTAACATTTTCATGAACATATCCCTCAGTTTTTCTAATGCTGGGTATCACAAGTTCAATCTGTCTGGTGGCTTTGAGATGCGGCCTGATCTCGTGGTCGTCCAGTCTGGTGGCTCTTTGGAACCTGTATGACCTGCAGGGTCCTGCTGGACTGCTTGAGACTCAGTGTCCTCAACCTCCATCTCGTGGTTGTTTGGTGAAAGTACCGGGTCTCCTCAACTTTCACACGTCTGCAAGAGGTGATGCCGGTTACGCCTGAGCGTGTGACCTCCATCAGTGCGAATATTGTAGGATCTCTGGGTACCTGCTGGCTCGACGACTGTTGCGGGTTCCCATGTCCCTGTTGGAAGCTGGAAGCGGACCATAGCTCCCTCAGTTACGCAGATGCTGCTTTTCTCTTTGTTGAGCTTTATTCCTTTCTCTCTGCTTCTCTCCAGCATGGCGCGCAGGTTGGCATCGTGCTCCTCTTTAGTGCGGCCATACACCAGAATGTCATCCACTGTGGCTGCGACACCTTGAAGCCCCTCGTAGGCCTCGTCAACTCTCCTCTGGAACTCATCCTGTGCACAAATGATTCCAAACGGGAGCCTGTTGAACCGATATCTGCCGTCGATGTGTTGACCGTGGTCAGCATGGATGATTCCTGGCTGAGTTTGATTGTCCAGTATCCAGATCTAGCGTCTAGTACACTGAAGTGCTCCAGCTAGTCTTGGTGTGACATCATCGAGAGTGGGAAGTGGATCGTGGGGTCTCTGGATAGCTTTGTTTAGGGCGCGGGGATCTAAACACACCCGAAGCTTTCCTGTTTTAGGTTTTTCCACTGTCACTAGTGCATTTACCCACTCAGTCGGCTCTGTGACCTTTTGGATTATGTCCTTTTTTTCCATATCATCAAGCTCATCTTTGAGTGTGTTGCTGAGGATTTAAGGTGAAAGGTGCATTCTCCAGGGAAAAGTCCAATGCCTTCAAATACGTCAGCAAACTCTTCTGTGATGCTGGCGTGTGTCTTTGGTTGTGCGTCAACCATGTGCACGAGCCTGATCATGTTTAAATCTCAACATGCACGTCGGCCCAATACAGGTGGGGCATTCTCTGCATCCACCATGTCCAAATCTAACATGGCTGTTTTCTGCCTGTATCTGCATGCTAACTTACAAGTTCCTTTCACGTCGAGTCTCTGTCCACCATATCCTGAGCTATTGCTGTCTGATGGACCTAATGTAATACTTCCTAATATTTTGTGAAATATGTTTCCTGGTATCACATTAGCCTGGGCACCTGTCTCTCTCTTGAGCTTTAGCTTGTGCCTTCCCTATTTCCACCTCTGCAAATGCCTGTTCCCTTGCTGTATCTTTGTTTTTCTTTATAATAGTGTCAATGTACAGATCCACTGGTACCTGTTCTGTGCTTTCTGTAACAGTATTCACTCCCTTGGGCCTGTACTTTGTTGGCTGATACTGTGTCTTCGTCCTACACATATTAGCAAAGTGGTTGGTCTTCTTGCACTTGTTACACTGACGTCCTTTTGCGGGACACTCCTCCGTGCGACTGTGTTCTCTTCCGCATGCTCCACACTCCTCGCCGTGCGTGACACTGTTGCTGTCGTTGCCGCCAGTAAACTTACGTCCGTATCTTTGTTCGGAACTGAACGGCCTTCTGCTAACTGCATGGACAGACTGGCTGTGTTAGCAGCGGGGAAACCCCTCGTCCTGAGCTGCTGCTGTGGTAGCTCGTGTGAGCGCGCAATGTCTATCGCTTTCTGGAGCGTGAGATCCGGACCATGACAGAGTCATTTCTCCCGGACTCTTGGAGAGTTTGTAGCGAAAACAATCCGGTCTCTAATCATCTCATCAGCGTTAGGGTAGTTGCAGTCCTTTACTAGCAGCTTCAGTCACAAACTGGTCGAAACTTTCACAATCAGTTTGTATCTTTTCATGGAATTTATATCGCGCGAAAATGGGGTTAGCTTTGGGCGTTACATATCCTTCACACTTCCCATAGTACGTTTGGAGGACCTTTATCTCATCTGCCGTGAGGGTCCATGTGTTGTATACATCATCTCTGCCTTTCTCACCGATCCACAGGAGGAGATAGCTGCACTTTTCTTCCTCCTCTTTAGCGCGTAGCGGGCCGGAAAACATGAGCTCCACATGTTGGCGAAACTTTCTCCATGCGTCGGGCCGGTTAGATGACTCCCAATCCATCCGTGGCGTGGGGACGCCTGCGTTCTCCATCTTCCGTCGTCAGTTCGATGAGAAGCAAACTATTCTGACACCATGTAGTATTTACGTGTATGTCCTGACTAAACAGAACACTCGGTATTCGCGTGATCATTTGCGGCGCAGTATGCGTCCATCTTTATTCTCCGATCTGAACCTTGACCTGGATGACATCATTTATAAGCGACACTTCCTTGAACCGGAAGTCAAGATACTACACCAACCAGACCCCAAACCTACTAACCAGACCCCAAACATACCAACCAGACCCGAAACATACCAACCAGACACCAGACCTACCAACCACGCCCCAAGTCTACCAACCAGACCCCAAGTCTACCAACCAGACCCCCTCCCCCTCCCGGCTGTGATAACTCTTGATAACTAATGATCTAATATTGAAGCGTGAGTGTTTTGAAATAACGATAGATTTAGATTATATACATTTATTTTCAGAAATACACATACACAAATGCTTTTAACATTATATAAAAACAAACTTCTCAGGGTTCTCTGTCCACAACTATGTTATATAATGTCTTCAACCGGGTCGCCATGAGAGGGAGACGAAGCCTTGTTGGAGAACAATCAATCCTCAAGTGTACACTTTAAGAAATGAACAATATTGTCCTCATAAACAATGACAACAGATGCAACACTGAGTCCATCTGCATTGCAGTGCAGTATTTGAGTAAATGTACTTTGTAGTAAACACAATGACATCATTGTGCTTACACATGATGCCACAGTGGAGAGCAGCAGGCCCTTGAAGTGAGAGCTGCTGTAAATCTTCTCTCCACACTGGGGTCCTATCAGCGGTGGATCTCCGTCCCCCTGGCTGTTCTCTAATGAAACACTCCAGCTGTCCTCCCGGTATCTCTTCTCCCACCACACACAGCACACAGCACACCACACACAACACACACCACACACCACACACCACACACAGCACACAGCACACCACACACAACACACAGCACACAGCACACCACACACAACACATGTGCTCGGTGGCATCACGCTCGCCTCCAGCTTCCAAAGCCGTCACTCGGCTGGATATGAACACCGTTTGGTTAAGCCACTCCCTTCAGCCAGTCTCAGTATGCGTAGATACACACTCCATTCAACATGCGAGTTTAGCACTCTGGAGGGTCTCCAGCGTGTTGTTCTATGTGGAGGCTGATAATAATCCCTGCGTCCCGGACACCGGACACTCTGAGGTGTGAATGTGTGAGCACCGAATGGGACGGGATGGAATGTGAGAGCATCCATCTCTCCGGTCACAGTGATGAGTCGAGGGGCGTTCACACGACCCTCGCCTGTGTGCGTAGAGCCGTGACATGAGGAATGCCTGCCTGCTTGGATCAGGCTTCTTATTGCTCCTCTGAGCTCACGGCTGAGAGCGATGGGGGAGAAGTAGAAAGCAACGGCGGCAGGAATGTGGATCTGTTTTGTCTCGTACAGGAACTCATGGTTTTGGGAACCCCTCTTGAACTGATGTGTTTTCATGGATCATTGCAGATTGGAAGAAAGAGACTGGAGTGGTGTGAAGCTGCTGCTAACTTTTAAACTAGCAGTATGTGTGTGTGTGTCATCTGGGTGGTGTAAGAACCTTTTGCACTGGGTGGGGTCCACATAAACATGCATGTCAACAGTATATGTGCACAGACACTAAAATATGCTAACTGTTGGGGAAAGATTGTAATAAAACATTAGATGCAATACCATGGTCTGCCACATGGTCTCCAAGGCCACCCGCATCCCTCTGACCTCCTGACTTTTAGTAGCAGCTTAACGAGTGAACATTTAGCGCACCGTCCTGAATGGCTCCTAGTCATCCCAGACCAGATTCATCAGACAACTACGTAAACCCATCGACTACGTTAACACATCGACTACGTTAACACATCGACTACGTTAACACACCGACTACGTTAACACATCGACTACGTTAACCCATCGACTACGTTAACCCATCGACTACGTTAACACATCGACTACGTTAACCCATCGACTACGTTAACCCATCGACTACGTTAACACATCGACTACGTTAACCCATCGACTACGTTAACCGCCACTCGTTAACACGCCGACTTCGTTAACCCATCGACCACGTTAACACACACGTTAACCCGCCACGTTAACACATCGACTTCGTTAACCCATCGACTACGTTAACCCCGTTAACCGACTACGTTAACACAACGACTACGTTAACACATCGACTACGTTAACACATCGACTACGTTAACCCATCGACTACGTTAACACAACGACTACGTTAACACATCGACTACGTTAACCCATCGACTACGTTAACCCATCGACTACGTTAACACATCGACTACGTTAACACACCGACTACGTTAACCCATCGACTACGTTAACACACCGACTACGTTAACACACCGACTACGTTAACACACCGACTACGTTAACACACCGACTACGTTAACACATCGACTACGTTAACACATCGACTACGTTAACCCATCGACTACGTTAACACATCGACTACGTTAACCCATCGACTACGTTAACACATCGACTACGTTAACGCATCGACTAGGTTAACACATCGACTACGTTAACACCGACACGTTAACACATCGACCACGTTAACACGCCGACTACGTTAACCCGCCGACTACGTTAACACATCGACTACGTTAACCCGACACGTTAACCGACTACGTTAACCGCCGACTACGTTAACACATCGACCACGTTAACACACGACACGTTAACACGACACGTTAACATCGACTACGTTAACACATCGACACGTTAACCACGACTCGTTAACACATCGACTACGTTAACACGCCATCTACGTTAACCCGCCGACACGCTAACACATCGACTACGTTAACACACCGACACGTTAACACATCGGCTACGTTAACACACGACACGTTAACACACCGACTACGTTAACCCATCGACCACGTTAACACACGACTACGTTAACACACCGACTACGTTAACACGCATCACGTTAACCCATCGTTAACACGCCGACTACGTTAACACGCCACGTTAACACACCGACTACGTTAACACATCGGCTACGTTAACACATCGGCTACGTTAACACAACGACTACGTTAACACATCGACTACGTTAACCCACGACTCGTTAACCTCGACACGTTAACCCGCCGACTGCGTTAACACATCGACTACGTTAACACGCCGACTACGTTAACACATCGACTCGTAACACCACGTTAACCCGACTACGTTAACACACGACTCGTTAACACATCGACTACGTTAACACGCCGACTACGTTAACACGCCGACTACGTTAACACATCGACCGTTAACACGCCACGTTAACACGCCGACTACGTTAACACATCGACTACGTTAACACGCCGACTACGTTAACACATCGACCACGTTAACCCGACTACGTTAACACATCGACCACGTTAACACGCCGACTACGTTAACACACATCGTTAACCACGTTAACACATCGACTACGTTAACACATCGACTACGTTAACACATCGACTACGTTAACACATCGACTACGTTAACCCGCCGACTCGTTAACACATCGACTACGTTAACCCATCGACTACGTTAACCCATCGACTACGTTAACACACCGACTACGTTAACACACCGACTACGTTAACACATCGACTACGTTAACACACCGACTACGTTAACACACCGACTACGTTAACACATCGACTACGTTAACACCGCGACTCGTTAACCCATCGACTCACGTTAACCACGCCGACTACGTTAACACATCGACTACGTTAACACGCCGACTACGTTAACCCATCGACTCGTTAACACATCGACTACGTTAACCCCGACTACGTTAACCCAGCGACTACGTTAACCCGCCGACTCGTTAACACCGACTACGTTAACACATCGACTACGTTAACCCATCGACTACGTTAACACACCGACTACGTTAACACATCGACTACGTTAACACATCGACTACGTTAACACATCGACTACGTTAACACACCGACTACGTTAACACATCGACTACGTTAACACACCGACTACGTTAACACCGACTCGTTAACACCGCACGTTAACACGACTACGTTAACACATCGACCACGTTAACACCGACTACGTTAACACACCACTCACGTTAACACACGACACGTTAACACCGACTACGTTAACACACCGACTACGTTAACCCATCGACTACGTTAACACACCGACTACGTTAACACACCGACTACGTTAACACATCGACTACGTTAACCCGCCACGTTAACACGCCGACTACGTTAACACATCGACTACGTTAACCCGCCGACTACGTTAACCATCGCCATTTCGTTAACCCATCGACTACGTTAACCCATCGACTACGTTAACCCATCGACACGTTAACCCACCGACTACGTTAACACACGACTCGTTAACACCGACTACGTTAACACATCGACTACGTTAACACACGCCACTTCGTTAACCCGCCGACTACGTTAACACGCCACTACGTTAACCACGCCGACTACGTTAACCCATCGACTGCGTTAACACATCGACTGCGTTAACCATCGACCGCGTTAACCCGACTACGTTAACCCGACTGCGTTAACCGCCGACTCGTTAACACGCCGACCACGTTAACACACGACCACGTTAACCCATCGACCACGTTAACACACGACTGCGTTAACCATCGACTGCGTTAACACATCGACCGCGTTAACCCGCCGACTGCGTTAACCCATCGACTACGTTAACCATCGACTCGTTAACCCGCCGACTCGTTAACACATCGACTACGTTAACACACGACTACGTTAACACGCCGACCACGTTAACCCCGACTACGTTAACCCGACTACGTTAACACATCGACCGCGTTAACACAACGACTACGTTAACACATCGACTACGTTAACCCATCGACTACGTTAACACACCGACTACGTTAACACATCGACTACGTTAACACATCGACTACGTTAACACATCGACTACGTTAACACATCGACTACGTTAACACATCGACTACGTTAACACATCGACTGCGTTAACACATCGACTGCGTTAACACATCGACTGCGTTAACACATCGACTGCGTTAACACATCGACTGCGTTAACCCGCCGACTACGTTAACACGCCGACTACGTTAACCCATCGACTGCGTTAACCACGACGTTAGCCCATCGGCTGCGTTAACACATCGACTACGTTAACACGGAGACTACGTTAACACACCGACTACGTTAACCCATCGACTCGTTAACCACGCATCGTTAACCCATCGACTGCGTTAACACATCGACTGCGTTAACCCATCGACTGCGTTAACCCATCGACTGCGTTAACCCATCGACTGCGTTAACACAACGACTACGTTAACACAACGACTACGTTAACACATCGACTACGTTAACCCATCGACTACGTTAACCCATCGACTACGTTAACACATCGACTACGTTAACACATCGACTACGTTAACACATCGACTACGTTAACCCATCGACTACGTTAACACATCGACTACGTTAACACATCGACTACGTTAACACATCGACTACGTTAACCCATCGACTACGTTAACACATCGACTACGTTAACCCATCGACTACGTTAACACATCGGTAACGTTAACCCATCGACTACGTTAACACATCGACTACGTTAACCCATCGACTACGTTAACACATCGACTACGTTTACCAGACAACTACGTAAACCTTTGTTTGAAGTTTATTTAAAAAAGAGACCGTATTTATGCAACCAGTGGGAACTGGGCCATTTGAAATGGAGTAAAGTTGTGTACACTGGTTGTTAGACTGCTTCATATATTTATGTTATTTGTCGACCTATATTTAAACTCAACCTCCTAATGTCTTAGATTCTTCTTCTGATCCGTCGCCACAGAGCCGGAGCGTCATCAACCGCCTGAACGGTCACACGGCTCCCATCCACACCTCAGTGAGGCCGATCAGTTCTGTTCCACCAACACGCTCAAAGCGTGTCCACGCACAGCACTCAGGCGGTCTCCGCCTGTTGAGGTCGAAACAAAGGATGGGGAACATGAAGTTCATCTTGACAAGTCAGTAAGGAAAGGACACTTGGCAAGGACACTTCCTTTCCTTTTCGCCCAGATGAATGTTATCTTCAGAGACGGAGGTCTCAGGTTGGCGTTAGTAAAGCAAACAGCTGGAGGCCGGCTCCAGGTCCCTTCACCTTCCTGCAGCCTCTTGAGCTGGAGCAACGCTCATTCAGTGGAGAGAGAATCCGGTGTGCAGTGAAGATGACCTCCACCCTTTCCTGTGAGGTTGGGTCCTCGTCCTAACAGGAAGGGCCTCTGGTGGTGCATGCTTCTCAAATCGTTACTAATGTCTGACACTATGTAGGCAGACAGTTGGACTATGCAGTATATATATGTATATATATATGAGTGTGTCATTCCGATGGTCTCAGGCGGCATTAAGCACATAGCCGGTGAAGACGAGGCTCTCCTCCACAGCCACACAGGATGGTAACGAAACCCACCGGCTAACGTCTCAGGAACTACTGCGGAAGCTTGAGCGGATGTAAGCAGCGCTGCCTTGCTGAACGGTCTCTAAGTAGTATGTCCCAGTGGAGCACTAAGGGAGGGGTCAGGGTCCAGGGCATTCCTAAACATGTTAATCCATTGATACACAAGAGGGTCACTGAGAAAGGAGCGCTCTGTGTAAGGTGGTACATCTGCAACGACCACAGCCCACACTGGGATAACCCCTCGTCTCCACCACACGAGTAACTCACAGCTCATACAACAGCCTCTCAGCTCCGGGTCAGGGGCCACAACCCGAAAGGTTTATTTGGGCTTCTAATTTTACTTTCACGACAATTTAAGACAGAAATTATTTCTCATAACAACGATATATATAATAGGATAATATTTGTGTTTTTGTTCACTATTTCACAATATATGAGTTATATCTTTGTTGGCTTTACATCATGTTACCTGAGACATTGTGCTGGACTTGTATGATTTGGTCTTCTGAGCCTCTCACATCATGTAAATGACGTCTCCTCGTAGAAAACACTGAACTGGAAGCACCATGTCGGCTGGAAGGGAACGTATAGAAGAAAGAAGGCTGCCGTGAGCGTCGGCCGTCCTCCACAGACACTTACACTCATTGCATGAGGAACCGCTGCATCCAGCTCCTCACTTCATGAAAGAAGACGCAGCACTCCACATCTGCATTTGCTGCGTCCTCCCTCGCTCCTCCATCCCTGTGACTGAGGCGTCTTCATGCCTGGTGGAAGTAGATGACCCATGGTGCTGAGCAGAGAGCGGCGGTGGCTCCTGGTCTCCTCCAGGGCTGATGTTGCCTTTGTTCTCAGAACTCTCACAAATCACAAACTCCCCTCAGAGGCTTTACATCTGTACACATAGGCTGTGTCTCCTCCCGGACACTTGAGCACTGACTTTCAGTGCTTCGGGCGCCACACTGACAGAACCAGCAGCATCCAGAGCACTGAAAGTACCCGGATGGCGCCCTGCAAACGGGCAAAACATTCAGTGTAAACGATGGACACTACTCGCCCTAAACGGGCGCCATCTTGGCGATGTAGCGGAAGAGGAGGAGCCCTTTCGCCAGCTTTTCATTTCATTTCTAAAACAATGGCGGACGAGATGCTACGGTAGCACGCACAATGGACCAGCTCCTGCCGCGATTGTGGAGGTATCGCAGTTTCCACATGGGGTGGAGAAAGGGGTAAACAAGAGACAACAAGAGGGCAAGAAGTGCATTCATTTTGTCACTAAGTTTCGCGGGTATCGCGAGCAGATTTGCGTCCGTCACTCCCGCCAAGTGGTTAACGTCAGTGTTCCATTTGATACAGACTCATCAGCCACGCAGTGCACCACAGATGTCAGTGTTCTGTATTGCAGTGTACTTCGTAAAGTGTCCGGTAGTAGACACAGCCATAGACATCCCTGACCTTTGACCTCACAACGGATCAGGAACAACTCCCGAGAAATAGAAAAAAACCTTTCGGAGGACGATCAATAGATGTCATGTGACCAGATGAACAATAGATGTCATGTGACCAGATGAACAATAGATGTCATGTGACCATATGAACAATAGATGTCCTGTGACCAGATGAACAATAGATGTCATGTGACCAGATGAACAATAGATGTCATGTGACCAGATGAACAATAGATGTCATGTGACTAGATGAACAATAGATGTCATGTGACCAGATGAACAATATATGTCATGTGACCAGATGAACAATAGATGTCATGTGTCCAGATGAACAATAGATGTCATGTGTCCAGATGAACAATAGATATCATGTGACCAGATGAACAATAGATGTCATGTGACCAGATGAACAATAGATGTCATGTGACCAGATGAACAATAGATGTCATGTGACCAGGTGATCAATATATGTCATGTGACCAGATGAACAATAGATGTCATGTGACCAGATGAACAATAGATGTCATGTGACTAGATGAACAATAGATGTCATGTGACCAGGTGAACAATAGATGTCATGTGACCAGATGAACAATAGATGTCATGTGACTAGATGAACAATATGTCATGTGACCAGATGAACAATAGATGTCATGTGACCAGATGATCAATAGATGTCATGTGACCAGATGAACAATAGATGTCATGTGACCAGGTGAACAATAGATGTCATGTGACCAGGTGAACAATAGATGTCATGTGACCAGATGAACAATAGATGTCATGTGACCAGGTGAACAATAGATGTCATGAGACCAGATGAACAATAGATGTCATGTGACCAGATGAACAATAGATGTCATGTGACCAGGTGAACAATAGATGTCATGTGACCAGATGAACAATAGATGTCATGTGACCAGATGAACAATAGATGTCATGTGACCAGATGAACACTAGATGTCATGTGACCAGGTGAACAATAGATGTCATGTGACCAGATGAACAATAGATGTCATGTGACCAGATGAACAATAGATGTCATGTGACCAGATGAACAATAGATGTCATGTGACCAGATGAACAATAGATGTCATGTGACCAGATGAACAATAGATGTCATGTGACCAGGTGAACAATAGATGTCATGTGACCAGATGAACAATAGATGTCATGTGACCAGATGAACAATAGATGTCATGTGACCAGATGAACAATAGATGTCATGTGACCAGATGAACAATATATGTCATGTGACCAGATGAACAATAGATGTCATGTGACCAGATGAACAATAGATGTCATGTGACCAGGTGAACAATAGATGTCATGTGACCAGATGAACAATAGATGTCATGTGACTAGATGAACAATATATGTCATGTGACCAGATGAACAATAGATGTCATGTGACCAGATGAACAATAGATGTCATGTGACCAGATGAACAATAGATGTCATGTGACTAGATGATCAATAGATGTCATGTGACCAGATGAACAATAGATGTCATGTGACCAGGTGAACAATAGATGTCATGAGACCAGGTGAACAATAGATGTCATGTGACCAGATGAACAATAGATGTCATGTGAACAATAGATGTCATGTGACCAGATGAACAATAGATGTCATGTGACCAGGTGAACAATAGATGTCATGTGATCAGATGAACAATAGATGTCATGTGACCAGATGAACAATAGATGTCATGTGACCTGATGAACACTAGATGTCATGTGACCAGATGAACAATAGATGTCATGTGATCAGATGAACAATAGATGTCATGTGACCAGATGAACAATAGATGTCATGTGACCAGATGAACAATAGATGTCATGTGACCAGGTGAACAATAGATGTCATGTGACCAGATGAACAATATATGTCATGTGACCAGATGAACAATAGATGTCATGTGACCAGATGAACAATAGATGTCATGTGACCAGATGAACAATAGATGTCATGTGACCAGATGAACAATAGATGTCATGTGACCAGATGAACAATAGATGTCATGTGACCAGATGAACAATAGATGTCATGTGACCAGATGAACAATAGATGTCTTGTGACCAGATGAACAATAGATGTCATGTGACCAGATGAACAATAGATGTCATGTGACCAGATGAACAATAGATGTCTTGTGACCAGATGAACAATAGATGTCATGTGACCAGATGAACAATAGATGTCATGTGACCAGATGAACACTAGATGTCATGTGACCAGATGAACAATATATGTCATGTGACCAGATGAACAATAGATGTCATGTGACTAGATGAACAATAGATGTCATGTGACCAGATGAACAATATATGTCATGTGACCAGATGAACAATAGATGTCTTGTGACCAGATGAACAATAGATGTCATGTGACCAGATGAACAATAGATGTCTTGTGACCAGATGATCAATAGATGTCATGTGACCAGATGAACAATAGATGTCATGTGACTAGATGAACAATAGATGTCATGTGACCAGATGAACAATAGATGTCATGTGACCAGATGAACAATAGATGTCATGTGACCAGATGAACAATATGTCATGTGACCAGATGAACAATATATGTCATGTGACCAGATGAACAATAGATGTCATGTGACCAGATGAACAATAGATGTCATGTGACCAGATGAACAATAGATGTCATGTGACCAGATGAACAACAGATGTCATGTGACCAGATGAACAATAGATGTCATGTGACCAGATGAACAATAGATGTCATGTGATCAGATGAACAATAGATGTCATGTGACCAGATGAACAATAGATGTCATGTGACCAGATGAACAATAGATGTCATGTGACCAGATGAACAATAGATGTCTTGTGACCAGATGAACAATAGATGTCATGTGACCAGATGAACAATAGATGTCATGTGACCAGATGAACAATAGATGTCATGTGACCAGATGAACAATAGATGTCATGTGACCAGATGAACAATAGATGTCATGTGACCAGATGAACAATAGATGTCATGTGACCAGATGAACAATAGATGTCATGTGACCAGATGAACAATAGATGTCATGTGACCAGATGAACAATAGATGTCTTGTGACCAGATGAACACTAGATGTCATGTGACCAGATGAACAATAGATGTCATGTGACCAGATGAACAATAGATGTCATGTGACCAGATGATCAACAGATGTCATGTGACCAGGTGAACAATAGATGTCATGTGACCAGATGAACAATAGATGTCATGTGACCAGATGAACAATAGATGTCATGTGACCAGATGAACAATAGATGTCATGTGACCAGATGAACAATAGATGTCATGTGACCAGATGAACAATAGATGTCATGTGACCAGATGAACAATAGATGTCATGTGACCAGATGAACAATAGATGTCATGTGACCAGATGAACAATAGATGTCATGTGACCAGATGAACAATAGATGTCATGTGACCAGATGAACAATAGATGTCATGTGACCAGATGAACAATAGATGTCATGTGACCAGATGAACAATAGATGTCATGTGACCAGATGAACAATAGATGTCATGTGACCAGATGAACAATAGATGTCATGTGACCAGATGAACAATAGATGTCATGTGACCAGATGAACAATAGATGTCATGTGACCAGATGAACAATAGATGTCATGTGACCAGGTGAACAATAGATGTCATGTGACCAGATGAACAATAGATGTCATGTGACCAGATGAACAATAGATGTCATGTGACCAGATGAACAATAGATGTCATGTGACCAGATGAACAATAGATGTCATGTGACCAGATGAACAATAGATGTCATGTGACCAGATGAACAATAGATGTCATGTGACCAGATGAACAATAGATGTCATGTGACCAGATGAACAATAGATGTCATGTGACCAGATGAACAATAGATGTCATGTGACCAGATGATCAATAGATGTCATGTGACCAGATGAACAATAGATGTCATGTGACCAGATGATCAATAGATGTCATGTGACCAGATGATCAATAGATGTCATGTGACCAGGTGAACAATAGATGTCATGTGACCAGGTGAACAATAGATGTCATGTGACCAGATGAACAATAGATGTCATGTGACCAGATGAACAATAGATGTCATGTGACCAGATGAACAATAGATGTCATGTGACCAGATGAACAATAGATGTCATGTGACCAGATGAACAATAGATGTCATGTGACCAGGTGAACAATAGATGTCATGTGACCAGATGAACAATAGATGTCATGTGACCAGATGAACAATAGATGTCATGTGACCAGATGAACAATAGATGTCATGTGACCAGATGAACAATAGATGTCATGTGACCAGATGAACAATAGATGTCATGTGACCAGATGAACAATAGATGTCATGTGACCAGATGAACAATAGATGTCATGTGACCAGATGAACAATAGATGTCATGTGACCAGATGAACAATAGATGTCATGTGATCAGATGAACAATAGATGTCATGTGACCAGATGAACAATAGATGTCATGTGACCAGATGAACAATAGATGTCATGTGACCAGATGAACAATAGATGTCATGTGACCAGGTGAACAATAGATGTCATGTGACCAGATGAACAATAGATGTCATGTGACCAGATGAACAATAGATGTCATGTGACCAGATGAACAATAGATGTCATGTGATCAGATGAACAATGGATGTCATGTGACCAGATGAACAATAGATGTCATGTGACCAGATGAACAATAGATGTCATGTGACCAGATGAACAATAGATGTCATGTGACCAGATGAACAATAGATGTCATGTGACCAGGTGAACAATAGATGTCATGTGACCAGATGAACAATAGATGTCATGTGACCAGATGAACAATAGATGTCATGTGACCAGATGAACAATAGATGTCATGTGACCAGATGAACAATAGATGTCATGTGACCAGATGAACAATAGATGTCGTGACCAGATGAACAATAGATGTCATGTGACCAGATGAACAATAGATGTCGTGACCAGATGAACAATAGATGTCATGTGACCAGATGAACAATAGATGTCATGTGACCAGATGATCAATAGATGTCATGTGACCAGATGAACAATAGATGTCATGTGACCAGATGAACAATAGATGTCATGTGACCAGATGAACAATAGATGTCATGTGACCAGATGAACAATAGATGTCATGTGACCAGATGAACAATAGATGTCATGTGACCAGATGAACAATAGATGTCATGTGACCAGATGAACAATAGATGTCATGTGACCAGATGAACAATAGATGTCATGTGACCAGATGAACAATAGATGTCATGTGACCAGATGAACAATAGATGTCATGTGACCAGATGAACAATAGATGTCATGTGACCAGATGAACAATAGATGTCATGTGACCAGATGATCAATAGATGTCATGTGATCAGATGAACAATAGATGTCATGTGACCAGATGAACAATAGATGTCATGTGACCAGATGAACAATAGATGTCATGTGACCAGATGAACAATAGATGTCATGTGACCAGATGAACAATAGATGTCATGTGATCAGATGAACAATAGATGTCATGTGACCAGATGAACAATAGATGTCATGTGACCAGATGAACAATAGATGTCATGTGACCAGATGAACAATAGATGTCATGTGACCAGATGAACAATAGATGTCATGTGACCAGATGAACAATAGATGTCATGTGACCAGATGAACAATAGATGTCTTGTGACCAGATGAACACTAGATGTCATGTGACCAGATGAACAATAGATGTCATGTGACCAGATGAACAGCCGGATAGATGTCATGTGACCAGATGATCAATAGATGTCATGTGACCAGATGAACCAATAGATGTCATGTGACCAGATGAACAATAGATGTCATGTGACCAGATGAACAATAGATGTCATGTGACCAGATGAACAATAGATGTCATGTGACCAGATGAACAATATATGTCATGTGACCAGATGAACAATAGATGTCATGTGACCAGATGAACAATAGATGTCATGTGACCAGATGAACAATAGATGTCATGTGACCAGATGAACAATAGATGTCCAGATGAACAATAGATGTCATGTGACCAGATGAACAATAGATGTCATGTGACAGATGAACAATAGATGTCATGTGACCAGATGAACAATAGATGTCATGTGACCAGATGAACAATAGATGTCATGTGACCAGGTGAACAATAGATGTCTTGTGACCAGATGAACAATAGATGTCATGTGACCAGGTGAGATGAACAATAGATGTCATGTGACCAGGTGAACAGTAGATGTCATGTGACCAGATGAACAATAGATGTCATGTGACCAGATGAACAATAGATGTCATGTGACCAGATGAACAATAGATGTCATGTGACCAGATGAACAATAGATGTCATGTGACCAGATGAACAATAGATGTCATGTGACCCAGATGAACAATAGATGTGTCATGCTGACCAGGTGAACAATAGATGTCATGTGACCAGGTAGACAATAGATGTCATGTGACCAGATGAACAATAGATGTCATGTTGACCAGATGAACAATAGATGTCATGCTGACAGATGAACAATAGATGTCATGTGACCAGATGAACAATAGATGTCATGTGACCAGACTGAACAATAGATGTCATGTGACCAGGTGAACGAAATAGATGTCATGTGACCAGATGAACAATAGATGTCATGTGACCAGATGAACAATAGATGTCATGTGACCAGATGAACAATAGATGTCATGCCGACCAGATGAACAATAGATGTCATGTATTGACCAGATGAACAATAGATGTCTGTGTCCAGATGAACAATAGATGTCATGTGACCGATGAACAATAGATGTCATGTGACCAGGATGAACAATAGATGTCATGCTGACCAGATGATCACAATAGATGTCATGTGACCAGGTGAACAATAGATGTCATGTGACCAGATGAACAATAGATGTCATGTGACCAGATGAACAATAGATGTCATGTGACCAGATGGACAATAGATGTCATGTGACCAGATGAACAATAGATGTCATGTGACTAGATGAGTCCAATAGATGTCATGTATGACTAGATGAAGTCAACTTGATGTCATGTGACTAGATGAACAATAGATGTCATGTGACCAAGATGAACAATAGATGTCATGTATGACTAGATGAACAATAGATGTCATGTGACCAGATGAACAATAGATGTCATGTGACCAGATGAACAATAGATGTCATGTGACCAGATGAACAATAGATGTCATGTGACCAGATGAACAATAGATGTCATGTGACCAGATGAACAATAGATGTCATGTGACCAGATGAACAATAGATGTCATGTGACCAGATGAACAATAGATGTCATGTGACCAGATGAACAATAGATGTCATGTGACCAGATGAACAATAGATGTCATGTGACCAGATGAACAATAGATGTCATGTGACCAGATGAACAATAGATGTCATGTGACCAGATGAACAATAGATGTCATGTGACCAGATGAACAATAGATGTCATGTGACCAGATGAACAATAGATGTCATGTGACCAGATGAACAATAGATGTCATGTGACCAGATGAACAATAGATGTCATGTGACCAGATGAACAATAGATGTCATGTGACCAGATGAACAATAGATGTCATGTGACCAGATGAACAATAGATGTCATGTGACCAGATGAACAATAGATGTCATGTGACCAGATGAACAATAGATGTCATGTGACCAGATGAACAATAGATGTCATGTGACCAGATGAACAATAGATGTCATGTGACCAGATGAACAATAGATGTCATGTGACCAGATGAACAATAGATGTCATGTGACCAGATGAACAATAGATGTCATGTGACCAGATGAACAATAGATGTCATGTGACCAGATGAACAATAGATGTCATGTGACCAGATGAACAATAGATGTCATGTGACCAGATGAACAATAGATGTCATGTGACCAGATGAACAATAGATGTCATGTGACCAGATGAACAATAGATGTCATGTGACCAGATGAACAATAGATGTCATGTGACCTGATGAACAATAGATGTCATGTCACCAGATGAACAATAGATGTCATGTGACCAGATGAACAATAGATGTTATGTGACTAGATGAACAATACATGTCATGTGACCAGATGAACAATAGATGTCATGTGACTAGATGAACAATAGATGTCATGTGACCATATGAACAATAGATGTCATGTGACTAGATGAACAATAGATGTCATGTGACCAGATGAACAATAGATGTCATGTGACCAGATGAACAATAGATGTCATGTGACCAGATGAACAATAGATGTCATGTGACCAGATGAACAATAGATGTCATGTGACCAGATGAACAATATATGTCATGTGACCAGATGAACAATAGATGTCATGTGACCAGATGAACAATAGATGTCATGTGACCAGATGAACAATAGATGTCATGTGACCAGATGAACAATAGATGTCATGTGACCAGATGAACAATAGATGTCATGTGACCAGATGAACAATAGATGTCATGTGACCAGATGAACAATAGATGTCATGTGACCAGATGAACAATAGATGTCATGTGACCAGATGAACAATAGATGTCATGTGACCAGATGAACAATAGATGTCATGTGACCAGATGAACAATAGATGTCATGTGACCAGATGAACAATAGATGTCATGTGACCAGATGAACAATAGATGTCATGTGACCAGATGAACAATAGATGTCATGTGACCAGATGAACAATAGATGTCATGTGACCAGATGAACAATAGATGTCATGTGACCAGATGAACAATAGATGTCATGTGACCAGATGAACAATGATGTCATGTGACCAGATGAACAATAGATGTCATGTGACCAGATGAACAATAGATGTCATGTGACAGATGAACAATAGATGTCATGTGACCAGATGAACAATAGATGTCATGTGACCAGATGAACAATAGATGTCATGTGACCAGATGAACAATAGATGTCATGTGACCAGATGAACAATAGATGTCATGTGACCAGATGAACAATAGATGTCATGTGACCAGATGAACAATAGATGTCATGTGACCAGATGAACAATAGATGTCATGTGACCAGATGAACAATAGATGTCATGTGACCAGATGAACAATAGATGTCATGTGACCAGATGAACAATAGATGTCATGTGACCAGATGAACAATAGATGTCATGTGACCAGATGAACAATAGATGTCATGTGACCAGATGAACAATAGATGTCATGTGACCAGATGAACAATAGATGTCATGTGACCAGATGAACAATAGATGTCATGTGACCAGATGAACAATAGATGTCATGTGACCAGATGAACAATAGATGTCATGTGACCAGATGAACAATAGATGTCATGTGACCAGATGAACAATAGATGTCATGTGACCAGATGAACAATAGATGTCATGTGACCAGATGAACAATAGATGTCATGTGACCAGATGAACAATAGATGTCATGTGACCAGATGAACAATAGATGTCATGTGACCAGATGAACAATAGATGTCATGTGACCAGATGAACAATAGATGTCATGTGACCAGATGAACAATAGATGTCATGTGACCAGATGAACAATAGATGTCATGTGACCAGATGAACAATAGATGTCATGTGACCAGATGAACAATAGATGTCATGTGACCAGATGAACAATAGATGTCATGTGACCAGATGAACAATAGATGTCATGTGACCAGATGAACAATAGATGTCATGTGACCAGATGAACAATAGATGTCATGTGACCAGATGAACAATAGATGTCATGTGACCAGATGAACAATAGATGTCATGTGACCAGATGAACAATAGATGTCATGTGACCAGATGAACAATAGATGTCATGTGACCAGATGAACAATAGATGTCATGTGACCAGATGAACAATAGATGTCATGTGACCAGATGAACAATAGATGTCATGTGACCAGATGAACAATAGATGTCATGTGACCAGATGAACAATAGATGTCATGTGACCAGATGAACAATAGATGTCATGTGACCAGATGAACAATAGATGTCATGTGACCAGATGAACAATAGATGTCATGTGACCAGATGAACAATAGATGTCATGTGACCAGATGAACAATAGATGTCATGTGACCAGATGAACAATAGATGTCATGTGACCAGATGAACAATAGATGTCATGTGACCAGATGAACAATAGATGTCATGTGACCAGATGAACAATAGATGTCATGTGACCAGATGAACAATAGATGTCATGTGACCAGATGAACAATAGATGTCATGTGACCAGATGAACAATAGATGTCATGTGACCAGATGAACAATAGATGTCATGTGACCAGATGAACAATAGATGTCATGTGACCAGATGAACAATAGATGTCATGTGACCAGATGAACAATAGATGTCATGTGACCAGATGAACAATAGATGTCATGTGACCAGATGAACAATAGATGTCATGTGACCAGATGAACAATAGATGTCATGTGACCAGATGAACAATAGATGTCATGTGACCAGATGAACAATAGATGTCATGTGACCAGATGAACAATAGATGTCATGTGACCAGATGAACAATAGATGTCATGTGACCAGATGAACAATAGATGTCATGTGACCAGATGAACAATAGATGTCATGTGACCAGATGAACAATAGATGTCATGTGACCAGATGAACAATAGATGTCATGTGACCAGATGAACAATAGATGTCATGTGACCAGATGAACAATAGATGTCATGTGACCAGATGAACAATAGATGTCATGTGACCAGATGAACAATAGATGTCATGTGACCAGATGAACAATAGATGTCATGTGACCAGATGAACAATAGATGTCATGTGACCAGATGAACAATAGATGTCATGTGACCAGATGAACAATAGATGTCATGTGACCAGATGAACAATAGATGTCATGTGACCAGATGAACAATAGATGTCATGTGACCAGATGAACAATAGATGTCATGTGACCAGATGAACAATAGATGTCATGTGACCAGATGAACAATAGATGTCATGTGACCAGATGAACAATAGATGTCATGTGACCAGATGAACAATAGATGTCATGTGACCAGATGAACAATAGATGTCATGTGACCAGATGAACAATAGATGTCATGTGACCAGATGAACAATAGATGTCATGTGACCAGATGAACAATAGATGTCATGTGACCAGATGAACAATAGATGTCATGTGACCAGATGAACAATAGATGTCATGTGACCAGATGAACAATAGATGTCATGTGACCAGATGAACAATAGATGTCATGTGACCAGATGAACAATAGATGTCATGTGACCAGATGAACAATAGATGTCATGTGACCAGATGAACAATAGATGTCATGTGACCAGATGAACAATAGATGTCATGTGACCAGATGAACAATAGATGTCATGTGACCAGATGAACAATAGATGTCATGTGACCAGATGAACAATAGATGTCATGTGACCAGATGAACAATAGATGTCATGTGACCAGATGAACAATAGATGTCATGTGACCAGATGAACAATAGATGTCATGTGACCAGATGAACAATAGATGTCATGTGACCAGATGAACAATAGATGTCATGTGACCAGATGAACAATAGATGTCATGTGACCAGATGAACAATAGATGTCATGTGACCAGATGAACAATAGATGTCATGTGACCAGATGAACAATAGATGTCATGTGACCAGATGAACAATAGATGTCATGTGACCAGATGAACAATAGATGTCATGTGACCAGATGAACAATAGATGTCATGTGACCAGATGAACAATAGATGTCATGTGACCAGATGAACAATAGATGTCATGTGACCAGATGAACAATAGATGTCATGTGACCAGATGAACAATAGATGTCATGTGACCAGATGAACAATAGATGTCATGTGACCAGATGAACAATAGATGTCATGTGACCAGATGAACAATAGATGTCATGTGACCAGATGAACAATAGATGTCATGTGACCAGATGAACAATAGATGTCATGTGACCAGATGAACAATAGATGTCATGTGACCAGATGAACAATAGATGTCATGTGACCAGATGAACAATAGATGTCATGTGACCAGATGAACAATAGATGTCATGTGACCAGATGAACAATAGATGTCATGTGACCAGATGAACAATAGATGTCATGTGACCAGATGAACAATAGATGTCATGTGACCAGATGAACAATAGATGTCATGTGACCAGATGAACAATAGATGTCATGTGACCAGATGAACAATAGATGTCATGTGACCAGATGAACAATAGATGTCATGTGACCAGATGAACAATAGATGTCATGTGACCAGATGAACAATAGATGTCATGTGACCAGATGAACAATAGATGTCATGTGACCAGATGAACAATAGATGTCATGTGACCAGATGAACAATAGATGTCATGTGACCAGATGAACAATAGATGTCATGTGACCAGATGAACAATAGATGTCATGTGACCAGATGAACAATAGATGTCATGTGACCAGATGAACAATAGATGTCATGTGACCAGATGAACAATAGATGTCATGTGACCAGATGAACAATAGATGTCATGTGACCAGATGAACAATAGATGTCATGTGACCAGATGAACAATAGATGTCATGTGACCAGATGAACAATAGATGTCATGTGACCAGATGAACAATAGATGTCATGTGACCAGATGAACAATAGATGTCATGTGACCAGATGAACAATAGATGTCATGTGACCAGATGAACAATAGATGTCATGTGACCAGATGAACAATAGATGTCATGTGACCAGATGAACAATAGATGTCATGTGACCAGATGAACAATAGATGTCATGTGACCAGATGAACAATAGATGTCATGTGACCAGATGAACAATAGATGTCATGTGACCAGATGAACAATAGATGTCATGTGACCAGATGAACAATAGATGTCATGTGACCAGATGAACAATAGATGTCATGTGACCAGATGAACAATAGATGTCATGTGACCAGATGAACAATAGATGTCATGTGACAGATGAACAATAGATGTCATGTGACCAGATGAACAATAGATGTCATGTGACCAGATGAACAATAGATGTCATGTGACCAGATGAACAATAGATGTCATGTGACCAGATGAACAATAGATGTCATGTGACAGATGAACAATAGATGTCATGTGACCAGATGAACAATAGATGTCATGTGACTAGATGAACAATAGATGTCATGTGACCAGATGAACAATAGATGTCATGTGACCAGATGAACAATAGATGTCATGTGACCAGATGAACAATAGATGTCATGTGACCAGATGAACAATAGATGTCATGACCAGATGAACAATAGATGTCATGTGACCAGATGAACAATAGATGTCATGTGACCAGATGAACAATAGATGTCATGTGACCAGGTGAACAATAGATGTCATGTGACCAGATGAACAATAGATGTCATGTGACCAGATGAACAATAGATGTCATGTGACAGATGAACAATAGATGTCATGTGACCAGGTGAACAATAGATGTCATGTGACCAGATGAACAATAGATGTCATGTGACCAGATGAACAATAGATGTCATGTGACCAGATGAACAATAGATGTCATGTGACCAGATGAACAATAGATGTCATGTGACCAGATGAACAATAGATGTCATGTGACTCAATGAACAATAGATGTCATGTGACCAGATGAACAATAGATGTCATGTGACCAGATGAACAATAGATGTCATGTGACCAGATGAACAATAGATGTCATGTGACCAGATGAACAATATGTCATGTGACCACATGAACAATAGATGTCATGTGACCAGATGAACAATAGATGTCATGTGACCAGATGAACAATAGATGTCATGTGACCAGATGAACAATAGATGTCATGTGACCAGGTGAACAATAGATGTCATGTGACCAGATGAACAATAGATGTCATGTGACCAGATGAACAATAGATGTCATGTGACAGATGAACAATAGATGTCATGTGACCAGGTGAACAATAGATGTCATGTGACCAGATGAACAATAGATGTCATGTGACCAGATGAACAATAGATGTCATGTGACCAGATGAACAATAGATGTCATGTGACCGATGAACAATAGATGTCATGTGACCAGATGAACAATAATGATGTCATGTGACCAGATGAACAATAGATGTCATGTGACCAGATGAACAATAGATGTCATGTGACCAGATGAACAATAGATGTCATGTGACCAGATGAACAATAGATGTCATGTGACCAGATGAACAATAGATGTCATGTGACCAGATGAACAATAGATGTCATGTGACCAGATGAACAATAGATGTCATGTGACCAGATGAACAATAGATGTCATGTGACCAGATGAACAATAGATGTCATGTGACCAGATGAACAATAGATGTCATGTGACAAGATGTACAATAGATGTCATGTGACCAGATGAACAATAGATGTCATGTGACCAGATGAACAATAGATGTCATGTGACCAGATGAACAATAGATGTCATGTGACTAAATGAACAATAGATGTCATGTGACCAGATGAACAATAGATGTCATGTGACCAGATGAACAATAGATGTCATGTGACCAGATGAACAATAGATGTCATGTGACCAGATGAATCATGTGACCAGATGAACAATAGATGTCATGTGACCAGATGAACAATAGATGTCATGTGACCAGATGAACAATAGATGTCATGTGACCAGATGAACAATAGATGTCATGTGACCAGATGAACAATAGATGTCATGTGACCAGATGAACAATAGATGTCATGTGACCAGATGAACAATAGATGTCATGTGACCAGATGAACAATAGATGTCATGTGACCAGATGAACAATAGATGTCATGTGACCAGATGAACAATAGATGTCATGTGACCAGATGAACAATAGATGTCATGTGACCAGATGAACAATAGATGTCATGTGACCAGATGAACAATAGATGTCATGTGACCAGATGAACAATAGATGTCATGTGACCAGATGAACAATAGATGTCATGTGACCAGATGAACAATAGATGTCATGTGACCAGATGAACAATAGATGTCATGTGACCAGATGAACAATAGATGTCATGTGACCAGATGAACAATAGATGTCATGTGACCAGATGAACAATAGATGTCATGTGACCAGATGAACAATAGATGTCATGTGACTAGATGAACAATAGATGTCATGTGACCAGATGAACAATAGATGTCATGTGACCAGATGAACAATAGATGTCATGTGACCAGATGAACAATAGATGTCATGTGACCAGATGAACAATAGATGTCATGTGACCAGATGAACAATAGATGTCATGTGACCAGATGAACAATAGATGTCATGTGACCAGATGAACAATAGATGTCATGTGACCAGATGAACAATAGATGTCATGTGACCAGATGAACAATAGATGTCATGTGACCAGATGAACAATAGATGTCATGTGACTGAATGAACAATAGATGTCATGTGACCAGATGAACAATAGTCATGTGACTAGATGAACAATAGATGTCATGTGACCAGATGAACAATAGATGTCATGTGACCAGATGAACAATAGATGTCATGTGACCAGATGAACAATAGATGTCATGTGACCAGATGAACAATAGATGTCATGTGACCAGATGAACAATAGATGTCATGTGACCAGATGAACAATAGATGTCATGTGACCAGATGAACAATAGATGTCATGTGACCAGATGAACAATAGATGTCATGTGACCAGATGAACAATAGATGTCATGTGACCAGATGAACAATAGATGTCATGTGACCAGATGAACAATAGATGTCATGTGACCAGATGAACAATAGATGTCATGTGACCAGATGAACAATAGATGTCATGTGACCAGATGAACAATAGATGTCATGTGACCAGATGAACAATAGATGTCATGTGACCAGATGAACAATAGATGTCATGTGACCAGATGAACAATAGATGTCATGTGACCAGATGAACAATAGATGTCATGTGACCAGATGAACAATAGATGTCATGTGACCAGATGAACAATAGATGTCATGTGACCAGATGAACAATAGATGTCATGTGACCAGATGAACAATAGATGTCATGTGACCAGATGAACAATAGATGTCATGTGACCAGATGAACAATAGATGTCATGTGACCAGATGAACAATAGATGTCATGTGACCAGATGAACAATAGATGTCATGTGACCAGATGAACAATAGATGTCATGTGACCAGATGAACAATAGATGTCATGTGACCAGATGAACAATAGATGTCATGTGACCAGATGAACAATAGATGTCATGTGACCAGATGAACAATAGATGTCATGTGACCAGATGAACAATAGATGTCATGTGACCAGATGAACAATAGATGTCATGTGACCAGATGAACAATAGATGTCATGTGACCAGATGAACAATAGATGTCATGTGACCAGATGAACAATAGATGTCATGTGACCAGATGAACAATAGATGTCATGTGACCAGATGAACAATAGATGTCATGTGACCAGATGAACAATAGATGTCATGTGACCAGATGAACAATAGATGTCATGTGACCAGATGAACAATAGATGTCATGTGACCAGATGAACAATAGATGTCATGTGACCAGATGAACAATAGATGTCATGTGACCAGATGAACAATAGATGTCATGTGACCAGATGAACAATAGATGTCATGTGACCAGATGAACAATAGATGTCATGTGACTGAACAATAGATGTCATGTGACCAGATGAACAATAGATGTCATGTGACAGATGAACAATAGATGTCATGTGACCAGATGAACAATAGATGTCATGTGACCAGATGAACAATAGATGTCATGTGACCAGATGAACAATAGATGTCATGTGACCAGATGAACAATAGATGTCATGTGACCAGATGAACAATAGATGTCATGTGACCAGATGAACAATAGATGTCATGTGACCAGATGAACAATAGATGTCATGTGACCAGATGAACAATAGATGTCATGTGACCAGATGAACAATAGATGTCATGTGACCAGATGAACAATAGATGTCATGTGACCAGATGAACAATAGATGTCATGTGACCAGATGAACAATAGATGTCATGTGACATGTGACCAGATGAACAATAGATGTCATGTGACCAGATGAACAATAGATGTCATGTGACCAGATGAACAATAGATGTCATGTGACCAGATGAACAATAGATGTCATGTGACCAGATGAACAATAGATGTCATGTGACCAGATGAACAATAGATGTCATGTGACCAGATGAACAATAGATGTCATGTGACCAGATGAACAATAGATGTCATGTGACCAGATGAACAATAGATGTCATGTGACCAGATGAACAATAGATGTCATGTGACCAGATGAACAATAGATGTCATGTGACCAGATGAACAATAGATGTCATGTGACCAGATGAACAATAGATGTCATGTGACCAGATGAACAATAGATGTCATGTGACCAGATGAACAATAGATGTCATGTGACCAGATGAACAATAGATGTCATGTGACCAGATGAACAATAGATGTCATGTGACCAGATGAACAATAGATGTCATGTGACCAGATGAACAATAGATGTCATGTGACCAGATGAACAATAGATGTCATGTGACCAGATGAACAATAGATGTCATGTGACCAGATGAACAATAGATGTCATGTGACCAGATGAACAATAGATGTCATGTGACCAGATGAACAATAGATGTCATGTGACCAGATGAACAATAGATGTCATGTGACCAGATGAACAATAGATGTCATGTGACCAGATGAACAATAGATGTCATGTGACCAGATGAACAATAGATGTCATGTGACCAGATGAACAATAGATGTCATGTGACCAGATGAACAATAGATGTCATGTGACCAGATGAACAATAGATGTCATGTGACCAGATGAACAATAGATGTCATGTGACCAGATGAACAATAGATGTCATGTGACCAGATGAACAATAGATGTCATGTGACCAGATGAACAATAGATGTCATGTGACCAGATGAACAATAGATGTCATGTGACCAGATGAACAATAGATGTCATGTGACCAGATGAACAATAGATGTCATGTGACCAGATGAACAATAGATGTCATGTGACCAGATGAACAATAGATGTCATGTGACCAGATGAACAATAGATGTCATGTGACCAGATGAACAATAGATGTCATGTGACCAGATGAACAATAGATGTCATGTGACCAGATGAACAATAGATGTCATGTGACCAGATGAACAATAGATGTCATGTGACCAGATGAACAATAGATGTCATGTGACCAGATGAACAATAGATGTCATGTGACCAGATGAACAATAGATGTCATGTGACCAGAGAACAATAGATGTCATGTGACCAGATGAACAATAGATGTCATGTGACCAGATGAACAATAGATGTCATGTGACCAGGAACAATAGATGTCATGTGACCAGATGAACAATAGATGTCATGTGACCAGATGAACAATAGATGTCATGTGACCAGATGAACAATAGATGTCATGTGACCAGATGAACAATAGATGTCATGTGACCAGATGAACAATAGATGTCATGTGACCAGATGAACAATAGATGTCATGTGACCAGATGAACAATAGATGTCATGTGACCAGATGAACAATAGATGTCATGTGACCAGATGAACAATAGATGTCATGTGACCAGATGAACAATAGATGTCATGTGACCAGATGAACAATAGATGTCATGTGACCAGATGAACAATAGATGTCATGTGACCAGATGAACAATAGATGTCATGTGACCAGATGAACAATAGATGTCATGTGACCAGATGAACAATAGATGTCATGTGACCAGATGAACAATAGATGTCATGTGACCAGATGAACAATAGATGTCATGTGACCAGATGAACAATAGATGTCATGTGACCAGATGAACAATAGATGTCATGTGACCAGATGAACAATAGATGTCATGTGACCAGATGAACAATAGATGTCATGTGACCAGATGAACAATAGATGTCATGTGACCAGATGAACAATAGATGTCATGTGACCAGATGAACAATAGATGTCATGTGACCAGATGAACAATAGATGTCATGTGACCAGATGAACAATAGATGTCATGTGACCAGATGAACAATAGATGTCATGTGACCAGATGAACAATAGATGTCATGTGACCAGATGAACAATAGATGTCATGTGACCAGATGAACAATAGATGTCATGTGACCAGATGAACAATAGATGTCATGTGACCAGATGAACAATAGATGTCATGTGACCAGATGAACAATAGATGTCATGTGACCAGATGAACAATAGATGTCATGTGACCATGAACAATAGATGTCATGTGACCAGATGAACAATAGATGTCATGTGACCAGATGAACAATAGATGTCATGTGACCAGATGAACAATAGATGTCATGTGACCAGATGAACAATAGATGTCATGTGACCAGATGAACAATAGATGTCATGTGACCAGATGAACAATAGATGTCATGTGACCAGATGAACAATAGATGTCATGTGACCAGATGAACAATAGATGTCATGTGACCAGATGAACAATAGATGTCATGTGACCAGATGAACAATAGATGTCATGTGACCAGATGAACAATAGATGTCATGTGACCAGATGAACAATAGATGTCATGTGACCAGATGAACAATAGATGTCATGTGACCAGATGAACAATAGATGTCATGTGACCAGATGAACAATAGATGTCATGTGACCAGATGAACAATAGATGTCATGTGACCAGATGAACAATAGATGTCATGTGACCAGATGAACAATAGATGTCATGTGACCAGATGAACAATAGATGTCATGTGACCAGATGAACAATAGATGTCATGTGACCAGATGAACAATAGATGTCATGTGACCAGATGAACAATAGATGTCATGTGACCAGATGAACAATAGATGTCATGTGACCAGATGAACAATAGATGTCATGTGACCAGATGAACAATAGATGTCATGTGACCAGATGAACAATAGATGTCATGTGACCAGATGAACAATAGATGTCATGTGACCAGATGAACAATAGATGTCATGTGACCAGATGAACAATAGATGTCATGTGACCAGATGAACAATAGATGTCATGTGACCAGATGAACAATAGATGTGTGACCAGATGAACAATAGATGTCATGTGACCAGATGAACAATAGATGTCATGTGACCAGATGAACAATAGATGTCATGTGACCAGATGAACAATAGATGTCATGTGACCAGATGAACAATAGATGTCATGTGACCAGATGAACAATAGATGTCATGTGACCAGATGAACAATAGATGTCATGTGACCAGATGAACAATAGATGTCATGTGACCAGATGAACAATAGATGTCATGTGACCAGATGAACAATAGATGTCATGTGACCAGATGAACAATAGATGTCATGTGACCAGATGAACAATAGATGTCATGTGACCAGATGAACAATAGATGTCATGTGACCAGATGAACAATAGATGTCATGTGACCAGATGAACAATAGATGTCATGTGACCAGATGAACAATAGATGTCATGTGACCAGATGAACAATAGATGTCATGTGACCAGATGAACAATAGATGTCATGTGACCAGATGAACAATAGATGTCATGTGACCAGATGAACAATAGATGTCATGTGACCAGATGAACAATAGATGTCATGTGACAGATGAACAATAGATGTCATGTGACCAGATGAACAATAGATGTCATGTGACCAGATGAACAATAGATGTCATGTGACCAGATGAACAATAGATGTCATCAGATGAACAATGATGTCATGTGACCAGATGAACAATAGATGTCATGTGACCAGATGAACAATAGATGTCATGTGACCAGATGAACAATAGATGTCATGTGACCAGATGAACAATAGATGTCATGTGACCAGATGAACAATAGATGTCATGTGACTAGATGAACAATAGATGTCATGTGACCAGATGAACAATAGATGTCATGTGACCAGATGAACAATAGATGTCATGTGACCAGATGAACAATAGATGTCATGTGACCAGATGAACAATAGATGTCATGTGACCAGATGAACAATAGATGTCATGTGACCAGATGAACAATAGATGTCATGTGACCAGATGAACAATAGATGTCATGTGACCAGATGAACAATAGATGTCATGTGACCAGATGAACAATAGATGTCATGTGACCAGATGAACAATAGATGTCATGTGACCAGATGAACAATAGATGTCATGATGAACAATAGATGTCATGTGACCAGATGAACAATAGATGTCATGTGACCAGATGAACAATAGATGTCATGTGACCAGATGAACAATAGATGTCATGTGACCAGATGAACAATAGATGTCATGTGACCAGATGAACAATAGATGTCATGTGACCAGATGAACAATAGATGTCATGTGACCAGATGAACAATAGATGTCATGTGACCAGATGAACAATAGATGTCATGTGACCAGATGAACAATAGATGTCATGTGACCAGATGAACAATAGATGTCATGTGACCAGATGAACAATAGATGTCATGTGACCAGATGAACAATAGATGTCATGTGACCAGATGAACAATAGATGTCATGTGACCAGATGAACAATAGATGTCATGTGACCAGATGAACAATAGATGTCATGTGACCAGATGAACAATAGATGTCATGTGACCAGATGAACAATAGATGTCATGTGACCAGATGAACAATAGATGTCATGTGACCAGATGAACAATAGATGTCATGTGACCAGATGAACAATAGATGTCATGTGACCAGATGAACAATAGATGTCATGTGACCAGATGAACAATAGATGTCATGTGACCAGATGAACAATAGATGTCATGTGACCAGGTGAACAATAGATGTCATGTGACCAGATGAACAATAGATGTCATGTGAACAATAGATGTCATGTGACCAGATGAACAATAGATGTCATGTGACCAGATGAACAATAGATGTCATGTGACCAGATGAACAATAGATGTCATGTGACCAGATGAACAATAGATGTCATGTGACCAGATGAACAATAGATGTCATGTGACCAGATGAACAATAGATGTCATGTGACCAGATGAACAATAGATGTCATGTGACCAGATGAACAATAGATGTCATGTGACCAGATGAACAATAGATGTCATGTGACCAGATGAACAATAGATGTCATGTGACCAGATGAACAATAGATGTCATGTGACCAGATGAACAATAGATGTCATGTGACCAGATGAACAATAGATGTCATGTGACCAGATGAACAATAGATGTCATGTGACCAGATGAACAATAGATGTCATGTGACCAGATGAACAATAGATGTCATGTGACCAGATGAACAATAGATGTCATGTGACCATGAACAATAGATGTCATGTGACCAGATGAACACTAGATGTCATGTGACCAGATGAACAATAGATGTCATGTGACCAGATGGACAATAGATGTCATGTGACCAGATGAACAATAGATGTCATGTGACTAGATGAACAATAGATGTCATGTGACCAGATGAACAATAGATGTCATGTGACCAGATGAACAATAGATGTCATGTGACCATGTGATCAATCGATGTCATGTGACCAGATGAACAATAGATGTCATGTGACCAGATGAACAATAGATGTCATGTGACCAGATGAACAATAGATGTCATGTGACCAGATGAACAATAGATGTCATGTGACCAGATGAACAATAGATGTCATGTGACAGATGAACAATAGATGTCATGTGACCAGATGAACAATAGATGTCATGTGACCAGATGAACAATAGATGTCATGTGACCAGATGAACAATAGATGTCATGTGACCAGATGAACAATAGATGTCATGTGACCAGATGAACAATAGATGTCATGTGACCAGATGAACAATAGATGTCATGTGACCAGATGAACAATAGATGTCATGTGACCAGATGAACAATAGATGTCATGTGACCAGATGAACAATAGATGTCATGTGACCAGATGAACAATAGATGTCATGTGACCAGATGAACAATAGATGTCATGTGACCAGATGAACAATAGATGTCATGTGACCAGATGAACAATAGATGTCATGTGACCAGATGAACAATAGATGTCATGTGACCAGATGAACAATAGATGTCATGTGACCAGATGAACAATAGATGTCATGTGACCAGATGAACAATAGATGTCATGTGACCAGATGAACAATAGATGTCATGTGACCAGATGAACAATAGATGTCATGTGACCAGATGAACAATAGATGTCATGTGACCAGATGAACAATAGATGTCATGTGACCAGATGAACAATAGATGTCATGTGACCAGATGAACAATAGATGTCATGTGACCAGATGAACAATAGATGTCATGTGACCAGATGAACAATAGATGTCATGTGACCAGATGAACAATAGATGTCATGTGACCAGATGAACAATAGATGTCATGTGACCAGATGAACAATAGATGTCATGTGACCAGATGAACAATAGATGTCATGTGACCAGATGAACAATAGATGTCATGTGACCAGATGAACAATAGATGTCATGTGACCAGATGAACAATAGATGTCATGTGACCAGATGAACAATAGATGTCATGTGACCAGATGAACAATAGATGTCATGTGACCAGATGAACAATAGATGTCATGTGACCAGATGAACAATAGATGTCATGTGACCAGATGAACAATAGATGTCATGTGACCAGATGAACAATAGATGTCATGTGACCAGATGAACAATAGATGTCTTGTGACCAGATGAACAATAGATGTCATGTGACCAGATGAACAATAGATGCCATGATATGTCATGTGACCAGATGAACAATAGATGTCATGTGACCAGATGAACAATAGATGTCATGTGACCAGATGAACAATAGATGTCATGTGACCAGATGAACAATAGATGTCATGTGACCAGATGAACAATAGATGTCATGTGACCAGATGAACAATAGATGTCATGTGACCATGAACAATAGATGTCATGTGACCAGATGAACAATAGATGTCATGTGACCAGATGAACAATACATGTCATGTGACCAGGTGAAAAATAGATGTCATGTGACTAGATGAACAATAGATGTCATGTGACCAGATGAACAATAGATGTCATGTGACCAGATGACCAGATGAACAATAGATGTCATGTGACCAGATGAACAATAGATGTCATGTGACCAGATGAACAATAGATGTCATGTGACCAGATGAACAATAGATGTCATGACCAGATGAACAATAGATGTCATGTGACCAGATGAACAATAGATGTCATGTGACCAGATGAACAATAGATGTCATGTGACCAGATGAACAATAGATGTCATGTGACCAGATGAACAATAGATGTCATGTGACCAGATGATGAACAATAGATGTCATGTGACCAGATGAACAATAGATGTCATGTGACCAGATGAACAATAGATGTCATGTGACAGATGAACAATAGATGTCATGTGACCAGATGAACAATAGATGTCATGTGACCAGATGAACAATAGATGTCATGTGACCAGATGAACAATAGATGTCATGTGACCAGATGAACAATAGATGTCATGTGACCAGATGAACAATAGATGTCATGTGACCAGATGAACAATAGATGTCATGTGACCAGATGAACAATAGATGTCATGTGACCAGATGAACAATAGATGTCATGTGACCAGATGAACAATAGATGTCATGTGACCAGATGAACAATAGATGTCATGTGACCAGATGAACAATAGATGTCATGTGACCAGATGAACAATAGATGTCATGTGACCAGATGAACAATAGATGTCATGTGACCAGATGAACAATAGATGTCATGTGACCAGATGAACAATAGATGTCATGTGACCAGATGAACAATAGATGTCATGTGACCAGATGAACAATAGATGTCATGTGACCAGATGAACAATAGATGTCATGTGACCAGATGAACAATAGATGTCATGTGACCAGATGAACAATAGATGTCATGTGACCAGATGAACAATAGATGTCATGTGACCAGATGAACAATAGATGTCATGTGACCAGATGAACAATAGATGTCATGTGACCAGATGAACAATAGATGTCATGTGACCAGATGAACAATAGATGTCATGTGACCAGATGAACAATAGATGTCATGTGACCAGATGAACAATAGATGTCATGTGACCAGATGAACAATAGATGTCATGTGACCAGATGAACAATAGATGTCATGTGACCAGATGAACAATAGATGTCATGTGACCAGATGAACAATAGATGTCATGTGACCAGATGAACAATAGATGTCATGTGACCAGATGAACAATAGATGTCATGTGACCAGATGAACAATAGATGTCATGTGACCAGATGAACAATAGATGTCATGTGACCAGATGAACAATAGATGTCATGTGACAGATGAACAATAGATGTCATGTGACCAGATGAACAATAGATGTCATGTGACCAGATGAACAATAGATGTCATGTGACCAGATGAACAATAGATGTCATGTGACCAGATGAACAATAGATGTCATGTGACAGATGAACAATAGATGTCATGTGACCAGATGAACAATAGATGTCATGTGACCAGATGAACAATAGATGTCATGTGACCAGATGAACAATAGATGTCATGTGACCAGATGAACAATAGATGTCATGTGACCAGATGAACAATAGATGTCATGTGACCAGATGAACAATAGATGTCATGTGACCAGATGAACAATAGATGTCATGTGACCAGATGAACAATAGATGTCATGTGACCAGATGAACAATAGATGTCATGTGACCAGATGAACAATAGATGTCATGTGACCAGATGAACAATAGATGTCATGTGACCAGATGAACAATAGATGTCATGTGACCAGATGAACAATAGATGTCATGTGACCAGATGAACAATAGATGTCATGTGACCAGATGAACAATAGATGTCATGTGACCAGATGAACAATAGATGTCATGTGACCAGATGAACAATAGATGTCATGTGACCAGATGAACAATAGATGTCATGTGACCAGATGAACAATAGATGTCATGTGACTAGATGAACAATAGATGTCATGTGACCAGATGAACAATAGATGTCATGTGACCAGATGAACAATAGATGTCATGTGACCAGATGAACAATAGATGTCATGTGACCAGATGAACAATAGATGATGTCATGTGACCAGATGAACAATAGATGTCATGTGACCAGATGAACAATAGATGTCATGTGACCAGGTGAACAATAGATGTCATGTGACCAGATGAACAATAGATGTCATGTGACCAGATGAACAATAGATGTCATGTGACCAGATGAACAATAGATGTCATGTGACCAGATGAACAATAGATGTCATGTGACCAGATGAACAATAGATGTCATGTGACCAGATGAACAATAGATGTCATGTGACCAGATGAACAATAGATGTCATGTGACCAGATGAACAATAGATGTCATGTGACCAGATGAACAATAGATGTCATGTGACCAGATGAACAATAGATGTCATGTGACCAGATGAACAATAGATGTCATGTGACCAGATGAACAATAGATGTCATGTGACCAGATGAACAATAGATGTCATGTGACCAGATGAACAATAGATGTCATGTGACCAGATGAACAATAGATGTCATGTGACCAGATGAACAATAGATGTCATGTGACCAGATGAACAATAGATGTCATGTGACCAGATGAACAATAGATGTCATGTGACCAGATGAACAATAGATGTCATGTGACCAGATGAACAATAGATGTCATGTGACCAGATGAACAATAGATGTCATGTGACTAGATGAACAATAGATGTCATGTGACCAGATGAACAATAGATGTCATGTGACCAGATGAACAATAGATGTCATGTGACCAGATGAACAATAGATGTCATGTGACCAGAACAATAGATGTCATGTGACCAGATGAACAATAGATGTCATGTGACCAGATGAACAATAGATGTCATGTGACCAGATGAACAATAGATGTCATGTGACTAGATGAACAATAGATGTCATGTGACCAGATGAACAATAGATGTCATGTGACCAGATGAACAATAGATGTCATGTGACCAGATGAACAATAGATGTCATGTGACCAGATGAACAATAGATGTCATGTGACCAGATGAACAATAGATGTCATGTGACCAGATGAACAATAGATGTCATGTGACCAGATGAACAATAGATGTCATGTGACTAGATGAACAATAGATGTCATGTGACCAGATGGAACAATAGATGTCATGTGACCAGATGAACAATAGATGTCATGTGACCAGATGAACAATAGATGTCATGTGACCAGATGAACAATAGATGTCATGTGACCAGATGAACAATAGATGTCATGTGACCAGATGAACAATAGATGTCATGTGACCAGATGAACAATAGATGTCATGTGACCAGATGAACAATAGATGTCATGTGACCAGATGAACAATAGATGTCATGTGACCAGATGAACAATAGATGTCATGTGACCAGATGAACAATAGATGTCATGTGACCAGATGAACAATATAGATGTCATGTGACCAGATGAACAATAGATGTCATGTGACCAGATGGACAATAGATGTCATGTGACTGGATGGACAATAGATGTCATGTGACCAGATGAACAATAGATGTCATGTGACCAGATGGACAATAGATGTCATGTGACCAGATGGACAATAGATGTCATGTGACCAGATGAACAATAGATGTCATGTGACCAGATGAACAATAGATGTCATGTGACCAGATGAACAATAGATGTCATGTGACCAGATAGATGTCATGTGACCACAATAGATGTCATGTGACCAGATGAACAATAGATGTCATGTGACCAGATGAACAATAGATGTCATGTGACCAGATGAACAATAGATGTCATGACCAGATGAACAATAGATGTCATGTGACCAGATGAACAATAGATGTCATGTGACCAGATGAACAATAGATGTCATGTGACCAGATGAACAATAGATGTCATGTGACCAGATGAACAATAGATGTCATGTGACCAGATGAACAATAGATGTCATGTGACCAGATGAACAATAGATGTCATGTGACCAGATGAACAATAGATGTCATGTGACCAGATGAACAATAGATGTCATGTGACCAGATGAACAATAGATGTCATGTGACCAGATGAACAATAGATGTCATGTGACCAGATGAACAATAGATGTCATGTGACCAGATGAACAATAGATGTCATGTGACCAGATGAACAATAGATGTCAAAAACCCCGAATTAAAAAAATTAAAGTAGGGAAAAAAAAAGCTGTACAGAGGCGAAAAGGTGGGACATAGCCAACGGTGCAATGGCGTCAACAAGAACAACAACAACAACGTGCTTTACAGAGCCTCAAAAGTTTCATTTTGTTTGCCAAACAATGAAATATAAAATAGAAGTGCAGCTGTATTTATTAAGCCTATTCTTAGCACGTGTGTCTGAATCAGAGCACACATTAGAACATGGAGGAACATGGCCGTCGCTTCAGTCCGTCGTCACAACAACATCTCTTCTCCTGCGGCTCATCTTAAATTATGTCATAAGTCAGTTTTTTGGGGACGTTACTTTTGTATATTCTCCATGTTCTATGCTCAAAGAAACAATCACGTGTGGAGACTAATTGAGAACAAAGGACAGGATGAAGACTGTTTCATAGGTGTTATAATTACCAAGATAATTCAATGTTTACTCATCAAAGGACCTGAAGACAAAGGTCTGCTTCTGGATCCTCCGTCTCGTTTCCCTTTAATACATGTTGTGTTTCACTCTTCAGTTCACCCTTACACACTCCTGAGGGACTCCGTGTAACGGGGACTCTTCAGTTCACCTGTGGCAGACTCTTGAGGGAATCCGAGTACCGGTGACTCTTCAGTTCACCTGTGGCAGACTCCCGAGGGACTCCGTGTAACGGTGACTCTTCTTGCAAGAATAAATGATTTCATAGACAAGTTCTGGTTCTTCGATATTCATGATTTCAGTTTAAAAAGACTCAACGTTGGGTGCGGACACATTTTGCGGTCACACCCAGATGTCAACCAATCAGACTTGTGCGTTAGTCCAAGTCAGTCCAAAATAAATACAAGTCTGGAACCAATGTAAGCTCAACACTCATGAATCGCACACATTGGAAACGTGGGAGAACATATGAAGCTCAAGTAATGTTGAGGCTGTGGCTTGATTTCCCTTCCGTCCTCCCCAGTTCCTCCCAGCCGCCACTCGTCATGCACCGGAAACCCTCAGGGGTCACAAGTTGAACTCTTGTTTTTGCTGGACACCAATGCGCCCGTGTAAATGCGTGCAACTCAAAATGCTAAAATGCCCACACAGGACGCAGCCAAGGCTAATTGGTTCCTTTCACCTGGTATACAACTAATTAAAGACATGCTGTTTTAAGGCACAGCGTGGCACCCGCCTGCTGCCAGATAGCATTCTCTGCCCAGAGTTTTCTCTTCTAGAAAGGCAGACTGTTGTCGTTTGCATCTTCCAGTTTCTACTGATAAAGATAAATGTCCCAGAGGTTCAAGGCCAAAGTTTCATTTTGGTGACATTTGCTGTTGTTAATTAAGGAGCCGCTCAGCCGGAGCCAGAGGAGCGCTAAGAATACACCAGTGGTGAGAACATGTTCTTATGGACCGAGATACGTACAGAATACGGACATATATGGCGTTAGAAGACCTTTCAAATCCTTCTTTTTGTGACTCATTCATTTAGCCAACCCCCCCTGACCCCTCTCCTCATGGTCTAACCCCGACTTCCTGTTGTATTTTGGGGAAGTCTCAAGATGGAGCGTGAGAATGCTTTCGGGACGGCCCGTCTTAACCCAGTGGTATTTAACACAAACACACACACACACACACGCACACACGACTTCAAACAATTCCGTTGTGAACCTCACCCTGATGCGAGGACAGGATTTGGGATTCGTTACGACTACATTAAGATTTAATAGCTTCAATAGTTTGATTTACATGATTCTCTTCAGACGAAGAAAGAGAAATAAAAGATATTTTATTTAATATACGGGGGTTGTATAAAAACAGTGGACTTCTCAACACAAGGTCAATTAAAAAAAGAAAGAAAAAGGTGTCATCCATTATTTAGCCACACACACATGGCCACATGGCTCCACGTCTTCCTTCCTCCTATATTTAAATCTGCTTTACGTTGCTGTGATCGTGGTTGTTGGTTCATTGTGTCTACAGTGACAGCGTGTCAATTACACAACCTCCCAGCACCTGTAGGTCATGCTCTGTATACTCCATCTTCTTGGGGCTGGTTTTACTCTTACTTCCTGGATGTGTTTTGAAATTCAATAAAACAGATTTAAACCAACATGGAGCAGCCTGCTCAGAGGGCCACTGGTACGGAGTCACAACCATCTCCAGCTGCCAGTCATCATGCCTTTCGTCAAATAATGCCTCCCAGAAACAATCTGTAAAGGAAGTTGTTGTGGGGGAAAACAGACCCCAGATTGACCAATTTAAAGTGGGATTTAATGGCTGGACCTCCCTGGGGTTGTTCGCATGGTAAACATCTCCCAGAGTTCTCCCAAAGCCGAGCTGGCTCACATTCAGGACTCCCACGCCGGTCTCGGCCCCCTCTGGGCAGAGCGTTACCTCGCGTCGCCTTCAGACGGCTCCAGTCCGGTGACACTGGCGGTGGACACGTGACGGCTGAGTGGTGGGCGTGTCCTGTGGGTGGCATGGTCTTCGCTCTGTAATTTTAGGAGTTGACAGTTTGACCACAAACTAACACATAAAACCTCCCAACCAGTCCACATGGTCAGGAACAGTCAGAGTTACATCCATGGACTCATTATACAACCTACTGGGTACAGGCCACGCCCCCAAAGTGTCACAGGCCTTTATCTAGAACATGTCCCTCAAAGAGACGTCCTACCAAGAAGTACACATGACCACGAAGAAACACAACATGTGTTCACGACACTAAAAGACCACAAAGAGCTGCAGTCGGACAGAAAGAGACCACAAAGAGCTTCCAAGGGACTCAATGGTCAGGAAAAGGGTTCAAAACCGTTCCAGGACACACTGAGCTTATATGACGAGGTGGAACAAAAGATGCGGAACAAACAGTCAAAAAGAACCGTCAAAAGACCAGAACATTTATAAAGTGACACAAAAAGACGAAACAGAGCTGCAAACGGCTCAGAAGGACGAGAACAAGGACCACGACGACAAAAAGGGTCTCGACATGATGGACGCACAAAAAGACCACGAAGAGCTTCAAAGGGACTCACAACGACTGTGAAAAGGGTTCAAACCGTTCCAAGACATGCTGAACTTATATTACGAGGTGGAACAAAAGATCCGGAACAGACAGTCAAAAATGGAACCAGAAAAAAGACCAAAACATTTATTAAGTGCGACTACAAAGAGACACAAAGCAACTATGAAAGTCTTTGTCTTTCCCCTGTGCGGGGGACGCACACACACACACACACACACACACTTCAGAAATCCCCCCCCCCTCCCCCAATAAAACAAAAATAAGGGAAAATGCTGCTGAGAAGGATAAAGTCCGTAGGACAAAGACAATCTGGCACAGGAAAGTAAGTATTTTATTTTAATTTAATTTTATATACTTTTATTAATCCCCAAGGGGAAATTAGTTCTCTGCATTTAACCCATCCATAGTTATTAAGGAGCAGTGGGCTGCAGTGATGTTTGCCGGAAGCAACCTCGGGGTTCAGTGCCTTGCTCAAGGACACTTCGACTTGCAACTAATGGGGAGAGCGGGGATCGAACCGACAACCTTGGGGTTGCAGGACGACCCTCTTACCCCACTGAGCTACAGCCGCCCCTATATAAGTATGTGTGGGGTTTCCAGAGAGAAACACCAGGGGCAGGCCATTCAACACAAGTGTAGGGAATGACCAACCAGGAGACACATGCGTGAGGTTTAGGGGCGACGGCAGGATCAAGAAAAGCCCAAATCGTATGTGTACAGATTGTAAAGCCCTCTGAGGGGAGTTTTGTGATTTGTGATAATGGGCTATATAAAATAAACTGTATGGAATTGAATTGAAATCACAACATTAATAGTTTATATACAAAACATGATAAAAAGCAAGATATTAATGGCTCAAAAGTTAAAATTTCACACCAATAATGAATTACTACTACTTCTAAGTACATGCGGCAGTAGTAGCTTAAAGGTAGTATTTGTGTAAGGATAGATTCCTTCTGGTCACATGACATCTATTGTTCACCTGGTCTCATGACATCTATTGTTCATCTGGTCACATGACATCTATTGTTCATCTAGTCACATGACATCTAGTGTTCATCTGGTCACATGACATCTATTGTTCATCTGGTCACATGACATCTATTGTTCATCTGGTCACATGACATCTATTGTTCATCTGGTCACATGACATCTATTGTTCATCTAGTCACATGACATCTATTGTTCATCTGGTCACATGACATCTATTGTTCACCTGGTCACATGACATCTACTGTTCATCTGGTCACATGACATCTATTGTTCATCTAGTCACATGACATCTATTGTTCATCTGGTCACATGACATCTATTGATCATCTAGTCACATGACATCTATTGTTCATCTGGTCACATGACATCTATTGTTCATCTAGTCACATGACATCTCTTGTTCATCTGGTCACATGACATCTATTGATCATCTGGTCACATGACATCTATTGTTCATCTGGTCACATGACATCTATTGATCATCTAGTCACATGACATCTATTGTTTATCTGGTCACATGACATCTATTGATCATCTGGTCGCATGACATCTATTGTTCATCTGGTCACATGACATCTATTGTTCACCTGGTCACATGACATCTATTGTTCATCTGGTCACATGACATCTATTTATCATCTGGTCACATGACATCTATTGTTCATCTGAATCACATGACATCTATTGTTCATCTGGTCACATGACATCTATTGTTCATCTGGTCACATGACATCTATTGTTCATCTGGTCACAATACATGACATCTATTGTTCACCTGGTCACATGACATCTACTGTTCATCTGGTCAGCATAAAGTAGACATCTATTGTTCATCTGGTCACATGGACATCTATTGTTCATCTGGTCACATGGACATCTATTGTTCATCTGCTGGTCTCATGTCATCTATTGTGCATCTCGTCCCATCACATCTATTGGTTCATCTAGTCACATACGACATCTATTGTACATCTGGTCACATGACATCTATTGTTCACCTGGTCACATGACAGCTATTGTTCTCACCTGGTCACATGACATCTATTGATCATCTGCTCAAGCGCCGACATCTAGTGTTCATCTGGTCACATGTGACATCTATTGTTCATCTGGTCAACATGACATCTATTGTTCATCTAGTCACATGACATCTATTGTTCATCTGGTCACATGACATCTATTGTTCATCTATGCCCAGTCACATGACATCTAGTTCAATTTTGGTCACATGACATTTATTGTTCACCTGTCACATGACATCTAGTGTTCATCTAGTCACATGACATCTATTGTTCATCTGGTCACATGACATTTATTGTTCATCGTCACATGACACATCATTGTTCATCTGGTCTCATGACATCTATTATTCACCTGTCACATGACATCTAGTGTTCATCTGGTCACATGACATCTATTGTTCATTCAGCTACGACATCTATTGTTCAATTGGTCGCTTATTATTATCTATTTTGTTCATCTTGTCACATGACATCTATTGTTCATTCATTTCATATATCATTGTTCACCTGGTCACATGACATCTATTGTTCACCTGTCACATGACACCATGTCTACCTTGGTCATATGACACTATTGTTCATCTGGTCACACATATCTATTGTTCATTCGGTCACATGACATCTATTTATCATCTGTCACATGACATTCATACTCATCTGGTCACATGACATCTATTGATCATCAGCACATCTATTATCATCTGGCTCACACATTATCTATTGTTCGCTATCTGGTCACATGACATCTATTGTCATCTGGTCGTATGACATCTATTGCCCATTCATCAAGAAGACATCTATTGTTCATCGGCTCATGTCTATTGTTCACCTGGTCACATGACATCTATTGATCACCCAGTCACATGACACTATCTGTCTGGTCACATGACACTATTGATCACCCAATACATGACATCTATTGTTCATCTGCTCACGATGATCGAGTGTTCACCTGGTCACATGGCATCTATTAAGTTCACCTGGTCACACATCTAGTGTTCATCTAACATGACATCTATTGTTCATCTGGTCACATACATCTATTGTTCATTCAACACATGACATCTATTGTTCATCTAGTAACATGATACTATTGTTCACCTGGTCACATGACATCTAGTGTTCATCTGTCACATGACATCTATTGTTCATTCATTACGACATCTATTGTTCACTTGGTCGCGACATCTATTGTTCATCTGGTCACATGACATCTATTGTTCATCTGGTCACATGACATCTATTGTTCATCTGGTCACATGACATCTATGTTGTTCACCTGGTCACATGACATCTATTGTTCATCTGGTCAGCATGACACTATTGGATCATCTGGTCAGCATGACATCTATTAAGTTCATCTGGTCACATGACATCTAGTGTCTGTTCTATCGCGTTTTATTCTAGTGTCTATCTGGTCACATGACATCTATTGTTCATCTAGTCACATATCTATTGTTCATCTGGTCATATGACATCTATTGTTCATCTGGTCACATGACACTTATTGTTCATCTAGTAACATGATATTCATTGTTCACCCAGCTACATGACATCTAGTGTTCATCTGGTCACATGACATCTATTAGTTCATCTGGTCACATGACATCTACGTCTTATCTGGTCACATGACATCTATTGTTCACCTGGTCTCATGACATCTATTGTTCATCTGGTCACATGGTTACCAATGTTCATCTCAGTCAAAAGTATATCTACGTTCATCTGGTCACAAGGACATCTACGGTTCATTCAACAGCATGACATCTATTGTTCATCTGTCACATGACATCTATTAGTTCAGTCATACATATCTATTGACGTCTGGTCATGACATCTATTAATTCATCTGTCACATGACATCTATTGTTCACCTGGTCATTAGACATCGATTGTTCATCTGGTCACATGACATCTATTGTTCATCTGAACACATGACATCTATTGTTCTTTATCTGTCACATCTATTGTTCATCTGGTCACATGACATCTATTGTTCATCTGGACAAAGGACATCTATTGTTCATCTGGTCACATGACATCATTGTTCATCTGGTCACATGACATCTATTGTTCCTCTGGTCACACACATCTATTCTTCACCTGTCACATGACATCTATTGTCTATCTGGTCACATGGCATCTATTGTCATCTGGTCGGCGACATCTATTGTTCACCTGGTCGCACACACCTTATTGTTCACCTGGTCATGACATCTATTGTTCATTCATCGCTACGACATCTATTGTTCATCTGGTCACATGACATCTATTTATCATCTGGGTCACATGAACATGTGGGTTGTTCATCTGGTCACAATATTACGTATTGTTCATCTGGTCACATGACATCTATTGATCACTAGTCACATGACACTATTGTTCATCTGTCACATGACATATATTGTTCATCTGGTCACATGACATTCATTATCTGGTCACATGACATCTAGGTGTCTATCGGTCAAGAAGGACATCTATTGTTCATCTGGTCACATGACACTATTGTTCATCTGGTCACATGACATCTATTGTTCATCTAGTAACATGGGATACTGTTGTTCACCTGGTCACATGACATCTAGTGTTCATTCACTACACATCTATTGTTCATCTGTCACATGACACTCCATGTTCATCTGGCTCATGGACATCTAGTGTTCATCTGTCACATGACATCTAATAGTTGTTCACTTGGTCACATGACATCTATTGTTCACCTGGTCGATGACACTTATTGTTCATTCCTTGGTCACATGACATCTATATTGTTCATCTGGTCATGACATCTATTGTTCATCTGGTCACATTGAGACTGTTGTTCACCTGGTCGTATGACATCTATTGTTCATCTGTCACATGACACTTATTGATCATCTGTCACATGACATCTATTATTCTGGTCACACATCTAGTGTTCATCTGGTCAAGATGACATCTGTTGTTCATCTGGTCACATGACATCTATTGTTCATCTGGTCACATGACATCGTTGTTCATCTGTCACATGACATCTAGTGTTCATCTGGTCACAAGGACATCTATTAGCTATCTAGCGTCATTACACTATTGTTCATCTGGTCACAAGGAGTAATTATTGTTCATCTGAAGTCACATGACATCTATTGTTCATCTAGTAATATATCTATTGTTCAATTGGTCACATGACATCTAGGTGTTCATCTGTCACATGACATCTATTGTTCATCTGGTCACATGACATCTATTATTGTTCATTCATCACACATGACACATCCATGTTCACCTGGTCTCATGACATCTAATATTGTTCATCAGTCACATGACATCTATTGTTCATCTAGTCATATACATCTATTGTTCATCTGTCACATGACATCTATTGTTCACTTGGTCACATGATTACCTATTGTTCCATCTAAATACATGACATCATTGTTCATTCTAATACATGACATTTATTGTTCATCTAGTCATATGACATTCATTAATCATCTGGTCAAGACATCTATTGTTCATCTGGTCACATGACATCTACTGTTCATCTGTCACATTACACCACGTTCATCTGGTCACATTACACCATTGTTCATCTGGTCGATGACATCTATTGTCTACCTGTCACATGACATCTATTGTTCATCTGGTCGCATGACATCTAAGCTGAGTTCATCTGGTCACATGACATCTATTGTTCATCTGGTCTACGACATCTATTGTTCATCTAATCACATGATTACCTAGTGTTCACCTGACGCCATATCTATTGTTCACATGACATCTATTGTTCATCTTGGTCACATGACATCTAGTGTTCATCTGGTCACACATCTATTGTTCATCTGGTCACATGACATCTATTGTTCATCTGTCACATTATACCAGTGTTCATCTGGTCGCATGACATCTATTGGTTCATCTGGTCACATGACATCTATTGTTCATCTGGTCACATGACATCTATTGTTCATCTGGTCACATGACATCTATTGTTCATCTGGTCACATGACATCTATTGTTCATCTGGTCATGACATCTATTGTTCATCTGGTCACATGACATCTATTGTTCATCTGGTCACATGACATCTATTGTTCATCTGGTCACATGACATCTATTGTTCATCTGGTCACATGACATCTATTGTTCATCTGGTCACATGACATCTATTGTTCATCTGGTCACATGACATCTATTGTTCATCTGGTCACATGACATCTATTGTTCATCTGGTCACATGACATCTATTGTTCATCTGGTCACATGACATCTATTGTTCATCTGGTCACATGACATCTATTGTTCATCTGGTCACATGACATCTATTGTTCATCTGGTCACATGACATCTATTGTTCATCTGGTCACATGACATCTATTGTTCATCTGGTCACATGACATCTATTGTTCATCTGGTCACATGACATCTATTGTTCATCTGGTCACATGACATCTATTGTTCATCTGGTCACATGACATCTATTGTTCATCTGGTCACATGACATCTATTGTTCATCTGGTCACATGACATCTATTGTTCATCTGGTCACATGACATCTATTGTTCATCTGGTCACATGACATCTATTGTTCATCTGGTCACATGACATCTATTGTTCATCTGGTCACATGACATCTATTGTTCATCTGGTCACATGACATCTATTGTTCATCTGGTCACATGACATCTATTGTTCATCTGGTCACATGACATCTATTGTTCATCTGGTCACATGACATCTATTGTTCATCTGGTCACATGACATCTATTGTTCATCTGGTCACATGACATCTATTGTTCATCTGGTCACATGACATCTATTGTTCATCTGGTCACATGACATCTATTGTTCATCTGGTCACATGACATCTATTGTTCATCTGGTCACATGACATCTATTGTTCATCTGGTCACATGACATCTATTGTTCATCTGGTCACATGACATCTATTGTTCATCTGGTCATGACATCTATTGTTCATCTGGTCACATGACATCTATTGTTCATCTGGTCACATGACATCTATTGTTCATCTGGTCACATGACATCTATTGTTCATCTGGTCACATGACATCTATTGTTCATCTGGTCACATGACATCTATTGTTCATCTGGTCACATGACATCTATTGTTCATCTGGTCACATGACATCTATTGTTCATCTGGTCACATGACATCTATTGTTCATCTGGTCACATGACATCTATTGTTCATCTGGTCACATGACATCTATTGTTCATCTGGTCACATGACATCTATTGTTCATCTGGTCACATGACATCTATTGTTCATCTGGTCATGACATCTATTGTTCATCTGGTCACATGACATCTATTGTTCATCTGGTCACATGACATCTATTGTTCATCTGGTCACATGACATCTATTGTTCATCTGGTCACATGACATCTATTGTTCATCTGGTCACATGACATCTATTGTTCATCTGGTCATGACATCTATTGTTCATCTGGTCACATGACATCTATTGTTCATCTGGTCACATGACATCTATTGTTCATCTGGTCACATGACATCTATTGTTCATCTGGTCACATGACATCTATTGTTCATCTGGTCACATGACATCTATTGTTCATCTGGTCACATGACATCTATTGTTCATCTGGTCACATGACATCTATTGTTCATCTGGTCACATGACATCTATTGTTCATCTGGTCACACATCTATTGTTCATCTGGTCACATGACATCTATTGTTCATCTGGTCATGACATCTATTGTTCATCTGGTCACATGACATCTATTGTTCATCTGGTCACATGACATCTATTGTTCATCTGGTCACATGACATCTATTGTTCATCTGGTCACATGACATCTATTGTTCATCTGGTCACATGACATCTATTGTTCATCTGGTCATGACATCTATTGTTCATCTGGTCACATGACATCTATTGTTCATCTGGTCACATGACATCTACATGACATCTATTGTTCATCTGGTCACATGACATCTATTGTTCATCTGGTCACATGACATCTATTGTTCATCTGGTCACATGACATCTATTGTTCATCTGGTCACATGACATCTATTGTTCATCTGGTCACATGACATCTATTGTTCATCTGGTCACATGACATCTATTGTTCATCTGGTCATGACATCTATTGTTCATCTGGTCACATGACATCTATTGTTCATCTGGTCACATGACATCTATTGTTCATCTGGTCACATGACATCTATTGTTCATCTGGTCACATGACATCTATTGTTCATCTGGTCACATGACATCTATTGTTCATCTGGTCACATGACATCTATTGTTCATGACATCTATTGTTCATCTGGTCACATGACATCTATTGTTCATCTGGTCACATGACATCTATTGTTCATCTGGTCACATCTATTGTTCATCTGGTCACATGACATCTATTGTTCATCTGGTCACATGACATCTATTGTTCATCTGGTCACATGACATCTATTGTTCATCTGGTCACATGACATCTATTGTTCATCTGGTCACATGACATCTATTGTTCATCTGGTCACTGACATCTATTGTTCATCTGGTCACATGACATCTATTGTTCATCTGGTCACATGACATCTATTGTTCATCTGGTCACATGACATCTATTGTTCATCTGGTCACATGACATCTATTGTTCATCTGGTCACATGACATCTATTGTTCATCTGGTCACATGACATCTATTGTTCATCTGGTCACATGACATCTATTGTTCATCTGGTCACATGACATCTATTGTTCATCTGGTCACATGACATCTATTGTTCATCTGGTCACATGACATCTATTGTTCATCTGGTCACATGACATCTATTGTTCATCTGGTCACATGACATCTATTGTTCATCTGGTCACATGACATCTATTGTTCATCTGGTCACATGACATCTATTGTTCATCTGGTCACATGACATCTATTGTTCATCTGGTCACATGACATCTATTGTTCATCTGGTCACATGACATCTATTGTTCATCTGGTCACATGACATCTATTGTTCATCTGGTCACATGACATCTATTGTTCATCTGGTCACATGACATCTATTGTTCATCTGGTCACATGACATCTATTGTTCATCTGGTCACATGACATCTATTGTTCATCTGGTCACATGACATCTATTGTTCATCTGGTCACATGACATCTATTGTTCATCTGGTCACATGACATCTATTGTTCATCTGGTCACATGACATCTATTGTTCATCTGGTCACATGACATCTATTGTTCATCTGGTCACATGACATCTATTGTTCATCTGGTCACATGACATCTATTGTTCATCTGGTCACATGACATCTATTGTTCATCTGGTCACATGACATCTATTGTTCATCTGGTCACATGACATCTATTGTTCATCTGGTCACATGACATCTATTGTTCATCTGGTCACATGACATCTATTGTTCATCTGGTCACATGACATCTATTGTTCATCTGGTCACATGACATCTATTGTTCATCTGGTCACATGACATCTATTGTTCATCTGGTCACATGACATCTATTGTTCATCTGGTCACATGACATCTATTGTTCATCTGGTCACATGACATCTATTGTTCATCTGGTCACATGACATCTATTGTTCATCTGGTCACATGACATCTATTGTTCATCTGGTCACATGACATCTATTGTTCATCTGGTCACATGACATCTATTGTTCATCTGGTCACATGACATCTATTGTTCATCTGGTCACATGACATCTATTGTTCATCTGGTCACATGACATCTATTGTTCATCTGGTCACATGACATCTATTGTTCATCTGGTCACATGACATCTATTGTTCATCTGGTCACATGACATCTATTGTTCATCTGGTCACATGACATCTATTGTTCATCTGGTCACATGACATCTATTGTTCATCTGGTCACATGACATCTATTGTTCATCTGGTCACATGACATCTATTGTTCATCTGGTCACATGACATCTATTGTTCATCTGGTCACATGACATCTATTGTTCATCTGGTCACATGACATCTATTGTTCATCTGGTCACATGACATCTATTGTTCATCTGGTCACATGACATCTATTGTTCATCTGGTCACATGACATCTATTGTTCATCTGGTCACATGACATCTATTGTTCATCTGGTCACATGACATCTATTGTTCATCTGGTCACATGACATCTATTGTTCATCTGGTCACATGACATCTATTGTTCATCTGGTCACATGACATCTATTGTTCATCTGGTCACATGACATCTATTGTTCATCTGGTCACATGACATCTATTGTTCATCTGGTCACATGACATCTATTGTTCATCTGGTCACATGACATCTATTGTTCATCTGGTCACATGACATCTATTGTTCATCTGGTCACATGACATCTATTGTTCATCTGGTCACATGACATCTATTGTTCATCTGGTCACATGACATCTATTGTTCATCTGGTCACATGACATCTATTGTTCATCTGGTCACATGACATCTATTGTTCATCTGGTCACATGACATCTATTGTTCATCTGGTCACATGACATCTATTGTTCATCTGGTCACATGTCATCTATTGTTCATCTGGTCACATGACATCTATTGTTCATCTGGGGTCATGACATCTATTGTTCATCTGGTCACATGACATCTATTGTTCATCTGGTCTCATGACATCTATTGTTCACCTGGTCACATGACATCTATTGTTCATCTGGTCACATGACATCTATTGTTCATCTGGTCACATGACATCTATTGTTCATCTGGTCACATGACATCTATTGTTCATCTGGTCACATGACATCTATTGTTCATCTGGTCACATGACATCTATTGTTCATCTGGTCACATGACATCTATTGTTCATCTGGTCACATGACATCTATTGTTCATCTGGTCACATGACATCTATTGTTCATCTGGTCACATGACATCTATTGTTCATCTGGTCACATGACATCTATTGTTCATCTGGTCACATGACATCTATTGTTCATCTGGTCACATGTTCATCTGGTCACATGACATCTATTGTTCATCTGGTCACATGACATCTATTGTTCATCTGGTCACATGACATCTATTGTTCATCTGGTCACATGACATCTATTGTTCATCTGGTCACATGACATCTATTGTTCATCTGGTCACATGACATCTATTGTTCATCTGGTCACATGACATCTATTGTTCATCTGGTCACATGACATCTATTGTTCATCTGGTCACATGTCATCTATTGTTCATCTGGTCACATGACATCTATTGTTCATCTGGGGTCATGACATCTATTGTTCATCTGGTCACATGACATCTATTGTTCATCTGGTCTCATGACATCTATTGTTCACCTGGTCACATGACATCTATTGTTCATCTGGTCACATGACATCTATTGTTCATCTGGTCACATGACATCTATTGTTCATCTGGTCACATGACATCTATTGTTCATCTGGTCACATGACATCTATTGTTCATCTGGTCACATGACATCTATTGTTCATCTGGTCACATGACATCTATTGTTCATCTGGTCACATGACATCTATTGTTCATCTGGTCACATGACATCTATTGTTCATCTGGTCACATGACATCTATTGTTCATCTGGTCACATGACATCTATTGTTCATCTGGTCATGACATCTATTGTTCATCTGGTCACATGACATCTATTGTTCATCTGGTCATGACATCTATTGTTCATCTGGTCACATGACATCTATTGTTCATCTGGTCACATGACATCTATTGTTCATCTGGTCACATGACATCTATTGTTCATCTGGTCACATGACATCTATTGTTCATCTGGTCACATGACATCTATTGTTCATCTGGTCACATGACATCTATTGTTCATCTGGTCACATGACATCTATTGTTCATCTGGTCACATGACATCTATTGTTCATCTGGTCACATGACATCTATTGTTCATCTGGTCACATGACATCTATTGTTCATCTGGTCACATGACATCTATTGTTCATCTGGTCACATGACATCTATTGTTCATCTGGTCACATGACATCTATTGTTCATCTGGTCACATGACATCTATTGTTCATCTGGTCACATGACATCTATTGTTCATCTGGTCACATGACATCTATTGTTCATCTGGTCACATGACATCTATTGTTCATCTGGTCACATGACATCTATTGTTCATCTGGTCACATGACATCTATTGTTCATCTGGTCACATGACATCTATTGTTCATCTGGTCACATGACATCTATTGTTCATCTGGTCACATGACATCTATTGTTCATCTGGTCACATGACATCTATTGTTCATCTGGTCACATGACATCTATTGTTCATCTGGTCACATGACATCTATTGTTCATCTGGTCACATGACATCTATTGTTCATCTGGTCACATGACATCTATTGTTCATCTGGTCACATGACATCTATTGTTCATCTGGTCACATGACATCTATTGTTCATCTGGTCACATGACATCTATTGTTCATCTGGTCACATGACATCTATTGTTCATCTGGTCACATGACATCTATTGTTCATCTGGTCACATGACATCTATTGTTCATCTGGTCACATGACATCTATTGTTCATCTGGTCACATGACATCTATTGTTCATCTGGTCACATGACATCTATTGTTCATCTGGTCACATGACATCTATTGTTCATCTGGTCACATGACATCTATTGTTCATCTGGTCACATGACATCTATTGTTCATCTGGTCACATGACATCTATTGTTCATCTGGTCACATGACATCTATTGTTCATCTGGTCACATGACATCTATTGTTCATCTGGTCACATGACATCTATTGTTCATCTGGTCACATGACATCTATTGTTCATCTGGTCACATGACATCTATTGTTCATCTGGTCACATGACATCTATTGTTCATCTGGTCACATGACATCTATTGTTCATCTGGTCACATGACATCTATTGTTCATCTGGTCACATGACATCTATTGTTCATCTGGTCACATGACATCTATTGTTCATCTGGTCACATGACATCTATTGTTCATCTGGTCACATGACATCTATTGTTCATCTGGTCACATGACATCTATTGTTCATCTGGTCACATGACATCTATTGTTCATCTGGTCACATGACATCTATTGTTCATCTGGTCACATGACATCTATTGTTCATCTGGTCACATGACATCTATTGTTCATCTGGTCACATGACATCTATTGTTCATCTGGTCACATGACATCTATTGTTCATCTGGTCACATGACATCTATTGTTCATCTGGTCACATGACATCTATTGTTCATCTGGTCACATGACATCTATTGTTCATCTGGTCACATGACATCTATTGTTCATCTGGTCACATGACATCTATTGTTCATCTGGTCACATGACATCTATTGTTCATCTGGTCACATGACATCTATTGTTCACCTGGTCACATGACATCTATTGTTCATCTGGTCACATGACATCTATTGTTCATCTGGTCACATGACATCTATTGTTCATCTGGTCACATGACATCTATTGTTCATCTGGTCACATGACATCTATTGTTCATCTGGTCACATGACATCTATTGTTCATCTGGTCACATGACATCTATTGTTCATCTGGTCACATGACATCTATTGTTCATCTGGTCACATGACATCTATTGTTCATCTGGTCACATGACATCTATTGTTCATCTGGTCACATGACATCTATTGTTCATCTGGTCACATGACATCTATTGTTCATCTGGTCACATGACATCTATTGTTCATCTGGTCACATGACATCTATTGTTCATCTGGTCACATGACATCTATTGTTCATCTGGTCACATGACATCTATTGTTCATCTGGTCACATGACATCTATTGTTCATCTGGTCACATGACATCTATTGTTCATCTGGTCACATGACATCTATTGTTCATCTGGTCACATGACATCTATTGTTCATCTGGTCACATGACATCTATTGTTCATCTGGTCACATGACATCTATTGTTCATCTGGTCACATGACATCTATTGTTCATCTGGTCACATGACATCTATTGTTCATCTGGTCACATGACATCTATTGTTCATCTGGTCACATGACATCTATTGTTCATCTGGTCACATGACATCTATTGTTCATCTGGTCACATGACATCTATTGTTCATCTGGTCACATGACATCTATTGTTCATCTGGTCACATGACATCTATTGTTCATCTGGTCACATGACATCTATTGTTCATCTGGTCACATGACATCTATTGTTCATCTGGTCACATGACATCTATTGTTCATCTGGTCACATGACATCTATTGTTCATCTGGTCACATGACATCTATTGTTCATCTGGTCACATGACATCTATTGTTCATCTGGTCACATGACATCTATTGTTCATCTGGTCACATGACATCTATTGTTCATCTGGTCACATGACATCTATTGTTCATCTGGTCACATGACATCTATTGTTCATCTGGTCACATGACATCTATTGTTCATCTGGTCACATGACATCTATTGTTCATCTGGTCACATGACATCTATTGTTCATCTGGTCACATGACATCTATTGTTCATCTGGTCATGACATCTAGTGTTCATCTGGTCACATGACATCTATTGTTCATCTGGTCACATGACATCTATTGTTCATCTGGTCACATGACATCTATTGTTCATCTGGTCACATGACATCTATTGTTCATCTGGTCACATGACATCTATTGTTCATCTGGTCACATGACATCTATTGTTCATCTGGTCACATGACATCTATTGTTCATCTGGTCACATGACATCTATTGTTCATCTGGTCACATGACATCTAGTGTTCATCTGGTCACATGACATCTATTGTTCATCTGGTCACATGACATCTATTGTTCATCTGGTCACATGACATCTATTGTTCATCTGGTCACATGACATCTATTGTTCATCTGGTCACATGACATCTATTGTTCACCTGGTCACATGACATCTATTGTTCATCTGGTCACATGACATCTATTGTTCATCTGGTCACATGACATCTATTGTTCATCTGGTCACATGACATCTATTGTTCATCTGGTCACATGACATCTATTGTTCATCTGGTCACATGACATCTATTGTTCATCTGGTCACATGACATCTATTGTTCATCTGGTCACATGACATCTATTGTTCATCTGGTCACATGACATCTATTGTTCATCTGGTCACATGACATCTATTGTTCATCTGGTCACATGACATCTATTGTTCATCTGGTCACATGACATCTATTGTTCATCTGGTCACATGACATCTATTGTTCATCTGGTCACATGACATCTATTGTTCATCTGGTCACATGACATCTATTGTTCATCTGGTCACATGACATCTATTGTTCATCTGGTCACATGACATCTATTGTTCATCTGGTCACATGACATCTATTGTTCATCTGGTCACATGACATCTATTGTTCATCTGGTCACATGACATCTATTGTTCATCTGGTCACATGACATCTATTGTTCATCTGGTCACATGACATCTATTGTTCATCTGGTCACATGTCATCTATTGTTCATCTGGTCACATGACATCTATTGTTCATCTGGTCACATGACATCTAGTGTTCATCTGGTCACATGACATCTATTCTTCATCTGGTCACATGACATCTATTGTTCACCTGGTCACATGACATCTATTGATCATCTGGTCACATGACATCTATTGTTCATCTGGTCACATGACATCTATTGTTCACCTGGTCACATGACATCTATTGTTCATCTGGTCACATGACATCTATTGTTCATCTGGTCACATGACATCTAGTGTTCATCTGGTCACATGACATCTAGTGTTCATCTGGTCACATGACATCTATTGTTCATCTGGTCACATGACATCTAGTGTTCATCTGGTCACATGACATCTATTGTTCATCTGGTCACATGACATCTATTGTTCATCTGGTCACATGACATCTATTGTTCATCTGGTCACATGACATCTATTGTTCATCTGGTCACATGACATCTATTGTTCATCTGGTCACATGACATCTATTGTTCATCTGGTCACATGACATCTATTGTTCATCTGGTCACATGACATCTATTGTTCATCTGGTCACATGACATCTATTGTTCATCTGGTCACATGACATCTAGTGTTCATCTGGTCACATGACATCTATTGTTCATCTGGTCACATGACATCTATTGTTCATCTGGTCACATGACATCTATTGTTCATCTGGTCACATGACATCTATTGTTCATCTGGTCACATGACATCTATTGTTCATCTGGTCACATGACATCTATTGTTCATCTGGTCACATGACATCTATTGTTCATCTGGTCACATGACATCTATTGTTCATCTGGTCACATGACATCTATTGTTCATCTGGTCACATGACATCTATTGTTCATCTGGTCACATGACATCTATTGTTCATCTGGTCACATGACATCTATTGTTCATCTGGTCACATGACATCTATTGTTCATCTGGTCACATGACATCTATTGTTCATCTGGTCACATGACATCTATTGTTCATCTGGTCACATGACATCTAGTGTTCATCTGGTCACATGACATCTATTGTTCATCTGGTCACATGACATCTATTGTTCATCTGGTCACATGACATCTATTGTTCATCTGGTCACATGACATCTATTGTTCATCTGGTCACATGACATCTATTGTTCATCTGGTCACATGACATCTATTGTTCATCTGGTCACATGACATCTATTGTTCATCTGGTCACATGACATCTATTGTTCATCTGGTCACATGACATCTATTGTTCATCTGGTCACATGACATCTATTGTTCATCTGGTCACATGACATCTATTGTTCATCTGGTCACATGACATCTATTGTTCATCTGGTCACATGACATCTATTGTTCATCTGGTCACATGACATCTATTGTTCATCTGGTCACATGACATCTATTGTTCATCTGGTCACATGACATCTATTGTTCATCTGGTCACATGACATCTATTGTTCATCTGGTCACATGACATCTATTGTTCACCTGGTCACATGACATCTATTGTTCATCTGGTCACATGACATCTATTGTTCATCTGGTCACATGACATCTATTGTTCATCTGGTCACATGACATCTATTGTTCATCTGGTCACATGACATCTATTGTTCATCTGGTCACATGACATCTATTGTTCACCTGGTCACATGACATCTATTGTTCATCTAGTCACATGACATCTATTGTTCATCTGGTCACATGACATCTATTGTTCATCTGGTCACATGACATCTATTGTTCATCTGGTCACATGACATCTATTGTTCATCTGGTCACATGACATCTATTGTTCATCTGGTCACATGACATCTATTGTTCATCTGGTCACATGACATCTATTGTTCATCTGGTCACATGACATCTATTGTTCATCTGGTCACATGACATCTATTGTTCATCTGGTCACATGACATCTATTGTTCACCTGGTCACATGACATCTATTGTTCATCTGGTCACATGACATCTATTGTTCATCTGGTCACATGACATCTATTGTTCACCTGGTCACATGACATCTATTGTTCATCTGGTCACATGACATCTATTGTTCATCTGGTCACATGACATCTATTATTCATCTGGTCACATGACATCTATTGTTCATCTGGTCACATGACATCTATTGTTCATCTGGTCTCATGACATCTATTGTTCATCTGGTCACATGACATCTATTGTTCATCTGGTCACATGACATCTATTGATCATCTGGTCACATGACATCTATTGTTCATCTGGTCACATGACATCTATTGTTCATCTGGTCACATGACATCTATTGTTCATCTAGTCACATGACATCTATTGATCATCTGGTCACATGACATCTATTGTTCATCTGGTCACATGACATCTATTGTTCATCTGGTCACATGACATCTATTGTTCATCTGGTCACATGACATCTAGTGTTCATCTGGTCACATGACATCTATTGTTCATCTGGTCACATGACATCTATTGTTCATCTGGTCACATGACATCTATTGTTCATCTGGTCACATGACATCTATTGTTCATCTGGTCACATGACATCTATTGTTCATCTGGTCACATGACATCTAGTGTTCATCTGGTCACATGAAATCTATTGTTCATCTGGTCACATGACATCTATTGTTCATCTGGTCACATGACATCTATTGTTCATCTGGTCACATGACATCTATTGTTCACCTGGTCACATGACATCTATTGTTCATCTAGTCACATGACATCTATTGTTCATCTGGTCACATGACATCTATTGTTCATCTGGTCACATGACATCTATTGTTCATCTGGTCACATGACATCTGTTGTTCATCTGGTCACATGACATCTATTGTTCACCTGGTCACATGACATCTATTGTTCATCTAGTCACATGACATCTATTGTTCATCTGGTCACATGACATCTACTGTTCATCTGGTCACATGACATCTATTGTTCATCTGGTCACATGACATCTATTGTTCACCTGGTCACATGACATCTGTTGTTCATCTGGTCACATGACATCTATTGTTCACCTGGTCACATGACATCTATTGATCATCTGGTCACATGACATCTAGTGTTCATCTGGTCACATGACATCTAGTGTCCACCTGGTCACATGACATCTATTGTTCATCTGATCACATGACATCTACTGTTCATCTGGTCACATGACATCTATTGATCATCTGGTCACATGACATCTATTGTTCATCTGGTCACATGACATCTATTGATCATCTGGTCACATGACATCTATTGTTCATCTGGTCACATGACATCTATTGTTCATCTGGTCACATGACATCTATTGTTCATCTGGTCACATGACATCTATTGATCATCTGGTCACATGACATCTATTGTTCATCTGGTCACATGACATCTATTGATCATCTGGTCACATGACATCTAGTGTTCATCTGGTCTCATGACATCTATTGTTCATCTGGTCACATGACATCTACTGTTCATCTGGTCACATGACATCTATTGATCCTCCTCTGTTGCTCTCCTAAAGGTTTCTTTCCTTTTTTCCCTGTGAAAGTTGTTTTCCATTTCTTGGGAGTTGTTCATGATCCGATGTCAGGTCAAAGGTCACAGTTCAAAGGTCAGGGATGTCTATGTGTACAGATTGTAAAGCCCTCAGGTTGTAATTGAGTACTGTAATGCACTCTGCAACACGTTGTCTGTGATAAGTGCTATATAGATAAACTTTACTTCCTTGACTTTACTAACGCATTAATATTGGTTTATTTACTGAATATGGGCCCCTAGTGAAGAGCTTGAAGCTAAGTACAGCATCGCATAGCTACTAGACCTAGAGAGGATCCACTACATGATGACATCATGAGTAAGTCACTGACTTCCTTTGAGAGACAAACAGTATAGATGAGACCAAGACTCCTTTGGATGTCTCTGGACATTTGAACTGGTTAGAACCAGGCAGGAGAGACACAACCTACCAGCGCCTGACTGGACTCTGACCTTCTCCCAGAGGTCATCGCCTCGTGAGTTCTGGAGTCAAAGTTCAGTGTGGCATTGTTCTGGATTGTGAGTTGATGATCAAAGTTCATTGTTCAGGTTTCTTTGTTCTTGGAGTAAATATCGTGCTTCATCCACACCCTCATACGATCACCTCGTGGTACCTCGGGACATCAGTTGGTTGTAAAGGAACACTAACAGGACCGTCCCTCATCCCGACGGCCTTGAGGAACAGAGTGTCGATGTGCTGGAGTAAAAATAGACCAAAACACCCGTAGAGAAACTCTCACGTGACCGTCCTCCAATGAGAGCGGTGAGATGAGGTTTTAGTGAAGACGTGTTTGGGAACCAGTGAGCCGACGACTAGAGAACGGAGACTCGTAGGGAGTTTATGACACACTTTCCTCCAAGGTAACACTGGGGTGTCATTGTGTGTGTGAAGGATGACTGTAGGGTTACCACGGTGATGACCCCAGAACTGGGGGAGTCAAAGTCCTGCAGTAATAACCTCATTAGCGTTCCTCTCGGCCCTCTATCAGCCTCCAGCCTGTGTGCTCATGGAGACGTGTGGACATGGCCTCGCTCCGGCTTCACTTATCAGCCTTCTGCTCCTCATCACCACCAGGCCCGCTGCTCCTCCCCCGATCCGGCACACCAGACCTCTTTGGGGATTTTCTGTGGCCCAAGATTCTGTTTGATCTTCCAGCTCCGTCCCTCCCATCACACATTCCTCGACCCCCGTGTCGGGCTGCAGTCAAGTAGATGTACCACAGTTATGGTCTCCATCGTCTGTGAAACGTAATCACAGCCTCTCTGTTGTGACTTGATGCAGCTTCAGGATAAAGATCTGCTCCTCTCTCCAGACCCGAGGAGGACCCGTGTCTCAGTAAGTTGTAAAAGGTGCTCATCACTGGGTGTTTCCCAGTTTGGGGGAACAAGCGACCAATCGGATGGCTTCAGGAAATGAAACTCTTTTCTTATTACGTTCCCAAACAAGTAAAGTGCCTACACACAACACAAGCAACAGACACAACAGACACAACAACACGTGTTATTTCATTGGAGGAAGAGAAGCTACACTGTGTCATCGTCTCCACTGAGGCTGGAGGTCAAAGGTCAACCCTAAAGGACCTCAGAGACATTGAGTTGATGTTTCGGGGGTTTGAGCTCTGACTGTAACGTGTCGGCAGGTTTCACTGATGTCGTTGGTGAGTCATGTTTCCATGGTAACTCCGACCCTTAACATCACATATCTTAAGATATGCACTTTGTCAAATAGAGTCCATTTGGATGAAGTCATGTGTCTCAAACAGTATCTCAGTGTGTTGTTGTCTCTGTTGACCTCAAAGTGACCTTTACTTCCATATCACTCGTACTTTGGGGTTCTGTCTGTGGAAAGTTCTACGTAAATAAAGATTGTTCTCGTGACTGGTTGTAAAACGTTGCTCTGGTTTGGTCTAAACAAACTGCAGGCAGACTTTAGCCAGGCCTGAAACATGACACACACACACACACACACACACGAGGAGGTCAAAGGTCGTGATGCGACTCGGAGTCAGAGCCTTTCGGCCAGGTGGGTTTCAGGGACGTTCATATGAAGTTAAAACTGTGAAATCTGTGGGAACCGGTCCCGAGGGGACGGAGAGGAACAGAACTGGATCCACATGCTTTCTGTTCAAATGTATCCGTCTCCAAGAAGAGCAATGCATGATGGGAAGTCTGTTCAAGCAGCGCTACATGTATTATTTACATTAACCCTGAACTGGCTGTTGTCATGGAGACGAGCGCAGAAGAGATGAGATGACTTTCATGACAATGACATCGTCGGGGCTTTTTCCTCAGACTTGGCAACGCTTCTCTGGAGCCACAGAATGACGAGTGGTTCCCAACCTCCTGTGGAATATTATTTTCAGCCGAGTTGACTAACAACCAGAAGGAGTCGACAAGTGGACCAATAACTACACACAGCCACCAAACCACCCGCGGGGGTAAGATGTGTGATTAAACACGACAGGAAACAGGAAGTTAGACACAAGAACCATAGAAAAATAAATCTGATCATGAAGCTTTGAAATGTCCCACAGGAACGCACAACTCGCTTCACGGGAACGCACGATTGCCATGGTACGCACCGTTGTCATGGTAACGTCACACGGCACCGTTATAATGGTAATGTCACCATTGTCATGGTAACGTTAGGGATGGGTATCGTTTGGGTTTTTTCCGATACCGGTGCTAAACCGGTACTTTTAAAATGATACCGGTGCCTAAACGGTGCCTGAACCGATACTTTTTTTTTTAAACGCACAATGAGGACATTAAAAACCTCTTTGGCCATATTCCCTGGAGAAGCCGTTATCATGGAGCACGACAACAACGGATATCAGACTGTTAACATACACAATATATGTTCTCCATTATATGATATGTGTGTGTATATATATATATATATATGTATTGTCATGTGCAGACCTTATAGGGTTAATCCTGTCACTGTGTTGATGGGCAAAGAGAACAACCAATCAGAGGGACTGAAGATGACACGTGACAAATAAAGTTTTGCTTCTGACAGCGAGTTACACTGAAACAAAGTGACGCCCCACGGTCTTTATTCCTCCGTCATTATATTCCCGGTAACACCGGGTAAACAGCCGGGACCGCTGGACACCAACACATCTGCTAGCAGACTGTCACGCTCGTAGCTCGTAGCTAGCGCTAGCTACGAGCTAGCTTAAGCATGGTTATAATGGCTAATTTATTATTTCGTGGCCTACTTTTATGAATGCAAGACTTGCAATAAACGTTCCGGTACTAATCTGAGTTCCGGCTGCTCGTCATCATCGGTCTCCCCGTGTTCAGGGGGCCGGTGACGGTAGCGTCCAGCCTGACGCTGGTGTGCTCCACACGGGCTCACAGTCACACAGGCCACGCCTCCTCTGTCAGAGTTACATATGAGAGGCTCGTAACCTGCTGACAGGGCGGAGTCACCTGAGAAGTTCAAAACAATAGTTTTTTTCCAATTTCAATCGGCTCAGGCACCGGAAGGAAGCACCGGAATGTGCGTTGCGTTTCGGTCCGGGTAATACCGGTTGTATTGGAACCGGTACCACATTGGCACCGGTTTCCGGTACCCAACCCTAGGTAACGTCACACGGCACGGTTGTCATGGTAACGGTGCCACTGTCACGGTAACGGCACCGTTGTCATGGTAACGTCAGGGCGCCGTTGCCATGGTAACGGCACACGGCTCCGTTGTCATGGTGACATCAGGGCACCGTTGCCATGGTAACGGCACACAGCGTCGTTGTCATGGTAACGTCACAGGGCGCCGTTGTCATGGTAACGGCACACGGCGACGTCATGGTAACGTCACAGGGCGCCGTTGTCACGGTAACGTCACACGGCGCCGTTGTCATGGTAACGTCACACGGCGACGTCATGGTAACGTCACAGGGCGCCGTTGTCATGGTAACATCACATGGCGCCGCTGTCATGGTAACATCACACGGCGCCGCTGTCATGGTAACGTCACTGTTGTCATGTTAACGTCACACAGCACCGTTGTCATGGTAACGTCACACAGCACTGTAGCATGGTAACGTCACACGGCGCCGTTGTCATGGTAACGGCACCGTTGTTATTCAGTCCCCGGGCAGGAGAAGTTCTGCTGACGTTCATCGGTCACAACAAAGTGATTCCAGTCGACTCCGTAGACTCAGAGTGGGACAGGATCCAGGAAGTGCTTTGTGTCCGGGGAGAAGACACGGAGCTCCGGACTGCGGCCCGAGGATCAACCCCTCAACCCCTCAAGCTCTCAAGCTCTCAGCTCTGAATGGAAGCAGCAGATGCAGAGCGATCCTGACTTTGAGTTTCCTAGGAGGGAGGTCAATCTTCAAAGACACCGGATCCAACATTTCCCAGACTGCAACCAATCGTTCTGTTGGAGCCTTTCCATTTGATAGATGTGTGGTCATCCGGTCTAAGTTCACCCTGGGATACAAAACACACTGTTGTTGTTGTCACTCTAGTGGATGATGAGGTCTGAGGGAAAGAGCTTTAGACGCCTCGAGCTGGAATCAAGAACACAAACAGCTGACAGTCAACACCTTGTCTCTGGTGTCCTGGGGCCGGTATTTCAAAATGATCCACCAGGATTCATCCTCCTGGATTGGATTAAATCCTGATCAGATCCCAAAAACGGTATTTCAAAGCAAATCTGATCCTGAAGATTCAGATTCGGAATTGATAATCCAATCCTGCCTTTTATCCGGATTAAACACTGCTGTTGAGTATTTAAAAACTTTAGTGGGAAATCTGGATTACCCTGATCCCACCTCAGAGGTGGATTTGAGGGAGATTACATGAAAAGGTTGGACCAGCCGAAGTGTAACTGCTCCAAAGTTCATTGTTTGATACAGATATAGCTAGACTGCTGTTTGATCAATGTTTATTTTCTTTGCACGTTCCTTTCTTTTTCAGAAAACACAGTGAAAAATTTAAGTAAAAAAAATAATGCAACGTGTTCATTGAAAGTCAGTCAAATGTATTTTTTAACATGCATTCAGCATACTTAATTTTCATAGCCAAAGCTCAAAAGGTTGTGGCATTTGGAGCAGCTCTGTGTTAACTGGCTGTCTTCTCTTTCCACAAACATCTATAAAGAGAACACATATTAAGGTTTTATCTCTTTTGTTGACAACTGTTTCCTAAAAATTTATTTTGTATATACCATTATCACAAATTACAAATTTGCCTCAGAGTTACTGGTTCTAGTACTGTACTGGTCCTGGTCCTGTACTGGTCCGGGTCCTGGTACTGTACTGGTCCTGGAGCTCATGACAGGCTCGTCTGGTGGGTGTGAAGGTAGCTTTGTGTCTTCATTACGCAAACAAACAAAAGGATTTGAGGGCAGATTTCTCGTTTGTAACTTGTTAGTTTTTCTTGTGAAACGAGAATCTGTTGCTGCAAATTAAAAATCTTTGCTCTCAAAAAACCTGCGCTCTCCAAACGTAAATCTACGAGTTGAGTTTGGACACAGTGGGCGGGGCTTACTGCTGAAGCAGGTTGTGGCCTTGTGCATTGATGTTAGTTCTGTCCCAAACAAAACTTCTCTGCCCACATACCAGCAGCAGGACGGTGTCGTCGACGTGGTCCTGGACACGTCTCGGCCCGTTGTCTTCTGGGGGATTTGTGGGAAATCCCTGGAAGGGAAACTAAAGTGATTCAGCTGACTAAATGATGGTCTTAGAGTTTGGATGTGACCCACAGACGCTGACCAGGACGTGTCGTTGCTGGGCAGTTGTTTGAGACGATCAGAGTTGAGCATCACGTCCTTCAGCTCCGAGACGCTCGGCCTGATGGGCGTCGGTGGACAATCCATGTTTTCAACAGTCTCACACTTCATAGCCTACTGTTGAGCTGAATCTGAGGGCCGAGTGTGTGAGACTACAGTTCCCAGAGTGCAGCAGCAGCAGCAATCAGTGTCGCTTATTAGGAGCACCTGTGGGGATGCTCTGATGCATTTGCAAAGACAAGCAGCAGAGAAAGGATGCTTCAGGTCACTCCACGGTTCAACCCAAAGACGGCAATGGTGAAATGATTTGTTTAATTTCATGGTGTTTAAAAATGCTGTTTTTGTGTTAAAAGAATATTTCATTTTGAGTTTGGTAAAAATGAAAAGTATAAAATGTTTAATTAAAATATGTAATTCATGTTCTGTCTTAAAGGTTACAACCTAATTCACTGGCAGAGCAATCAACGAACAAAATAAAAATAAAAGAATGATGAAGTCAGTAATTTGAGTTGTCTTCACGTCCTTTGGAAATGGTGAACAGGAGCTGGACTTGACACCACACTAAAAGTCACTTGTACAGCTTTTTCAGAAAACGCGACCTATCACATATTGATCACATGTGATATAATCTTCTACGGGGGTAGAACCACATGACGTGTTCCACTGAGGACGGAGGCGGCTCCACCAGTGGAGGTCTTGGCAATGTGCACCTGCGGTGTGGCGTAGAGAACAAGGTCAACACGGGACATCGTTAATGATTCAGCTGCTGCCGTCCGTGGAGAACCGGCTCCGACTCGCTCCTGGAGGTCTAGAGCTACACAACGGAGGAAGCGGGCGGTGCTGTTGGAGGTTCTCCACCCAGCCCCCCTAATGGAACTGAAACTCCACCCTTTGCCGGTTGCTATCACTTGTCTTGTGTGAGATATTGAATCCCCCCCCCCCCCACGGAGGCCAATAAAGACGCGTGAAGTGGGCCTGCTGCTGGGACGCCATGTCATGCACTTTTTATTACAGGACGATTAACTTTAATCTAACCTTTTATTTATATGAGTTGTAAAGAAAGGCACGTAACATATTCCAGCACACCTGGGTGCTGTGAGAGCGACTGCATGTCTACATCCAGTGAGACGCTCCAGCTCGGTGTCGTCTGTGTAAATGGAATACTGAGTGAGTGTGTGTGTGGTAACCATGGCTACAGCACACAGTGAAAACCTCCCTGGTGTGTGAGCGGAGACCAACGCTTCACTGAAACCAGCGGCATCTCATGAGTTACTCGGGCCTGAGGAGAGAGCTCTAGGAGCTAAAGGAGACGCCGTCGTTAACATCACGTGTGATGCAGAATGTTGATGTGTTGGTGACCGGGTCAGAACACAGGTCCAGCTTCAGTTGGTCGCTCCTGTTTGTCCCCAATGACCTGTGACCTTGGGGGGTGGGCAATCAAATGTCCAGGGGTAGAACAAGTCAGGATAACACTAACCCCTAACCCTCTGGTGTTGGAGCTCATAGTTTTCCATAAAATCTATAAACAAACGATTGTGCTCCTACAACGAGAACTGATAATGTGTCTTAAATATATACAAATATATATATCTATATATATTAAGCAATAAGTTAGGTAGGAGAGGCAGTACTGTATCATAAATAATGTTCCGTTAAAGGGTGTTAGGCCCGATGCGTATAGAAGTCTATATAGTGACTCCTCTGGTTGTATAGAAGTCTATATAGTCACTCTACTCTTCTCTTGATGTATTCCTTCAGTAAATATTGTAAACATGAGCTCAGTCTCTAGTCTTCTTCTATACAGCCTGATCTTAAATAGTCAACACCACCATAGAGCAGTCTGGTTGCTACCGGAGACTCATCTAGCATCGCTACGTCACTTCTCCGCCATTCTAACGTGGTCACTGGTGACAGCCATGGTTGATGAACAGTTTGGGGGAGTGGCTTTGGGCTTTTGGGTCGGATACTACCGTACTCTGGTTGGTTACCCCAAAGATACCGACCCTAACCGACTGTTTTTTCCCCTGAAAGTTTTTTTCAATTTTTTGGTAGTTGGTCCTGATCCGGTGTGAGGTCAAAGGTCAGGGATGTCGTATGTGTGAAGATTGTAAAGCCCTCTGAGGCGAATTTGTAATTGTTGGCAATACAAAGAACACTGAATTGGAATGAATGAACCCTAACACTCTTACCCTAACCCTAACCCTCTAACCCTAACCCTTTAACTCTAACCCTAACCCTTTAACCCTAACCCTTTAACTTTAACTCTAACCCTTTAACTCTAACCCTTTAACTCTAACCCTCTAACCCTAACCCTTTAACTCTAACCCTTTAACTCTAACCCTCTAACCCTTTAACTCTTACCCTAACCCTCTAACCCTCTAACCCTCTAACTCTAACCCTAACCCTCTAACCCTCACCCTCGCTGTAACTCACTGCAGACCATTGGGGCGAAAGTACAACAAACATATCTTTTCATGTGAGACTTTTTAAAGTGATGTATTTGAGGTACTAGTACATATTATTTCTGTCTAAGCGGTGTAATCATGATTACAATACATTTGAGTTTAGGTTGCATTGAACAGTTGGTGAATAATTGAAGAATACGTTCTGCTCTGGAATTGGTTTAGTTGATATACTGTAAATAAAGTCCCAGATGTTATAGTTATCTGCTAAATGTAGCAAAAAGCCACAAATAGTCAAGGAGTAAACTCACGTGAATACAGTTTTTGTTGTGTCCACTACCACAATTAAACAAACAAACAAAAACTCAGCATGCAAAAAGACCGAGGTCTACTGATGAAACCCGATGAGGTGGAGACCAGCACGCGCTCTCTGAACTCTTTCTGGCCACCGAAGCCTCTGAAACCAACCAAAGAGCGTCCTCGAAAAGAAGTCTGCACCTCTCACCCAGCTCTGAGATATGTAGTCATGGTGGTTATTTCATGACCTTTATTCACCACTACAGTATCTGTGTACATACCTCACGTGTGTTTCTATAGGGTACTCTATGAGCTGAGTACCGTCTGATTTCATTGGATGAAAAACACCACGGGAAACCCAGAGCACTGTGTGTTGTTGTGTTGGGCTGTTGTGTTGTCGTGGGTGTAATTGCACGGAAGGTTGAATGAGTAGGAGGTCAAAAGGTCACGGAGGAGCAGCATGTGATGCTCAGCGCGGTGCGGCGGGCTTTGTGCCGTTACAGCTCGCTGTGCCGAACATCACAGCGAGCGGGAAACAAACCCGGGAACTGACCTTGATCTCCCGGCCTCTGAAATGAAGCGCCGGTGAAACGACGAGATCAGTGGCGTGATTTCTGGGTATGTGGCGTACATCCAAAGTGAAGAGCTGTTTATGTTTGGGAGCAGATTAGAGCTGGAGGCTTATCGCGGTCCCACTCTCCCAGGAGAGCAGGGTAAGTTCTGTCTTCAGGCTGCCGCTCGGCTATAAATAGCTAACGTCATGGTGAGGTCAGCTAGCCAGAGTTATCCAGAGTTATCCTAATTACATTTCAACTTGACTCGTGGGACTTGATGGAGTGGACAGAGTTTTAGCCTATCGGGCAGATGCCATACACATAAATCACATCAACCTTCCAAGTATGGAAGTTAATTAACCACAAAAGTACAGAGCAAGTATGAAAACAGAGTTTTCGGGGAGCATAGTGAAGACAGATCGGTGTTATTGGTGAGAACCCATAAGAGAAATGACCTTTTTAATCCAGCCGAGTGATGAGGATGCCTTTTGGTTTTGAACTCTGTCCATGAAACAGTTGGAAGGGACGACCAGGACATTCCTCTTCCTGATGTTGGTCGTGAGGTTAGAAAAGGCTTCTCCAGGTTATCCTAAAGCTCATGAGTCATCGGTGTATCTTCTCATTGATGCTGGACAACTTGATGGTTGAACTGCAACAACAAGTCCCGGTATGTTCCAGTCCTTCAGCTTCCTCGATGCAGACGAGAACGTTTCTCCATTTCAGAAGTGACCAGTCCATAGAAGGCCGTTTCCAGGGGTTACTGCTACTGTTCTCACGCCTCATGGGCCACGCTGACACTCTGAAAGTGGAACTGAATGTTGGGAATTGGGGCAAGAAAACTACTTGGTATAGGAAAGGTCGTGGGTTGGGGTTTAAAAGGTTGTGGTTGGCGTTTAAATAAACGGCCCTTTTGTACTTTGCAAACATTAGTTAAGTATTTAAACTAATTAAAGTAAGGTAATATAACTTAAGAATGATGAGAAAGCCTTCTGAACCTTTAGTATAGATGTAGCAAGACTATAACGATGACGCCCATTCAATGGGTTGATACCAGTTGAAGGTGGATACACATGCACATGTCATGGTGACACACTGTAAACTGCTCATAGTGATCAAAGCTTTGGACAACATCGGCCCTCTGCATTTGCTGTTTCAATAATTCCCCTACGGTCCGCTAACAGTGTTCATTTGGAGTCTTTTCATACGTAGACTACGGCACTTCTATGTCATTACATTACTCCCACAATGCTTTGCCTTCTCAGCCTACCTTGTGTCGTCCATTCGCACAATGAGAAAAGCCCGCCGTTGAATCTGCCCTTAAACGCCTCAGTCCACGTCAGAGTCCACACGCTTCAGTCAACGAGAAAGCTGTCGGTTTCATCGAGAAGTTAAGAAAAAAAACATGGTAATAATCATCAGTTTTTAGTGATGAGTCCAGACATGCATGATAACTATAAGCGCTTTCCACTGTGCAAGAGATGTGAGTCTATGAGGACTCGTCACGTACAATACACTCTTCAAGTAAAGAGAACCCTCCATAGAACCACTGCATTATTCAACGTGTTTCAATCCAACATGGACTTAATGTCATGGAAACAGTCGCTGCTCTGCCTTCACTTTCCCAGATAACATCCCGTATCATAAACAGGATGAAGGGTTGAGCCCGAGAGCTCCAGCCACAGCTGATTGTCCCTCGCTGACAGCAGAACCAGAGAGACGGCGTTGTCAGACAATGTCCACAGCTATGGTGTAGCACTGGACACTCACACACCCACTAGATCAACCCCTGTGTGTCTGTTGGGAGCAGGAGGCGATGAAGAGGGGGAGGAGGAGGTGGAGGGAACCCTGAGCATCGGCTCAGAGATCCCATACGATCTGGACGCTCGGCATGCGGAACACAAACAGCCTCGAAGCCTTCCGTTGTTTCACATAGTTTCTTAAAAGAATGTTTATGTAGCTTAAATGACGCACATTAAGCACAGCAGATTATTGATGGCAGATCCGGGGCATTAGGAAATGAGGCCGACCAGCTGGAAGACAGGCGGAGTACACTACAGTCGACCCTGCCTTCCCCTCAGGATCGTTGAGATGTACTGGAAGTGAAGGAAGAAGGAATCCATTATCTTAAGGGTGGATCTTTCCTCCTGAGAAAAGACACGATGTATGGAGATTTATTAAAACCAAAATAAAAAGACAATTTCAGTGCACTTTTTTCGACCTCTCAGTAGCAGTTGGTACAGATGATTATGATAGTCTTAGGCTTAGAATGTATATACTTCAGGTCTGTCAATATATTTGAAGTTCAGTTTTCAATTCAGTTTATTTTGTAAAGCCCATTCTCACAAATTACAAATTCCCCTCAGAGGGCTTTACAATCTGTACACATAGACATCCCTGACCTTTGACCTCACATCGGATCAGGAACAACTCTCAAACAACCCTTCACGGGGAAAAACCTTCAGGAGAGCAAGAGAGGAGGATCCCTCTCCAGGATGGACACAACAATAGATGTCACGTGACCAGATGAACAATAGATGTCATGTGACCAGATGAACAGTAGATGTCATGTGACCAGATGAACAATAGATGTCATGTGACCAGATGATCAATAGATGCCATGTGACCAGGTGAACAATAGATGTCATGTGACCAGATGAACAATAGATGTCATGTGACCAGATGATCAATAGATGTCATGTGACGAGATGAACAATAGATGTCATATGACTAGATGAACAATAGATGTCATGTGACCAGATGAACACTAGATGTCATGTGACCAGATGAACAATAGATGTCATGTGACCAGGTGAACAATAGATGTCATGTGACCAGATGAACACTAGATGTCATGTGACCAGATGAACAATAGATGTCATGTGACCAGATGAACAATAGATGTCATGTGACCAGATGAACAATAGATGTCATGTGACCAGATGAACAATAGATGTCATGTGACCAGGTGAACAATAGATGTCATGTGACCAGATGAACAATAGATGTCATGTGACCAGGTGAACAATAGATGTCATGTGACCAGATGAACAATAGATGTCATGTGACCAGATGAACAATAGATGTCATGTGACCAGATGAACAATAGACGTTATTCAATTCAATTCAGTTTATTTGTATAGCCCAATTTCACAAATTATGAATTTGTCTCGGAGTGCTTTACAATCTGTAACATAGACATCCCTGACCTTTGACCTCACATCGGATCAGGAAAAACTCCCAAATAACCCTTCAGGGGAAAAAAAGGGAAGAAACCTGCAGGAGAGAACAGAGGAGGATCCCTCTCCAGGATGGACAGAACAATAGATGTCATGTGACCAGAAGGACAGATTTAGAGTTTAAATACATTCAATGAACATGACAGAGTGGATGAATAGTTCATAGTAGGCATATTCCACGATGGAGACCTCCACGATCCGTCAGGCAGATGGAGGTCGAGAGGAGGAGTGGGCGGAGTCTCAACAGTGGGCGGAGTCTCAACAGGGCAGTGGCGTAGTTGGTAGCAGGAATTCTATGCCATAACGGGATGGAGGTGACAGAAACTGTTATGCATATTTATGAGAGTCAGGACTGCTACGACAACTATTTACCTTACAGAAGTATTCCCATTCACATCATTTGACAAGCAAATTAAGTTTGGATATTGAATAAAGTTTGTACAGACTTCTTTTTTTATTGAACTTTGTTTTAAAGTTGAACTAATAATCAATTATAGTAATAGTTTGATGGTTTGGGTTGATTCATTCTATCCTCAGGCCTTCCTTCTACTTGTTTCTTTCAAATTCCTCACCATTGTACTTGTCCATATCAGTTATGTACACTTTGACATTCATCTACTTTGTACAGATTGTAAAGCACTCTGAGACAAATTTGTAATTTGTGAAAATGTGCTATACAAATAAACTGAATTGAATCCAGGTCTTCAAGACTAAATAAAACAGTTGCATGTGTCGTGACAAATAACCTTTTTCCTGACCATTTTTCTTTTTAACAATCAATCGATGTTCCCAGATCTCCGCAGGACTACATATTTGATTACAGTGTCAACGTAACTGAAATCTTGGCGTCATCTTCTTCCGACCACTCAAGGCGCAGTCCACATGTAAAGATTGGCCCGCTCACACACACATCCATGCACTTGGCAGAGGATTTTATGCAGGGAGCCACCAGCCCATCAGGATGTAAGCTAACGCACAGTCACTCACTGATGGCCAGCTTTCAGGGGCAATTTGGGGATTCATTATCCGGCCCAAGGACACTTCGAGCCGCGGAGACAACCGCAGAATATTAGATCAAAGGAAGACCCCAACACGTATGCATCTTCTGTTGAGCAAGAGTTGGAGAGAAGGGGAGCCTAGTCAAGGGATATAGCATCCATAAGCCTCGTGAATCCAGAGCAGCTCCAATGCACTTCATACGCCGTCTTTTAGATCGACAGAATAAATGAAAAATCCAGAGCTACATTTGGTCAAAAATGTAACTTAACTGCATATGAACATCATTTACAGGAGATACAGTCCTTGTGCGTACTCCACCATCACACTCATGTGCTTCGGGAATGAGGCACTGGGAGTGCTGGACTTTAAAACCCAGAGCTCCTTGATCAGAATCTGAAACCTGTGCCTGAAGGTCTGGGAACCAGATCGGCTTTAAATGATCAGCTGGAAGATGTGTGCAGTGAAGAAAGTAGAATAGCAGATTGCAGGCCTTATGATTAAATATGATCACTTCACTGCATGTGCACTATGTAGACATTGTTTCCCCATGATAGTCATACATCCGTCAGAAAAGGAAATCTTCTTTTTGAGCTGCGTTCTTTACCAAAAGGGAAATTCTAGCATTAAGTTAGATGATTTGCCAACATACAAATATTCCATAATTATTCATTCAATGACATTAAAACATAAATCATAATCCAAACCAAGGCGTGCATCAAATTGTTTGGTTTGCGAGACAGGAATCAAAATTGAAAACTTAAAACTTTTTAATTCATCAATGAGCCTTGACGTGAATGGTTTAAAGAAAAAATGAACAAATAATAATAATTTTAGTTTTGTTGTTTTGTTTGGTCCAGTGTGCAGATATTCTATCACATAGATTGGAATCCATTAACTCAACAATTTATTAACTCCAAATGTGGAGTGAAGTATATGAACCTTTTTTAATTAAATGAAAATGTTATTTACAGTTTATTAAAGTGTTTTAAAAATGAAAAAGGGCTAGAAACCTCTTCAAACTTTATAAAAGGTGCCGATATCACACATGCTTCCGAGGTCTTTACAATCTGTACACATGACATTGTGGGCATATATTTTTCCTCTCAACACTCTTTATAGTGGTGACAGCCGGTTAACGCGTCTAACAGATCACGCTCTGGCTAAAGTGCTGACAGAGCCTAAAGTGGAAGGTGGGTGGTACGCGTCTGCAAAGCCAGACATAAAAAAAATGGGCTATACAAATAAACTGAATTGAATTGAAATAATTCATTCATAAAGGTGACATGTTAAATGCAGTCATTGATCACCGGACTTAATCCATGACAACCCAGGGTTTAGATCAGGAACCGGGAGCAGAGTTGTAGTTTAACACCCTTCTCTGCTCTTCCATTCGAGCAGTTACCCACCCATGACTTTAGAGTAGAGACTGTGTCTGTCCCACGGCCACTTCAATTAAATAAATCAAAGGTAAGCAGAAGAGGAGTCGTACACAATAACCTTATACAAGTTAACACCATTATTTCAGCAGTGCAACAAAACAGGTCTATTAAATGTGGTCTCCTAAATATTCGATCTCTGTCATCTAAAGCTGTGTTACTAAATGATTTAATATCAGATAATCACATTGATTTATGTTGCCTAACTGAAACCTGGCTGAGCCATGAAGAATATGTCTGCCTGAATGAATCGACTCCTCCAAGTCATATTAATACTCACATTCCTCGAGGCACCGGTCGAGGAGGTGGAGTAGCAGCCATCTTTGAATCGAGCCTATTAATTAATCCTCAACCTAAATTACACTACACCTCATTTGAAAGCCTTGTTCTTAGTCTTTCACATCCAACCTGGAAAACACTACAGCCAATTCTATTTGTGATTCTGTACCGCCACCAGGTCCATATTCAGAGTTTATATCTGAATTCTCAGAATTTATATCAAGTCTGGTTCTTAAAACTGATAAAGTTATTATTGTAGGAGATTTTAATATCCATGTGGATGTTGATAATGATTGACTTAGTGCTGCATTCATCTCCTTGTTGGACTCGATTGGCTTCTGTCAGAGTACAGAAACCCACTCACAGCTTTGGCCACACGCTTGATCTTGTTCTTACTTATGGCGTTGACATTGAGCATTTGAACGTCTTCCCACAGAATCCTCTTCTGTCAGACCACAACCTCATCACTTTTGAATTTATACTACCGGAGTGTACTCCGTTAGTCAAAAGTTTCTACACCAGATGTCTAACTGACAGTGCTGTAGCTAAATTTAAAGAAGCGATTCCTTCTGTATTTGATTCGATACCACGTCTCAATATAACAGAGGACTCCTGGTCTAACTTTAGTCCGTCCCAGATTGATCATCTTGTTGACAGTGCCACAGGCTCTCTGAGAATGACACTGGTCTCGATAGCCCCTCTGAAGAAGAAGACAGTGAGGAAGAGGAGGTTTGCTCGCTGGTATAACCCTCAGACCCGCAAACTGAAGCAACGTCACGTAAAGCTTGAACGCATATGGCGTTCAACTAATCTGGAAGAATCCCGCTTAGTTTGGCGAGATAGTCTTAAAACATATAAGAAGGCCCTCCGTAATGCCAGAGCAGCCTATTACTCATCAGTAATAGAAAAATAAGAACAACCCCAGGTTTCTCTTCAGCACTGTAGCCAGGCTGACAGAGAGTCACAGCTCTGTGGAGCCGAGCATTCCTATAAACCTTAGTGGTAATGACTTTATGAACTTCTTTAATGAAAAGATTTTAACTATTAGGGACAAGATTAATATTCTCTTGCCCATAACCAGTGCCAATCTGTCCTCAAGTGGAATGGCCTTGGAAACCGCTGTATGCCTTGGTGTATATTTGGAGGGCTTTTCTCCCATCAACCGTGACCAATTATCTTCAACGGTTTCTACTTCGAACACGTCTACCTGTCTCTTGGACCCCATCCCGACGAGGCTGCTGAAAGACGTTTTGCCTTTAATTGCCGGCTCTCTATTAGATATTATCAATGTGTCTCTGCTAACAGGCCACGTACCACACTCCTTCAAAGTGGCTGTTATTAAACCTCTCCTGAAGAAGCCCACTCTGGATCCAGAGGTGTTGGCTAACTACAGACCGATCTCTAACCTCCCCTTCCTCTCCAAGATCCTTGAGAAAGTGGTCGCAAATCAGTTGTGCGACTTTCTACATCATAATAGTTTATTTGAGAAATTTCAATCAGGATTTAGAAAACACCACAGCACCGAGACGGCACTGGTGAAAATTACAAATGACCTCTTAATGGCAGCAGATAAAGGACTCCTCTCTGTCCTGGTCTTGTTAGACCTTAGTGCTGCATTCGACACCATTGACCATGACATCCTGTTACAGAGACTGGAGCAGTCGATAGGCATTTCAGGCACGGCACTAATTTGGTTTAAATCCTATTTATCAGATCGATCTCAGTTTGTATTTGTAAACGATGACGCCTCGATAACCACCAACGTTAGTCACGGAGTTCCACAAGGTTCTGTGCTTGGACCAATTTTATTTACCTTATACATGCTTCCTTTGGGCAATATTATCAGGAAACACTTCATAAACTTTCATTGTTATGCAGATGATACTCAACTATATTTATCGATAAAACCAGAGGAGAGCAACCAACTCGGTAAAATTCAAGCATGTCTTAAAGACATAAAAACATGGATGACCTGCAACTTCTTGATGTTAAACTCAGACAAAACCGAAGTAATTTTAATCGGCCCTGAGCACCTCAGAGATCAATTATCTGGTGATGTGGATTCTGTAGACGGCATTGCCCTGGCATCCAACACCACTGTAAAGAATCTTGGCGTTATCTTTGATCGGGACTTGTCCTTTAACTCCCACGTAAAGCAAATCTCAAGGACTGCATTCTTTCATCTACGTAATATTTCAAAAATCAGGCACATCTTGTCTCAAAAAGATGTAGAAAAATTGGTTCACGCGTTCGTTACTTCGAGACTGGATTACTGCAACTCCTTATTATCAGGCTGCTCTATAAGTCTCTTAGGTCAACTCCTTATTATCAGGCTGCTCTAATAAGTCTCTTAGGTCAACTCCTTATTATCAGGCTGCTCTAATAAGTCTCTTAGGTCCCTCCAGTTGATCCAGAATGCTGCAGCTCGTGTTCTTACTAAAACTAAGAAAAGAGATCACATCACTCCTGCACTAGCTGCTCTGCACTGGCTCCCAGTAACATCAAGAATCACTATTAAAATTCTTCTCTTAACGTACAAAGCCTTGATTGGTGATGCACCATCATATCTTAAGGAGCTTGTAGTACCATATTGCCCCACTAGAGAGCTACGCTCACTAAATGCGGGACTACTTGTAGTTCCTAGAGTCTTAAAAAGTAGAATGGGAGCCAGAGCCTTTAGTTATCAAGCTCCTCTTTTATGGAACCAGCTTCCAATTTCAGTCCGGGAGGCAGACACAGTCACCTCGTTTAAGAGTCGACTGAAGACCTTCCTCTTTGACAGAGCTTATAGTTAGGGCTGAATCAGGTTTGCCCTGGTCCAGCCCCTTGATATGCTGCTATAGGCTTATAGCTGCCGGGGGACGTGTTAGGATGCACTGAGTACCTCTCCTCTTTTTCTCTCCTTAAGGATGAATTTTCATCTCTCAATCACACGTTACTAACTCTGCTTTCTCCCGGAGTCCTTAGACTTCACGTCTCATGGGGTCATCGGACCCTATGAGACGGCATAGATCCCATCTGCCTGATGGATCATCGAGGTCTGGGTCGTGGAATTCCTGCTCCTGACTACGCCACTGTCCTGTTGAGACTCCGCCCACTCCTCCTCCCCACCGCCATCTGCCTGATGGATCGTGGAGGTCTCCATCGTGGAATATGCCTACTATGAACTATTCATACACTCTGTCATATTCATTGAATGTATTTTAACTCTAAATCTGTCCTTCTGTACACATTACATCTATTGCATCTGTCCATCCTGGAGAGGGATCCTCCTCTGTTCTCTCCTGCAGGTTTCTTCCCTTTTTTCCCCCTGAAGGGTTATTTGGGAGTTTTTCCTGGTCCGATGTGAGGTTTTGGGGCAGGGATGTCTATGTGTACAGATTGTAAAGCACTCCGAGACAAATTTGTAATTTGTGAAATTGGGCTATACAAATAAACTGAATTGAATTGAATTGAATTGAATTGCCCCTAAAATAAGGTTTCTTCCCATTTTTACTCCTTAAAAGTTTTTTTTCTATTTCTTGGAAGTTGTTTCTGGTCCGATGTGAGGTCAAAGGTCAAAGGTCAGGGTTGTCTGTCTTCAGATTGTAAAGCCCTCTGAGGGGAATTTGTAATTTGTGATATTGAGCTATACATCTACTGACATCTACTAAGAACGGTTTGTGCGTCTGTAGTGAGACAACTGACCATCTGAATGTTCTCAGTCTGTATAGAAATGTCTAATCTGCTGGAAACACTCCGGCCTCAACATCAGACGTTTAAGAAGCATTAAATGCACGTTGGAGGTGTCTGAATGAACAGCAGCACCCAATAAAGATTAGGCTAATTAAATCAACTATGCTGGCGTAGCACATTATTAATCACACTTTGTGTTTACTTAACCTCCTTTACTGACCATTTTCTAAAGTGTTTTATGATATTTAATTTCTGCACACGGGTGAGAACGGGTAAAGTTTCGAGACACGGGAGTTTTGGGGTGGGAGCCCACACCCATCAGTCACGGTGGGCCAGTAATCAGGCACTGGAGCCCTGATGGCTGTGAGGACACAGGGCCGTGAAGACACGGGGCGGTGAGGACACGGGGCCGTGAAGACACGGGGCGGTGAGGACACGGGGCGGTGAGGACACGGGGCCGTGAGGACACGGGCGGTGAAGACACGGGGCGGTGAGGACACGGGGCGGTGAGGACACGGGGCCGTGAGGACACGGGGCGGTGAGGACACGGGGCCGTGAGGACACGGGGCGGTGAGGACACGGGGCCGTGAGGACACGGGGCGGTGAGGACACGGGGCGGTGAGGACACGGGGCCGTGAGGACACGGGGCGGTGAGGACACGGGGCCGTGAGGACACGGGCCGTGAGGACACGGGGCCGTGAGGACACGGGCGGTGAGGACACGGGCGGTGAGACACGGGGCGGTGAGACACGGGCGGTGAGGACACGGGCGGTGAGGACACGGGGCGGTGAGGACACGGGCGGTGAGGACACGGGCCGTGAGACACGGGGCCGTGAGGACACGGGCCGTGAGGACACGGGGCCGTGAGACACGGGCCGTGAGGACACGGGCGGTGAGACACGGGGCCGTGAGGACACGGGGCGGTGAGGACACGGGCCGTGAGGACACGGGCGGTGAAGACACGGGCCGTGAGGACACCGGGCCGTGAGGACACGGGGCGGTGAGGACACCGGGCCGTGAGGACACGGGGCCGTGAGGACACGGGGCCGTGAGGACACGGGGCCGTGAGGACACGGGGCGGTGAGGACACGGGGCGGTGAGGACACGGGGCCGTGAGGACACGGGGCCGTGAGGACACGGGGCGGTGAGGACACGGGGCCGTGAGGACACGGGGCCGTGAGGACACGGGGCGGTGAGGACACCGGGCCGTGAGGACACCGGGCCGTGAGGACACGGGGCCGTGAGGACACGGGGCCGTGAGGACACCGGGCCGTGAGGACACGGGGCCGTGAGGACACCGGGCCGTGAGGACACGGGCCGTGAGGACACGGGGCGGTGAGGACACCGGGCCGTGAGGACACCGGGCCGTGAGGACACGGGGCGGTGAGGACACGGGGCGGTGAGGACACGGGGCCGTGAGGACACCGGGCCGTGAGGACACCGGGCCGTGAGGACACGGGGCCGTGAGGACACGGGGCGGTGAGGACACCGGGCCGTGAGGACACGGGGCCGTGAGGACACGGGGCCGTGAGGACACAGGGCCGTGAGGACACGGGGCAGGGACATGTGAAAAGTGTTTAGTGAATGTGTTTAACGCGAGTCGTGGTCATCAAACAGCCGTTAACCTCAAAACGTCAAACAGTCATAAAGAACTGGGCAGCCGACTGAGGGACGTCACAGCGGGAGGGAAAGGGCCCGACACACCCGGGGTTAGAATGTTAAGAAGAGACAGAGGGTGTGTGTGTGTATGTGTGTTGTACAATTGTTTTAAAGTGAAAGGACAAGTATTTGTCTTGAATATGTCCACTTCTGTCTCCTGAAGCTCACGTCTCTTTGTTCAGCAGGTTTGGGCTGATGCATCACAGCCAATAAACCCCGTTAGCTTCCTTTGTTTGGTAATCTCAATCCAGAGCATGCAGCACTCTGACATTCTTTCTCATGAAAAGAGCATTATTATTATTATTATTATTATTATTATCTTCAGGTCTCCCCACTCTGCATTAAATAATACCAGGAGGGTGAGGGTAGCTAAGTGGGAAGACTACTCTTCCTCAACCACAAGGTTTGCGGTTTTGATTCTAGGTAATAATATAATAATAATTGTAGTATAATTGTCTGAATGTCAACAACCCCCAAAAAAATCAACTAATGGGACATAATTGAGGATTGAAATGTATTTATGTACACTTGCGGTTTTCTACCCCTCCGTTAGTCTTGTAAGGCGATAACACAATGTACCACTAGAACACTGGAGATGGGCCTCTACACACCAGAGAATAGTCATCTACACATTAACATGTAGAGAGTTTATGATTCATTTAATGTATCTTCATTGAAGAAACAGTGCTTTGAACAATAAGGACACAGGGCTCTCAAGTTTTGAAGACAGGCAAGCGTGAGATTTCCATCAGCACCCAATACAGCTGACCGTTGCGCGCGCCGGCATCGAGCCGAAAAGAGTTGTTGACGGGGGGGGGTGCTAGTGACTATTTCTACTCCGAGAAAAGTTGTTGACGGGGGGGGGTGCTAGTGACTATTTTTGCTCCATCCCAATGCGCGCAGACCGGCGTCGGAGCTCTGCAGCGGAACAATCGATCGGCGTATTGAGCACCCCTGCATTCAAGCATTAAATAGCCGAGAGGTTTTTTCAGCGTGAGGAATTCGATGTGTGGCGGGAGTGCGTGAGATAAGACCGAAATGCGTGAGTCTCACGCTCAATGCGTGAGACTTGAGAGCCCTGAGGACATTTCTACGTGACCCCAAACTTTTAACCGGTCGTGGACTTCTATCACACATTTATAGGAATAGGCAACTAAAGGGAAAAAACAATGTTTATGTTTGATTCAGAAGTAGAACAACTTGAATAACAGCTGCTTCTCACTTCTCTGGAGCATGTTGACTGGCTCAATGCCCCCAACGATTTCCTTTTCCCCTTAAAAAAATGCCTCTAGGGAAGGGAGGGAAGGAGTTAGCACTCCAAATAGTTTGTTATTGGTCAACAGCCCAAATTCACAAAGTTAAACTCAATGGGAAAGATTTAGGTTGTAACCATTTCTTTGAATTCAATAGGTTTCCTTTCAACGTGCTTATTTATACTTATTTAATTTAACAGTTAAATCCAAACTCATCAAATGCATTCAACATAAATGTTGTGTTAATAGAAAGTGCTGTTGAAGAATTTGTCTAAATGCTAATTTAAAAAAATCCTGTTTTAAAGGGGTCCACCACCTGATCTTAATTATGGGGAGTATGATGTAATTTGTGAAAACATCTGTATCATATAATCTGTGGCTCTGGAAGAGCTTTGTAAAGTCTGAAAGAGAGACACATTTCACTAATCTGTGTTAAAAAGCATTTGAAAGACTAATGAAAACCCCCAGTGCAGTGTGGGAGGTGTAGGACCCGCTGTTTTCAGAGTTTTACCTGCTACAAGTCAGGATGTCTTGGCCTCTTTCATTCCATTTTACACATCTATATTTCATCGATAATTAATGTCATTTACAGTAGTACAGTCCTTACGTTAAAGGAAACACAAAATCAAGTTTTAAGAAGAGAAAGAGAGGACTATGAATTCACTGGCAGCTTTCAGGAGTGTTTCTACGGTTTATGCTCAAACTAATGGCATCGAACAGGAAGTTGTGGATACTTGTCGTGCCTGCACCTCCATGCACTAACTGTACTGTAGCTTCAGGTGCTCTCTAACGTCACGGCACTGGAACAATGAGGTGCATGCTCCACAGCAGGGGCTCTCCAACAACAGTCAGCTGGATCGATAACAGACCTATTGGACTCCTGTTACTGCCCCCATAACCCACAACCCCCATTCCTCTACCTCCTCTCCCAGATGCACATATACACTCTTCCCTTCAACATTCCCCATCCAGAAACATAAGTCTCCATTTCACAGCAGAGCGGTTTGTTTTCACAGTAAACCCAGAGGCCCTCTTCCTCCACACCGGTGACCTCAACAACTTTCCCTACTTCCCCATCACAACCTGAGAGTTATTAGCATGTAGAAGAGCCGTGTTGTCTTTAATGTAGCTGCAGACCTTTACTGCAGGAACGAGTCTCTTCTTTCTGGCTGTGGGTGTGTTGTTAGTGCAGGGTGCCAGATGTGTGGGAATATACAGATGACAAAGTTCCAGCTTTTCATATCGCCCCTCTAAACATTGTGTGAACTTGAACATGTATGGCCGGTGCCTGTTGGAAGACCTCAGATTGCGCTGTATCAAATCAAATAAAGCGGACAAAATATATAGTGTGAAAAGTATTGGACTCAGTAGGAGGTACGCGTGTTAAGATTGCGCCGAATACAAAGATGTGAGAAATGATTCACAAAAGGAGTTCAAGCCCAGATTAAAGAAACAGAAACTAATGGATTTATTGCTGGAATTGTTGCATGTGTTGCAAGTTATTGTCCAGTCCCATTGGAGTTATTAAAGACAAGAAAACCTTTTGTGCCAAGAGTTGATGGATATGAATGTGTGTGTGTGTTTGTGTGTGTGTATGTGCAGCTAAATGGCAGAGTACCAAACTATGTCAGTGAACGGGGCTTATGAAAACCATATGAGTCGGAAAAAAAAAGAAATGCATCGTTCTCTGCACCTCCCCCCCCCCCCCATTCTGACACACACATCCACAAAAGCCCCTTCCAAAAACATACAGTCCTCCGTCCTTCCCTCCCTCCTTCTCCTCTTCTGCCCACACCCTTCTTGGAATACCCTCCCTCCCCTTGTCTCCCCTCTTTCCCTGCTCTCTGAAACAGTCTTCATGCACTCAACTCCAACACAGATCCGTTTCAGCAAGGCAGAGTAGAGAGCACAGGCAGACAGAGAAAAGGGTTCAGATGAAGAGAGAAAAGTTCAGATAGATAACTAAAGTGGGCCAAGGGAGAAACTTTGAAAGTGGGGAGTCACAGCGATAGACAGGGGAATAGCGAAGATATTCAGTTCTAAGAAAGAAATGTGCTCCCTGAGGAGCAGTGCTGCTGCACTTCTCCTGACTTCCCTGTTGGCTTTGCTCTTTGGACTTTCTTCGGTCCTGACTCAGGATTTAAGCGAGAGGGATGCCCTATGCAATGCGGACGGCTGCTTTGTGGTCTACTTCCAAGGTAAGACCTTCCTGGACTCGTGGAGGGCCTGCAAGGACAAAGGTGGCAACCTAGCAACCATCAAACGCAGGGACGATGCCACCACTATTGCCACTCTCTTTTCTAATCTGGATTTGCGCACCAGCGTCCGGGTTTGGATCGGCCTGCAGCGCCAGCCTCGCCAGTGTACCACCACACGGCCATTGCGGGGGTTTTCTTGGACTACTGGGGACCAGGACACAGAGTATACCAACTGGCAGAAAGAGGACTCCCCTAGCATGTGTTCAGTGCCACGCTGTGTGGTTATGGGCTACAACACTCAGGAGGAGAATGAGAACTTCAAATGGCTGGATGGTTCCTGCTCCGTTTCTGTAGATGGGTATCTCTGCCATTATGCCTACAAAGGAATGTGTCCAGCCTTGTGGAGTGAAGGGGCCGGCAATGCCCTCTACACTACACCATTTAACCTTCTAAGCACAGTGTTGACCCATTTACCCTTTGGATCTGTTGCTGCTCTTCCCTGCCCCGCAGGCACCAAGGACGAACAGTCCGTTTTGTGTATGCTGAAGGACGATGGCTCGGTGGGGTGGTCCAGAGACTCCCCCCTCTGCTCCGATCCCCCAATATCCAACAACTGGTGTGACCAGCATAATGGTGGATGTGAGCACTTTTGCAGGCCGGCCGGCGCTCACGTTGACTGTGAGTGTGCTGATGGGTATGAACTAGGAGAGAATGGGAAGAACTGTGAGGTGTCTGACATTTGTCAAAGGGCGCCCTGTGAGTTTGAGTGCCTGCCCCTCTCGGGTGGGTACCGGTGTGCCTGCCCTGAAGGATACATGCTCGCACCAGATGAACGTGGCTGCCTGGATGTAGACGAGTGCCTGCAGAGTCCTTGCGAGCAGCTTTGTGTGAATGCTCCAGGGACATTTGGATGTCAATGTCGGAAGGGTTACCATACGGATGATGAGGGTGCTTGTGAGGACATAGATGAGTGTGTAAATGACCCCTGTGAACACGCCTGTGAGAACACCCAAGGCTCTCATATCTGCCACTGCCATCTGGGTTTTTCTCCAGTGCCCGAGGACCCCAGCCAATGCCAAGACACCGACGAGTGCCAGATCCCCGGAACCTGTGAGAAGATGTGTGTGAATTATGAGGGGGGATTTGAGTGCTACTGTGAGGAAGGCTATGAACTCATGTCTGATCACTATTCATGTCGCAAGAGAGAGGAAGGTGACGACCAATCTGCTGTCACCCCTCCTTTTGTTTGGGTCACCGGCCAGCCTGGACCTGTTTGGGACCCTGTGGACTACGACTGGAATCCACAGCAGAGCCACACTGATTGGCCTCTGGAGGAGGAGCAATCTCTGGACTGGCTGACTGACCCACCCAGAGTTTTGGATCCTGACGTCATTTGGGTCACTAGTGCCCCTCAGGAGGAGCTGCCCTTTGACTCAACACTGGACCCTCTGACACAGGAGGCGGAGAAAGATGAGGAAGACATCGAAAATGCAGGAGCTGACTGGTTGCAGTGGGGGCATACTGAGCCTGACCTGGAAGTTTTACCCACCACTATCTATACCACGCCTCCACCCACCACCATGTCCAGCACTATCCCAGACTGGTACGAAGGTGACGACGAGGATGAGGAGGAGACCACCACAAATCTACCTTTCCTTTCCACTTCAACAATCTCTGAGGGAGCTTGGAATTGGTGGGCGGGGTCCACCCCTTCCAGCCAGAAACCAGGAAATCCAGAGGATTCAGTTGTAGATCTCAACATGCCTACAGATTCCAGCTATCCCACCGAAGCAGAAAAAGAACATTACACCCTTAGGGAAAACTCTCCGTTTCCAAAGGAGGAGTTAGGGGAAGAGGAAAAGGACTTTGTGAATGCCACACACCAAGACCCCGCTGTTCCCACGCAGCCTACTCCTTCTCAGCCATCCCCGAGTCAGGGTCGAGAGATCAATGACATCCCAGAGTTTGTCCAGGAAGACCGAGGGCAGAGCAGCACTTGGCTTCTGGTGGGCCTCCTTGTGCCCATCTGCATCTTCATTGTAGTAATGGTGGCGCTTGGCATCGTCTACTGCACTCGCTGTGCTGTTCCTTCACGCAACAAGAATGCCACTGACTGCTACCACTGGATCTCTGGGGCTCATAATAAACAGGGAGCTCCTAACCCCTCAGCAGGGGTCAAGACCCATGTTTAAACAGAGGAGAGAAACTGACATTGACATAAACAGACCCTGCTTCAGAGGTAGCAGGGGCGAATAAAGAACCTGGTGAGGGGCACGCTGAATGTTTTCCCCTCAGTGACTGTGGACTGTGCACTCTTTGAACACGTGGACACTGTAAACAAACGATTAATTGATAGAAGGAATATTGATAAGCACTGTCTTATTTCGGGATGGGGTTGCCATGTGGTATAAACTGCTTTGATATTTCATACACTGACCACACAACACAGTATCTGATTGCTTCATCATTGCACTAGGCTACATTCTTATGAAATATTTGTGTCTTCAATAGTAGTCTGCCAACATCACAGAGTAATGTGTATATCGTCATTTATTCCCTTCAACCTGTCACAGCTGTAGCCAGATCCTGCAAAAAGCCTCAACAATCTTTGGACTGATGGCAAAACCATTCTGCTTTACAGTGGTAGCAAAACGGTACTATGAGGTTTCTTTCATGCAACATCTTCAGGCTCGGTTCATTTCAATTGCATATCACTGAAGATAACTCTTACTGTGTCAAAGGCACCAGCAGTGGGTGAGAGAAGACTATCAGCAAACATCCACTCAAGAGTAAAGACATGGTGCAGTCACACTAGTGCTGGGAAAACATCACTGTGTTGAAGGCTTGATGAGATACCAACACTTTATTTGTATATAGTGTTTTTTTCCGTATTTATGTTTGTTTTATACTTGTCACATGCCATTTTATTCAGAACATGTTAACAATGGTAATAATTCTATGACATGGAGCCCATAAAACTGTTTGTATGGAATGTCTGTCTGTACATGGGATGGTTTACCCCACTCATGTCCAGTTTAACAGCACTTCTCTTCCTTTTCCTTTTCTTTTAAAAGAGGTGAGCAAGCAGATGTTCACATTGCACAGGGCATGTTGAGGGTGTGGTGGTTGACGCTCGCCCTGGCCTCGCTCATGACACGGCCATCAGTCACCCTTCGTCACCCTGACGGATTAGCCCAGCTCGGAGGTTTGGTCTGAGATGTTGCACGGATGACGTCCAGCTGTAGGACTGCAGCTGTGTGCGCAACATCAGATTCTTTACAATTTAAAACAACATTATCTCAGATTCCAAAATTATTAATAACACGAAGTCAGAAAGGGACATTGAATTATTTGGTGAAATGCTCATTGGATATTTGGGTGTAAGAATCTTATAGATCAGAGAAAAAACCAATGAAGAAAACAAGGCACTTGCAAGTTAAATCACCTTTAAATTACAAGTCAATGCCTGATGAAACAAAGAGTCATTCCAAAATGTACACAGGGACAATGTGCCTTTGTTTTATTGATAGACTGTGAATATGAGAAACATCTGATGTATTTTTTTCTGTTGCGTTTTAAGAAATTGTGAATTAAAAACTATGACAAGAGTTCAGCAGTTCATTTTTTTGGGGTCAAACATATGAGAAGGGTACGGTCTGTTAAAGTGTTTATGATGACATCACTGCTCCGGAGCGTTGAAGCATCTGCCTGATGCTTAGAATCCAGTCATTCCTGATTTTAGAGCCTCTGCAGTGAATTTAAAAGCCACAAGGACAATCCTTAGAACAATGGAGGACTGGATGTGGGTGGAGGAGGGGGGGGGGGGGGGTGACAATAGGGATAATATAACTTTAAAGATGAAAAGATGAGCATGATCCCCCCCAAGGGCCCTCCCTTTAAAGAAAAGGCCTGTTATGGCAAAGAGACGCAAAGCTAAGTCCCCGCTGGCAGTAAATGAGTATTGTGATTATACTGACTACGGAATGCGCTGATCAAAACCAGGTTCTGGCTCTGGGAGTGTCTCTCAGAGGGGGTCTCTCTCTCTCTCTCTCTCTCTCTCTCTCTCTCTCCCTCTCTCTCTCTCTGACCTACTTTCTTCACTGTCGTCTCTTCTTCAGCTCTCAGCAGACAGACACGAACCAGTCACCGCTGAGCGAGCGCTGCTGAAGTCTTTGGTCTCTCAAACATTATGAAGTCAGTTCAGCTGCGAGGCAAAAAATAAGTTTCAAAAGTATAATTTAATGTATTATGAATCAAGTCTTGTTTGGGAGATTTTTTTTGTCCTCTGAATAATAATAATATACACATTGTGCTCACTAAGTTATTTTTGCTAACATCTGAGAACCCAGTGATGAAAATCTGATGGGGAAACATAAACAGATGGTACAATAGGGGGGGGGGGATCCACTGCCCCCACCCCAGACCCTCACAGGGCCACACAGGCTGCAGGCTCACTGTATGTTCACGGTTAATCAGCTAGGTGTGTCAGCACTGCAGCACCTCCTCACATGCTGCATCAGAGGAGGAACAGCCGGGGGTTGTTTCTGTCGCTGGGCTCCCGGACGTCTTAGGCCCCGTTTACACGATGGGAAAACGCATATATTTTCATGCGTTTTGGCCTTTCATTTACACAAAAACGGAGGTTTTATCACGGAAAACGATCATTTCTAAAAACTCCGGCCAAAGTGGAGATTTCTGAAATCTCCGTGTTTGTGTTTGCGTGTGAACGAGGTCAAACGGAGTTTTAGGTTGTCAAACGTCACAGTATGCGACTAAAAATGCTTCACGTCATGTGAGCGTCCTGTGTTTACAGTTAGTTTGGCCGCTCCTACCAGGGTTGCCAGGTCTGTGTGTACCAGCCCAATATCAGAACTCAAAATATGCCCGTGCCAAACCATATACACTGCTTTTAAAGTGTGTGTATGTGGACGTGTCTAATGTCCATGTGTGTACGTGCTGATCTGGAGTCAGTTTGGTAGGATTTGTGTACAAATAAATTATTTCATTTAAAATATGGATTTTTATTTAAAGATATTCATGTAATTTGGATGCAAAATAAGTCTACCCGAACCAGCGGACAACAAATTCAACCCGCGGCAACACTTCAAAAGTAGCCCAATTCCGCGGAAAACATGGACCTGGCAACACTGGCTCCTACGTCCAGTGTCGACTGCCTTCATTTTCGTTGTCAGGTGCGCCCGAGTTATTTCCTCCTTGACATGAGGAAGCTCCTCGGATGTCTCGAGTCTTGAGAATTCTGATTGGTTTGCATGTCTTTATCCTTCTCGTTACACTGCCGACTACAGGTTTGGCAGAGTTATGACGGCGCCCGGGGGCGTATTTATGCGGGTTCATATAAACAGAAACTTTTTTGAAAACGACCTTGTGTGTACGACGTTATTTTTGAAAACGGAGGGGCAGAAATCTTCGTTTCTGTAAATACCCGGCTATGTGTAAATGTGGCCTTACACCCCCAGATGAAGTGCTACATCTTTAGCTCGTTCCAAACATGTCCGATTGTCTTGATTGTTCTTCTTCTTACATCTCAGTAGGTACTTCGACCAGCACAATATCATTATAACCTTTAAGAAGACTTGAATGTAAGCCATGATTATGCATTGCTAAAAACACATGAAATACCTCGTTATAGCGGCACGTCGTTCTCGACAGAGAACAGACGTGTGGCGATCGCATGCAGCTGAGGTTAAACAGTGCATGGTCACTGAGCACAATGCATTGTGGGTGCTTGTGATGAGCTCTTTGTTTCAACGGCTGCTGAGTCTTCAGCTTTGGAAACAAGCGCCCTCAAACTTCACTCGGTAAGTCGCTGTCAGAACCTCTGGAATGACGCCACGCACACATCAAAGGCCAGTTATCATTGAGGCCCTTTAGTACACAAATACAATCATTTCAGATAACACTTTCATTTTATTGACATTTTAGTATCTTAAGGCATAATATACAGACACCAATTAAACCAAAGCTAATGTAATATAGAGGGTATTTTTCATGTATTCTGTCTGTTGAGAGATGGATTAAAACCGTCTGCTCTAAAGATGTCAACGTGTTGACGTCGTGGCTTTTGTGACCCTGAAGTGGGCGTGGTTTCATCCCTTAGTTTACAGGTGTCAAACACAAGGCTCGCGGGCCAAATCCGGCCCACCACTTCATTTCGATGTGGCCCTCAAATGCTTGAAAGACACATGATCGCCTGATCGCCTGATTTAACATTTCAAATTAAAAAGGCATCATATAATAACATAATGCCTGAAATGGGGCACGGATTATTGAACTTGACGCACTGGAATTTTTACTAAAATGTACACAAATCACATCCATAAAATCCTCCCACACACCATGAGGTAGTGTTCCTTATATATTACATAATATTATACATTACGAGAAGTGTGAGCTGTTAAAACATAACTGCTTTGCTCCCCCAGTGATGCTCGTCTGACATGGAGCTGGTCAGTGTGTCGGTCAGAGAGGAGCACTCGGGGAAAGATGGCTGCCAACATGCTTCCAAGGTAAAGTAATCTGCACTGGTGATGTTTGGTCAAAAGATAATAGCTTAAGGATAACCAATAAACGTCACCAATATCACGGACTCCGTGACATTAGTTACGGTATGCTTCCACACACAATTATTGATAACTGGTGCCCTTTTCAACTAAATGAAGCCAATGGTTTATATTACAATGTCAAGGTAATGTTTGTAATACTAACGTTAGCTGACTAGTGCAGGAACGTGTCTCCCTGCTTCACTCTTAAAGTCAGGTGTACGAGTAACGGTAACTTCACTCGAGCCTCATTAAAGTTCAGTTGCAAAAAGGAAATATAAAGAAATAATAATCCACTTCATTACCTTGAGTTGCTGAATTTGTCATTGTGTGGATTCTGAATGTGTTAAGAGAAGCAAGTTAGCAAAAAACAACATTTAGGTTGGAAATAATGCAAGATAATGCAAACAGATTCATGTTTAGTGCTGAGAGAAAATACTGTTCACAATGACCGTATTGTGATTTATTCAAAATGCTTCATAGGGTTCTACAGTCAGCATTGGCCCAGTATACCGTAGTATTACTGTAAAAACTAGATAAACTTATTAGTGTCACTTCCTCAAGTTATGTTGTCCTTTTTTCACATTTGTCATTTTGGGTTTCCCCGTTTGATTTGTGCACTCACGCCTCTCGTTTGAGATACACGTCTCTTCCTGCCCTCGGGTGTTTGTGATGACCTCTACCTGCACTCATCAGCTTCACCTGCTCCTCATTACCCTCCTGCCTGGAGGATTCGGTCTGCTCCCCTTATCGGGCCAGCACCTCCGTGTCAGGCGGTATCGGGCTCGGATCGTGTGACCTGCTTTCTGGCTCTGCCGTACCTCCGACTGCCTCCTGGCTCACCCGGTGCTTTTGGAAACGTCCTGGTCTGGAGTTGAGCTGTTGAGCCCTCGCCTCAGCGGAGGCTTTGGCCTCAACAGTTTCCAATAATACAGAGAAAAAGTGAACATTTTATTTATAAATATATAAAGAAACCTTTTTGTTTGATTATTGCAGCTTGTAAACAAGGTTTTGGACTATTTATTCCATATTTTGCTGAAATCTGTAAATCCTCAATGTAATCCTTTTTAACTTTTGTTACAGTAATTATTTTTCTTCATTAAAAACACTTACATGATTTGAAGCTGCTCCATTGCAGGCTGATTCAATCTAGCAGGATGAGCTGGCCACTTTAAGCTGGATAACAGGACATCTGATTGACTTCGTTGAACCACTTAAGAGAAATGGGGCTTTGGAGAAGTCTGTAAATTACTAGGAAAACCTAGTTGGGTCAGACCAGAAAGAAACCGACGTGTTGGCATCTTTGATGTGTGGCTAGTACCTCACAACAAGAAGGGCCAAGGGGCCAACCCCTTGCTGGACGTCCCTTCGGTAGAGTCCCATTTGCATGTTCTCCTCGTGTCAGCATGTGTTCTCCGGTTTCTACGGCTTCCTCCCAGTCCAAAGAAAATTGCCCGTCGCTGTGAATGAGGAATGAGTGTGAATCCGTGTCCATCTCAGCCGTGTGATAGGCCGGTGGCCTGTATAAGGTGTAGCCTAACTTTGACCACTGTCGGCTTTGATCGGCTCCAGCACCACTGCGATAAGCGGAGGATGGATGCATGATGTAGTATGTTTTAGTATGACCCTAAAAATACCATCCCTACCTAAGTTGGGAGGTGGGACATTCTGGTATGGGGTTTATCTTTGTTGGTACCAGCAGAATCCAAATAAAGGAAAGTTTTAAAGTGAGCTAAGCACCATGAGGAAATTCTTAAGAAGAATCCGTTGCCATCCATGAGGATGAGACGGGAGCAGGCCTTCCATGAGGATGATTATTCAAAACATCCATCCATCCATTGTTATCCGCTTATTCCGGGGTCGGGTCCCGGGGGCAGCAGACCCAGCAGGCTGAGCCAGGCTTCCTCTCACCCACAACACCTTCCAGCTCTTTCTGGGGGATCCCGAGGCGTTCACAGGCCAGCCTGGAGATGTAATCCAATCCATTCAAAACCTCACACAAAGAAAACAGTTGGTTCCAGAAAAGGAAAATAAGTCATCATCTAAAATGGCCTCTGATAAACTGATTCATGGATGAATTTTCATCTCTCCATCACTAACTCTGCTTCCTTTCCAGAGTCTTTGTGACTCCAAGTGTCAGAGGGTCCAATTGGACCTGATGCCTCCTGTCAGCCCCTGCCCCCCCTTTCTGGATCATGGACCCCGGAAGGGCAAACTGTTTTGACCGCTTTGGGATATATGCATCTATTTACAACAGCCAAATGGAAGAAATAAACTCTTCTACATCATAACCTGTGTGAGGATCATGTACCTAAATGAAAGTGAATGCAAGGAAATTGAGCCTCAACAGGGCATCGGCGAGAACAACGCCTCAGTCGCCAACAGCATCGCACTGGGCTCCTTTAACAAATACAGAGATGCAGATTCTAAATTATGATCATGCATTTAATTTATAAAGTGCTTTTCAAGGTACTCAAAGGCACTTTACATCAAATAATTAAAACATACGAAAAGCTTTCAATAAATTAAACTAAAATTCCAATTAAATAAAAGCAATGAGAACACAGAGCACACAATAATAATAATTCGGACTTCTATAGCGCTTTTCTGAATACCCAAAGACGCTTTACAGGGAACAAGAGACAGACAGAACAAACAAAAAGATAGCAGACAAGACGAACAAACAGGAACAGTAACGTAAAGAAAGGAAAACAAACTGGGGAAGCTGTATGAGTCGTATCGGGGTCAGGGGTCAGCAGGTGAAAGCAATTTGGAAGAGGTGTGTTTTGAGGGCTTGCTTAAATAAAGGTAGGGTGGATGTGGATGGGGAGAGCGTTCCAGAGGGGGGTGCAGCTGCCGAGAAGGCGCGGTCACCCCAGGTCCGGCGCTTGGTCCTGATGATCTTCAGAGTGTTTGTGCCGGCGGACCTGAGGCAACGGGTTGGAGTGTGGAGGGGGAGGAGTCAGAAAGATAGGGAGGGGCCATGTTGTTTATGGCTTTGTAGGTGATCAGTAGAAGCTTGAAGTCTATCCTGAACTTGACCGGGAGCCAGTGGAGGTGGTGTCAAGTCAAGTCAAGTCTTTTATTGTCAGATACACAGAATGACACAGGGTCAGACTGGGCACTGAAATTCTTAGGACAAGGCACCACACAACAACTACCATAGCCTAACATAATATAACATAACATAACATGACATACACACTGTACAAGAACTCTGAACATAATACTAACATATATACATATAATACACATAATAACTAGACTACAGACAAATGGGAGTAGCAGGAAGTGAAAGCAGGTAGTGCAATAGAAAGTGTAAGTGTAAGTACAAGGCTGAAAGTGACAGTGTATGTAAAGTGACGAGTGTAAAGTGTCGAGTGCAAAAGTGTCGATCGTGTGTCAGTGTCCATTGAGCAGCCTGATGGCTCTCGGGAAGAAACTGTTCTCCAGTCTCTGTGTGCGAGACCAGATCCTACGGTACGGCCTTCCAGAAGGCAGCGGGGTGACCAGACTGAAGGCTGGATGATGGCAGTCCTTTAGGATCCTGCCAGTCTTCCTGAGGCATCGTGTACGGTATGTGTCCTGCAGGGCTGGGAGCTCCCTACCGATGATGAACTCCGCAGTCCTGACCACACGGCGTCGGGCCTTGCGGTCCTTGGCTGTGCAGCTCCCACACTGTGATGCAGTCAGGATGCTTTCTATTGGGCATCTGTAGAAATTGGTGAGGATGACTGAATCCATGCCAAACTTCTTCAGTCTCCTCAGGAAGAAGAGGCGCTTCCGGGCCGCTTTGACCACCTTGTCTGTGTGAGCAGACCAGGTGAGGTCGTTGCTGATGTTGACCCCGAGGAACCTGAAGCAGCTGACCATCTCCACTGCAGAGCCGTTGATATGCAGGGGTGCTCCTCCACCTGCCGTCTCCTAAAGTCCACAATCATCTCCTTTGTCTTGCTGATGTTGAGAGAGAGGCCATTATCCTGACACCATGTAGTCAGGGTAGCAACCTCCTCTCTGGAGGCTGACTCATCATTGCCAGTGATGAGGCCCACAATGGTTGTGTCATCAGCAAACTTGACAATGAGGTTGGAGCTCCACAGTCATGTGTGAACAAGGAGAACAGGAGGGGGCTGAGCACACAGCCCTGGGGGGTGCCTGTGTTGGTGATGACTGTAGATGAGGTCACCGATTCTCACCACCTGTGGCCTCCCCGTCAGGAAGTCAAAGACCCATTTGCATAGGGAGATGCTTAGTCCCAGGTCCACGAGCTTCGAGACGAGTCTGGAGGGGATGATGGTATTGAATGCTGAACTGTAGTCAATGAACAGCATTCTCACATATGTATTCCCTTTGTCCAGGTGGGACCTGATGTGTTCATAGCGTTGGGTGGAGGGGAGCAGACGGGCGGCAGAGTTCTGGACACACTGAAGTGTATTGATGATTGTGTTGGGGAGCCGTAGAGGAGCTGCTGCAGTCATCATGTCTTGATGCTATGAGGGCGTGGATGAGGATTTCAATGGTGGCAGGGGACAGGGAGGGCCGGAGGCATGCGATGTTCCTGAGATGAAAGAAGGCTGTTTTGGTGACGTGATTGGCATGGGGGAGGAAAGAGAGGGTGGGGTCAAGGATGATGCCGAGGTTGCGGACCTTGGTGGAGGGGGTGACGATGGAGCCATCGATATTGAGAGAGATTGTCTGGGCGGAGCGGGTGAGGGAGTTAGGGCCAATTATGAGTATTTCAGATTTGTTGCAGTTGAGTTTGAGAAAGATCTGTTGCATCCATGATTTTATTTCGGTTAGACAGGTGGTGAGAGTGGAGTGGGTGGCTGAGGTGATGGTCTTGGATGATAGGTAGAGTTGGGTGTCGTCGGCGTTGCAGTGGAAGTTGAGACCATGTCGATGGATGCTTTGTCCAAGGGGAAGGATGTAGATGATGAAGAGGAGGGGACCGAGCACGGACCCTTGAGGGACACCGTGAGAGACGGGGGAGGTGGAGGAGTTACAGTTGTTTATGGCAATGAATTGATGTCGATCTGAGAGATATGAGGTAAACCAGGAGAGGGCGGGGCCAGTTATGCCAACGGAGTGATGGAGACGTGAGAGGAGGATGGAGTGGTTGATGGTGTCAAAGGCGGCACTGAGGTCTAGGAGGATGAGGATGGTGAGGAAGCCAGAGTCAGCAGAGAGAAGGATGTCATTTGTGATTTTTAGTAGGGCGGTTTCAGTGCTGTGTTTGGAGCGGAAGCCGGATTGGAAGGGTTCGTAGAGATTATGGAGATTGAGGTGGGATTTTAATTGAGATGCAACATGTCTTTCAAGGATTTTGGAAAGGTAGGGGAGGTTGGAGATTGGACGGAAGTTGTTGGGGATGTCAGGGTCAAGACTAGGTTTTTTCAGCACGGGGGTGACAGCAGCGAGTTTAAGTGTGGGGGGGGGGGGGGGTATGAGACCAGAGGAGAGTGAGGAGTTGATGATGTTTGTGATGAGAAGGGAGAGTGAGGGGAGGCAGGCCTTGACTAAGGAAGAGGGGATGGGGTCGAGGGCGCAGGTGGAGGTCTTCATGCTGGAGAGGTCGATTTGAGTGATTGGACTGAAGGAAGAGAGTGAGTGGATTGAAGGTGGGTGAGGGTCATGTAGAGGGCTGGGGGAGAGGTGGTGGAGGAGGCAGCCAGCTGGTTGTGTATTTGGGTGATTTTGTTGTTGAAGAAGGATATAAATGAGTTGCATTTGCTGGTGGTGAAGGAGGTGGTGATGGTGTCTATGGGTTTGAGGAGTTTGTTGATGGTGGAGAACAGCATCTTGGGGTTGTTGGAGCCGGATTGGATGATGGAAGAGTAATGAGAGGAGCGAGCGGCGTTGAGGGCATCTTTGTTGTTGTTGTTGGTGGAGTTTGTAGGCATCCAGGGAAACAGTGAGTCCAGTTTTTATTGAAAGTCGTTCTCGTCGACGGCCCTGTTTTTTGAAGAGGCGGAGTTGGTCAGTGTACCAGGGGGCAGAATGGTTGAAGGAGACAAGCTTGTTTTTTTTGGGGGCGATAAGGTCAAGACAGGTGGAGAGTGCATGATTATAGTAATTGACCAGGGCAGTGGGGGAGGAAGAGGAGCAGAGAACAAGGAGGAGGAGAGCGAAGGGAGGTTGATGGATTTAATGTTCCGGAATGTAATGGTGGCACTCTGCTTCACATGGGGGGTGGGGATGTCAATGTCCAGGGTGATAGCCAGGAGGTCGGAGATGGTGAGATTGGAGATGGTAATGCCGGAGGTGCAGACCAGGTCAAGTGTATGTCCTTTTTTATGGGTGTGAAAGTCGACATGTTGGATGATGTTGAAGTAGTTGAAGATGTCCAACAGTTCTTTGGTGCTTGTGGAGTCAGGAGAGTCGACGTGTTTGTTGAAGTCACCGAGTAGCAGGATGGATGGAGAGATGGAGCAGAGTTGTGTGAGGAATGCAGATAGTTCAGAGGGGAAAGCAGGGTTCGGTTTAGGGGGTCGATAGATGGCTGCAGTCATCAGGGGTTTGGGACCAGACAGTTTAAAAACAAGGTGTTGGAACGAGGATGGAGCCGGGATGGTTATTGCTGTTGTGTTGATGTCATTTCACAAAATTGTGGCTATTCCACCACCACGCCCATGGAGGCGGGGCTTGTCAATGTATGAATATCCAGGGGGAGTGGTCTGATTTAATGAGAAGTAGTCATGTGGGGTTTGCCAGGTTTCAGTTAAACAGAGAAAGTCCAGATTATTGTCCGTGATGAATTCGTTGAGTAAGAGGCCCTTGTTGATGGAACGGGTGTTGAACAGAGCAACCTTGAGGTGTGGGTGCATTTTGACATGCTGGGATGCGGCGATGTGAGGGAGGGGATGGAATGAGTGGAGCGATCAGGGAGTAAATACACTTTCTACGGGAGGCTCTGGATGTAACGGCGCCGGCGGAGGAGTCCAAGTGCTGCGATGGCTGCAATGAGCGGAGCAGCAGAGCCGTTGTTTAGCTTGAGGAGTTGTGAGGAGGAGTATTGTGGAGTCACGGCAGCCGGGTGGTCGAAGTGGACGTGGTCGGTGAGAGGCTGGCTCGTTAGTAGCCGACGGCTAGCGGGAGACCGGCGGCCGTCTAGTTGTCCAGGGAGGAGGTATGAAGTGGAGAGCAGGAGAAGTGGCCGGCACGACCCGCGGCAGGCAGGCCGTCGGAGCTGAACCGCTGGGACCGAGGGGAGGAGTCTCCGGGAGGAAGCCGGTAGCTGTCAGCTAGCGGGAGACAGCTAGCTAGCTAGCAAGCCAGCTGTTTGTGGCAGTGGAGAGCAGGTGCGACAGGCAGCAAACAAAACAAAAAACAAAAATAACAAACAAAACAAAAAGAAATAGCGTGGGTGTGAATTTGGGAGAAGGTCAAACAAATAAAAACAAAAAACGGACCAGACGGAGCGGCGTTAATTTCGCCAGCGTCCCCCTCTGTCACAATCAAAGCACTTCTGAACAGGTGGGTTTTGATTTGAATATGGAAAGGTCAGTGCAGAGGGATGAGGCTCGGCCACGTCTGTCTGGTGCTATGTGGGATGGATAGATTGGCATCCGACGGGATAGAGTGTGGTGGTGGGAGGGGGCCCGTTTATGGAGGACTTTGTGAGTGAGAAGGATTTTGTGTTGGATCTGTTGTGGGATGTGGAGCCAGTGAAGGTTCTGGAAAACCGGGCTGATGTGATCGCGGGTGAGCAGCAGAGTTCTGAATGTAATGGAGCTTATTTATTTAGGATGTTGGATGATGTGCCATAAAGAATACTGTGGCAGCTGTGGGGGAGGGGTCAGGGACAGGTGACGCAAATGGGCCTAATTGGCCCCAGATGTGGGGGATCTGTCTTGATTAGCCCTCAGCTACATAAGCTGGAGGGGAGATGGAGGCAGAGACAAGGGTAGAGCAGAGGCGCAGTCTGCGGTCTGAAGTGTGAAATAAAGTACCTTCCCAAAGAGAACCTCCTAATGACTTTTCAGTATTTGTATTTTAATTGAGCCCTTGATTCTTCCAGGAATGACAGAGCGAAAGAGGAGGGTTGTTCAGAAGGTGTGTCATGAAGCCACCACAACTGAGCTGCACCTCAGTGTTTACACAGGAGTGCTGCCAATCCGGAAGAATACGTCATGGTGGTCCAGCTCAAATGTTTTCCAAAGATCACAAATTATTAGAATTGGATTTTGATGCTAAAGCAGTTAAAGGTCTGTGGTGCCTCGTTCGAATAGTGAACAGATTGTGAACAGTTTTTCCTCCATCTAATATAATTAATGAGTCTGTAGGTTGTTTGTCCTTTTATGCTTTTTCAAATTGAGAGTTCCAAGCTGATTCTCATGCGTACCTTTCTGAAGTCCTGAAGAAAGAGCTGGAAGCCTCATGACGTTTCCCCCATAGTTTAAAACTATTTAAATATTTATACTTACCAACACCCTGAGTTAACATCAGTATGCATTCCTCATGTGCATGCATTATTAATTGTACCGCAATTATGATATTTTCTTCACAGGGCAGTCAGACACTTGCGCATAAATTACATGACAAGCAACTCCAAGTATTTACAAACTTTCTTGCATGTTTCGTAAAATCTGAACATTTGAACTCGATGCCAAAAGCTCTGGCCACTCTGGACTTTGATGACAAGCTGCTACCCCCTAGAGAGACCTATGTGGGACGGGAGGCTGACCGATTCAGAGAGGGATATCCACAACACCCTGTGAGTACTTTCAAATATTGTGATGAGAATGATTGTTTGGACCATTGGCCAGACTCGTATGATTACAGTAGTATATGTGTGCTAACTGTTGATCTGTTTCAGTTGCTGAAGTCATTCTTTCTGCAGGTATCCAGGGCATACAGTACATGTGCCAAATACCTACAGACAAATCTGCCATTGCAGAGCAAGACTTTGCCGTGTTTGTCTGCCTTGGATCCAGTTGTGAGAGGGCACTCCAAGACTGGAAAGGAATTAAGGAAGCTGACACGCCTGATGTCGCACCTCCTGCCACCTACTGCTGACACACATCAGGAGATCCTTCAATATAGCGTGGACCAAACCCTGCCCACTTTGAAAGAGGGAGAAGATGTTGTTAAATGGTGGTCCTCTGTGGTTTCTACTGGGAAATATCCAGGCCTGTGCCAAGCTGTAAAATGAGCTTTTTCAATCTTTCATGGTCCCTTGGTGGAGGCGTCGTTTAACCTGATGGGGGATGTCATCGACCCAAGATCTACATCCATGAACATATCTACATTGTCTGCCATTCAGTCGGTAAAGTACACTTTGCAGTCCAGACAGCAGAGTGCTGTAGAGATGTTCAGCAGAGAAGACGTTAACTACGGCACAGTCGACAGGAAGCTCTGTAGCGACATCGGTGCAGCAGGGACAAGGGACAAGGCCCAGAGACAGAGAGAGGAGGATGGAGCTTGAATGTCAGCCCACCACATCTACTGCTGCAGAGAAAAGGAAGCAGGAGGTAGAGGCTGAAAAGACTGCAAGGAAAGACACATGGCGAAGACTTGAAGGACTTGTTCAGGCCCCGAGAAAAAGGAAGTCTGTTCATGATTCATGATTGATATATGATATAGTGTGTAGAGGCCCTACTAACGTTGTTCCACTTTTAAGTATTAATTAGGTTTGGACATTGTGTATTTTGTGTTAATTATTAGGGCCCCTCGACCACTGACAGTTGGAGCAGAGGACCTATTGTTCTTCAATGTTTGTTTACATATCAGTTTTGAATGCTGGTTTGAACAATTAAAAGCACCAGATGTTATCAAAGACATGGATGGTTTGTCATAATGTGAACGTTTCATTTAACATGCATCCTCAAAGTACTTTTTATTCCTAGGCAAACCTGAAACTTCTATTTTTGCTGTGTCTTATCTTTATTTACTCTTAACCAGTAACATGTATATACATTAATGTTCACACATCTGAAACAAAAGCTCACATGTGTTGCCTTCATTATGACACATTAGTCAACAGCCTTTGTGGTTGCAGAGCTGCACCCTTTTCAGTTTGGGTATGTTGTGTCGACCAGAAACCTAAACAATAGGTCAGTTTTGCAATCAAACACTTTAATGTACAAAGTCCATCAGGTATCTGAAAAGGTATCCAGAGAAAGGACTCAAAGGGTCACGGATGAGGTGGGGCCAAAGCTCAAGCGCAGAGGAACAGGCAGGAGTCCAGGTAGTGGAACAAAAAACTCTAAGAGGAGAAGGTCAAAGATAGAACTCAGGTTGAAGGCAACACCAGAGACGACCACAAGGGGAAATTACAACGGGTAACGGACAACAATCTGGCCAGGGACAAGGGAAAGAATGGGAGACTATATATAAGGGGGAAACCACAGGTGAAGGGAATGAACAATCAAGAGACGCACAGAACTAACGGTGTTACACACAGTATGTAGTCAGAGGAATACAAACAATAGCCAAGTTGACAAAGAGGACAGTTTTACTCCTTTTCATAATTGTAGTCTGAAACTTGTCGCCAATAAATCATTATTCATGCTAGCATTGGATTAGTTTTCAGAACCATCTAATGTTTAATTAATCTTGATGGCAGCTGCTTCGTCTAAGTAAAGGATGAGCAGCCACAGAGGGAACACGTTGTTTGAGAGAAGCGCCATCAGTTTTCCTCATGAGACCCTTGGAGCTGAAGTGACTGCAAAAGAAGTGCAAATGGTTAATGTGGGGCGACGGACACATGAGTGTTCGTGTCGTGAGAATATGAGATGGACAAATAAATCCATTATTGTCACCGTAACTTCTCTCTTCAGTTTCATCAAAGGAGATGTTCCGTGATTCACATCAACATCTGTTCACTATACACATGGATTTATGGGAACTGTATCCCTTCTTGCGGCTTAATCTGGGCCCTTGACTTCATCTTCCTCCTCCATTTCCTCTTGTTGCCTGACAATGAGCTCCAGATTCCTGGGTTGTGGCTGGATGAAAACAAGGCGGCAACAGCCTTGAAGTAAAAGACAGACTTGAAGAATTAGCAGTTGACATTTTTAAGATTTGTGGTGGTTTAGCATTTTATAATCTTGGAAAAACCGCTGGCGTCACGAGACCATTTTAAGCAACCCAAACATCTTTTTTTATTTCATACATTCTCATTACTTGGCATATCCATACAACCCTGCCACTGACAGCTTGTCAGGTCGAAGAATCAGGTGAGCTGGTCTTCAGACTCGTCTAATGTTGCCTCGAGTGACGTCACGATAGTCCTCCCCAACACCTGGATACAAATTCGTAGAGTAAATGCGCCAGTATAGTTTAGATGTGCTCGCTCGATGTAACGGCGTCTGAAGCCCTCACCACACACCTAAGACATCGCGTTTGGGCGGCTGTGTCTAACGATACCTGTAACTTTGAGTTGCCAACATCAAACATGTATGAAACACTTTTGTCGACAACCTCATCAAATTAATTTTCAAACATACCGACTTTTTTTTTTCAATGCTATGTTTTTATTGAGTGTAGACAAAGAGCAAAGTGGATTATCGGGTAAACCTTGGTTCCCTACCCAAGAACCACTCGAGGGTTCTTGGGTATGGAACCACTGTCATAGTGGTGCACTGAACAATGGCATGTCACTTTGACACTGACATGCCATTGTTCCGCCAGCGGATTTAAAAAATATAATCCAAACCCTGTTTATCCTGAAAACAATCCCCCGTCGTTCCAAAGGGCCTTTTCTAGTCCTCCGACCTCAAAACGCTTTAACACGACATCATCACATCACACGTCATGTAGCTAACGCTTTTATCCAGAGCGACCTACAATCATGTTGCATTCACACACCGTAGACACCGCTACAGGGAGCCATTCAGGGGTCAGTGTCTTGCTGAGGACACATCGACTAGGGCGGGAATTGAACTGCCAACCTCCACCTATTCATACACTGATGATCAGGATTTACTGTCATTCATACAGCTTAAGCACAGCTATGGGAGCAGTTGGGGTTGAGTGTCTTGTCTTGCCCAAGGACACATGGACTAGGGTAGCCGGGGATGGAACCGCTCATCCTCACCAGAGTTGCCCACAGCACATACCAGTTTAATCAATTAAATAACCAAAGCATGTTCTTCTGATACAATGTGACCAATCACGTGTCTGAATGATTAGGCAAAGCCCGAAGCCCACCGAGCACAACCCTCCTACATCATCCAAATGTAGAACAACATTGTGATGGACTCCCTCAGACCTCTGCTAGAGCAATGTCGTCAGACTTGCCCACATGTAACCGGCGGGACGAGGTGTCCACCGCGACCAACGGGCCCTCGGCGGACTCGCCTTTCCAGCCATTGGCGCTCTCCATCCAACGTCTACTGACTGGGCTCCCCATCTTGCTCAGGTCCCTTCTCATCAGCATCAGTTGATGCTCGTGTCTAGTCGCCTTCAGCTTCTCCTGAGCCCATTTCATTTAGCAGCACACCTTTTCGTACTGCTGCTTCTCCATCTTCATCAAGGCCTTCCAACGCATGGCCAACTCGTCCTCTTCACGGCCGCCTGGCCACATCGTTGTGCCTGCTCATGCTCTTTGTGATACTGCCGTCAAGCCTAACAACCCTTGAACATTATTGACGATACAGTCCTGCCTCTCGCAACTTATTGCTTTTATAATACGGTTGCCTGCGACATTATTAATAAGTAAATAGTGAGCTGCCTTTTTCCCCCCTGAAGGGTTATCTGGGAGTTGTTCCTGATCCGATGTGAGGTTCTGGGACTGGGATGTCTATGTGTACAGATTGTAAAGCCCTTTGAGACAAATTTGTAATTTGTGAAAATGGGCTATACAAATAAACTGAATTGAAATAAACTGAATAGCTATATTATCACGTTTTGTTAGCCTAGCTAGATCTTATTGATTCATATTGCTCGTTTTATAAAAGTTGCCATTAAAATAACAAATTACAATGAGACACTTGCAATACAATCATATTTCATTTAAACATTAACGTTTGTTCATGTTGATTTGGATAGGTCCATTAATTGTGCATCCGTGGAAAACGTTTCTCACATTCCTTAGTCTCCGATATCGCTGCCGACCACTCTCGCTCTCTTTGCCGGTGGCTCGGTGTTGAAGTGTCTTCTCCAGCTGGATATTACTCAAACGCTGTCTCTCATTTAGATTTGGTGCCCAGTAGCTTTGAAGGGAGCTTTGGGGTGGACGTCCACTCACTGCCTGATTTCTCTTGCTTCCAACCCGGCATTGGAAAGACTTTGCACCAAGGTGCTACGCAGGCAGTGGTTGGTGTAGATGCGTGTGCCGCCGCCTCGTTAGACGCCTACACAAAATATCAAAGTTCACACGACACATGTTTATAACTGTCGATCTTGAACTGCCAACTAAAGGTTGTGCAAAATCTACCTGTTCTTGTTATCGAGTACGCACTGATATGGAACATTCAGATACATGTAACCAGCTGTAGGACAGAATGGCTGAATAAAGTACACCCCGTGACTCACTCAACCAATCAGAATCGATGCTTCTTGGCAATATGTCATACCATTGGAAAGCCTGTTTGTTTCCCCATTTTTTGTAAGGAACAGCTGAGTATGTGGACTGCGCCCATAAAACATTTGCAAAATCTTCTCTGCCAATGCCAAACAGTGTATTCTGCTGTTGTTATTGACTCGTGTTTGGAGCTCCCGCTACCCTAAATGCTTGGGAGTTAATCTCAAATTACCATAAACCCAAAGTACGACTCACGAGACATCATGCAAATAATAATCTTCTACTGAGACCCCGTTTACACGATGGGAAAACGCATGTATTTTCATGCGTTTTGGCCTTTCATTTACACAAACGGAGGTTTTATCACGGAAAAAGATCATTTCTAAAAACTCCGGTCAAAGTGGAGATTTCTGGAAACTCCGTTTTTGTGTTTGCGTGTGAACTAGGTCAAACGGAGTTTTAGGTTGTCAAACGTCACAGTATGCGACTAAAAATGCTTCACGTCATGTGAGTGTCCTATGTTTACAGTTAGTTTGGCCGCTCCTACGTCCAGTGTCGACTGCATTCCGGTGCTTTCCTCTGACTGCCTTCATTTTCATTGTCAGGTGCGCCCGAGTTATTTCCTCCTTGACAAGAGGATACTCCTCGGAGGTCTCGGACGGGGACTGTTCTAAGAACAATGCCAACATATCCCTATATTTAGTTTGGCATGATTCCCAATCCACATTATCGAGTGCTTTATTTGCCTTATAATCTAAGGCGACTCGAAGCAGCAGCTCCACTTCGCTGTCTGTCCATACAAATGAACCTCGCGCCATATTTACTCTCTAAAGGAAAAGGCAGTTGATCGTGTTTTTCGTAGTTGTTGTTGGTTTTGAGAATTCTGATTGGTTTGCATGTCTTTATCCTTCTCGTTACACTGCCGACTACAGGTTTGGCATAGTTATGATGGCGCCCGGGGGCGTATTTATGCGGGTTCATATAAACAGAAACTTTTTTGAAAACGACCTTGTGTGTACGACGTTATTTTTGAAAACGGAGGGGCAGAAATATTCGTTTCTGTAAATACCCAGCTATGTGTAAATGTGGCCTGAGAGTACCGGCAAGAACAGAACGGGCAGAAATAGGGAAACGCAGTATAAACCGCTGGAGGGCTTGGTCGGAAAAACAAGACAATCTGGCAGAGGACAAGTGAGGGACTAATGAGGGAATGGGTTGCAGGTGAGAAGGGCGTGAGGACCAGGTGAAGGGAATGAGACTAACGAGGTGGGAGTGGTCAGAGGCAGGTGAGTGAACAAGGGAAGGGAGTTGGACTGACGAGGTGGAAGTGACTGAACATGGAGTGACGAGGGTGTGGAGCTGGACTGTGACGGGCAATCCCATTCCTCCACAGTCTGGGATTTCGTACCAGTACAGATCGTAAAGCCCTCTGAGGCTATACAAAAGGAACAGAATTATATTGTCGTGGCAGTAATGTTGTCCTGCACTCTCTACCCCTCAGCACACCTGAAGGAGGCGGGACTCCTCATGCATTTGAATGGGAACGTTGGTAGGATAAATGTTTCGATAGTTTTACCCAGATGTTTTTCAGACGGCCATAACTTCTCAGAAAATGGTGGAAACTGCCTAAGAGTGGCATAACACATTCCATCTGATGAACATGCATTTAAGCAGTGAGTCGCTTTGGAGAAAAGCGTCAGCGAAATATAGTGTGAAGATTGTTAATCACCATGAACATTCAGTCTTCTGTTGGCAAAATACTAGATGAGGAATAATGTCCATTTGAATGCTCTTCACTGCAGACATCTCTACCTCCATCTGCCTGATGGATCATGGAGGTCTGGATCGTGGTCCATGCTTCCTACCAACTATTCATACACTGTCATATTTATTGATTGTGTTGTTACTGTGTTTTAATTTGTTCCTCTATCGCTCGAGGCCCTGCTGGTGAAAAGAGTTTTCTGTCGGATTTATAGACCACTGAGTTTGGAGTGAGGTGTGATGCATAATGAGTGAGAAGTAAAGTAAAACAGTCAAATATACACCATAAACGAAACTCCTTTCATCTCATGCTCTTGACAGCGGAATGGCTCCACATGGCAATTGGGGTTGGATGACGGTAAGTGTATACAGTTTAAATATATTTTTTGGAAATAAGTGCCTTTCAGGTAAACTCAGACTACAGCCCAAGTAGCAGCTCCTTGGTCTACACCGAGCTAAATGCATGTATAGCATGGATAATGTTTAACACGTATATGACTGTCTTTTGTTCTCACAAACAAGGAGATTTATTTAATTGCATCGAGCAGGAACATAGACTGACACCGGACGGGAACAAAAAATGATCTGACAATGAACACTAAACACACTGGGGAACGAGACACAGGCTGAAACAATCAGGGCGGGGCTGGATATTCACACGGAAACAAACAGAAAACCACAGGGAAGGAAATGCCGGGAAACAGAGGAAACGAGACAGGGACTTCAAAATAAAACGGGAAAAACTCCAGATCATAACAGGAGAATAAACTATGTCAGAGCGAAATGTGATCAGAATCCTCACCCATTCATCCACTGTCCAGCAATGGCAACGGAGAGACTCTGAAACATGTGGTTGTAATAACAGATTTAGTCCCTGCACACACATTTTATAAGAGATTAATATAATAGTGTGTCGTTTTTTATTCACCAGACACCTGAATTAGAATGTTTAAAGCTACAGTGCAAAGAAAATTAAGTACTTTAAATCCAGTCCTTATTGTAATTAAAACGAGAGAAAAATATGTATTCATCCAGTTACATTTTAAAACTGATTTAAAATGTATTTGATTTGACTGTCAGATGTTGAAATAACTGCAATAGTATGTATATATATGTATGTATCTCTCATAGCGCAGGTTACTGTGTTGTTCCGGACCTTTGCATGCGGACATCTTCTCGTCCTGGACCTTGCTGAACTTGAATTTTACACCCCATGGTGAACACGATGCCATACAGTTAATAGAGCCTCGGCCAGCCTCTGATTGGTCGGTGTTCCTGTCACCTTGTCTCTGGTCTAGGATACCTACGTGTCCCTCCGGTGTGATTACAAGCCTCTGTCTCCAGCCGGGCCTCCTTGCCGGCCTTCCCCACTGTATTTAGTCTGAACTATTTGTCCTGTTCCAGTTTGTCTCAGTCTGTTTCCAGTGAGCTGACCAACCATCCCCTGTGTGGCTTTCCGTGCCTCTGCCACTTTCTGTGTACCAGTGAGTTTGTTCCTGTCAGTTCCCATTGCCTGTGAGGCCGGTCAGCCGCCGTGCTGCAGAGAACACCGCGGTGTCCGGTCCCTGGTGGTTCCAGTCTGCGTTGGAGATGATGTCACAGCAGTGGTGTGACGGTCGTTTGAGAATCCCACCTCGGGGTAGGAAACTATCTGCAGAGAAAACAAAAGTGAGTCAAGTCAAAGCATGCAGTTGATATGCGTACGTTAGCCGTTCCGGTGTCTCTGAGGCTGACCTGAGAGCTAACACCAGCTTATTAATGTGTTAAAACAACTACAGTGAGGCAGCAACCTTCCACCTGGTGGGTGGAAGGTTGCTGCCTCACCGTGTCCTCCACACCTTTCGTTGTCGGCGTGGAGGACACGTCCTCTGTGTACCGATGGGTGGAGGACACGTCCTCTGTGTACCGATGGGTGGAGGACACGTCCTCTGTGTACCGATGGGTGGAGGACACGTCCTCTGTGTACCGATGGGTGGAGGACACGTCCTCTCTGTACCGATGGGTGGAGGACACGTCCTCTCTGTACCGATGGGTGGAGGACACGTCCTCTGTACCGATGGGTGGAGGACACGTCCTCTGTGTACCGATGGGTGGAGGACACGTCCTCTGTGTACCGATGGGTGGAGGACACGTCCTGTGTACCGATGGGTGGAGGACACGTCCTCTCTGTACCGATGGGTGGAGGACACGTCCTCTGTACCGATGGGTGGAGGACACGTCCTCTGTGTACCGATGGGTGGAGGACACGTCCTCTGTGTACCGATGGGTGGAGGACACGTCCTCTGTGTACCGATGGGTGGAGGACACGTCCTGTGTACCGATGGGTGGAGGACACGTCCTCTGTACCGATGGGTGGAGGACACGTCCTCTGTACCGATGGGTGGAGGACACGTCCTCTGTGTACCGATGGGTGGAGGACACGTCCTCTGCGTACCGATGGGTGGAGGACACGTCCTGTGTACCGATGGGTGGAGGACACGTCCTCTGTACCGATGGGTGGAGGACACGTCCTCTGTGTACTGAGGGGTGGAGGACACGTCCTCTGTACTGCGTTGGTTTGTCCTGAGTGGTAAGGCAGACCGAGCTGCGGTTCAATGACCTTCAGCTGGACAGTTTGACATGTTTTAGTTTGACCTGGTTCATGTGATGCTGGACTGATGATTCAAGATTTCAAGATTCAAGATGTTTTATTTGTCACATACACACACAGGGTGTGCAGTGAAATGAAAGTGGCAATGCTCAGCAGGAATGTGCAAGGGCAACAAGTACACACTATTTACAATAAAAAACAACACAATATTTACAGTACAATATTTGTGTGTGTGTGTGTGTGTGCCTAAGAGGGGCAGTTGTGTGGGTCTATGTGGGGGCCAGGAGAAACACACATGTGTTTATGTATGTACACTACCGTTCAAAAGTTTGGGGTCACTTAGAAATGTCTTTACTTTTTCAAAGAAAAGCACTGTTTTTTCAATGAAGATAACATTAATCAGAAATACACTCTTCATTGTTAATGTGGTAAATGACTATTCTAGGTGGAAACGTCTGGTTTCTCATGAAATGTCTCCAGAGGTGTAAAGAGGCCCTTTTACAGCAACTATCACTCCAGTGTTCTAATGGTACATTGTGTTTGCTAATCGCCTTAGAAGACTAATATCTGATTAGAAAACCCTTGTGCAATTATGTTAGCACAGCTGAAAACAGTTATGCTGGTGATATAAACTATAACTGGCCTTCCTTTGAGCTTGAAGAACAAAATTAATACTTCAAATAATAATCATTATTTCTAACCTTGTCAATGTCTTGACTATATAATTTTCAATTCATTTGAGAAATAAGTGAGTTTTCATGGAAGACACAAAATTGTCTGGATGACCCCAAACTTTTGAGCGTGTGTGTGTGTGACTGACTAAGCTGAACTAAAGTGACGACACTTCCACATCTAGCTGGACATTTCTTTTGGGTTAACAGTATTTATAATGGTGATGCACTCTATGGTTCTACTCATGTCTGGACGGACCACCTGGACCTGATGGGAACGAGTGTGGAGCAGCTGTTATATTAGAAGCAGGCCAGCGCCGTCGGAGGCACCAGGAAGCGATGGCGTGTCTCTGACCCCATCGGAGACGTCGTGAAAGGTTCCAATGAATCTTTGAATTCATTTTTATTCCAATAATAAACACGCTGGGGGACGATCAGATCTCCCTTTGTGACTCCAGATGGCCGAGTTTCCACACAGCTGCCTCCCCTGGAAGGAGTCCATCAATCAGTGCCTGGAGTCACTGGCTCTGAACGGGTCATCCCCAGCCCAAAAACATATGGTCACATGCCGCCCCCCTTTGAGTCTTTACTTTGATTTCATTTGAAGCAAATGTCTAAATACATTACGTGTGTTGTTGTTACTTTGTGGTGTCATAAACTGTACGTCATTGTTTTGGAACTTTCGTTGAGTTAAAATCCTGTCAAATGTATTTATCAAATGAAACGGGACGTGGGGAGTACGGCTGACCCCCCTCCCGTCATATAGCATCAAACTTGATGTTATAGACTTAGTTTGCTTGTGGATTGCCCCGCGTCTCCCGTCTGACCACTAGAGGGCTTCAGTACACAAACACATGGGTAACATGTGCTGAGTCGCCATAGAGGAGCTGTTAGCACGGTAGCTCATGATGGTGATTTCCTTGCATACTAAAGGTTGCAAAAGCCAAAGAAACGCATCTACTAAGGGACTTAACCCCGAAGGCTGTGCCATCAGTGTATGAACGACATTTAGTTTAATCACGCTTTGAGTAGACGACAGATTAGAAGTACAAGTAAAAGGTTATTTAGCATAATCCGATAGATCAGTGGTACACGAAGGCTGCTGTAGCCACATGTACGGGGCTTGTACTGGCTCATTTAGTGAAGAACGGAATGTACCGGCTTTGAGAATCAGCACATAACACTGAGGAACGCAACGGTGATGCGTTCAAGTAACCCTGAAAGTAGATCTAGACGTTACTAGGAGATCCTGCATGCCAGAAAGCAAATGTCCAAATCAGTTGGACCGGACATTGAACCGGCTCGCCCCTCCCAGGAGCCGGGCACACAGCTTATGTAATGTCCTGAGTCTGAATAGAGCTCAGAACTCACAGCGAGCGGTCGGCGTGGGGATGATGTTCCGTGTGACTGGTGCAAAACTGGAAAATAAAATGTTGACAAAATGTGTAATTGGTGAACCTCGACTGCTGAAGGGTCTGAGCCAACAGTGGAGCGCGAGGCTCGTGACCAGGTCAGACGCCTGGCGGTGGAGGTTCTGCCTCCTGCACGCTCGACACCACACGAGTCACTTGAGATGTGGCCCACAACCGCTTGAAGACGTATGATCAACTTTGAATGGGCAAAAAAAACAAGTTAAGAAAGAAAACTTGTGCTTTTATTTTGAAGGTCATTTGTGATGCAGCGGAGTGCCGTCTATTCTCACTCCTTCACGCTGCGTTACACCAAAGGAGAAACACACTTGGGTTGCTTTACTCGCATTAGTTTGTGATCTTTCGCGCTAGAAGCACAGGAAGGAGGCGTGGCTTATCTTCATGAAAACGACTCATTACCGTCGTCCACCATGGAATAAATAACCACCATTTCTGCTTTTACATGCTGTGGAAGTCCTAGTGTCTGGGTTCATAATATTAATATGATATATTATGTTATCCACAGCTTCTCCAGGAACTGCATCCAGACTATACTTATCTTCCAGTTTCTGACTTAACAACGACATGTCAGGGGGAGCATCTCAATGCTGATTGGCTTTAACATGTCTTCTTGTTTTATCTTATGGTTTGCCTGTTCTCAACCTGGAGATTTGTGGCGCCTTTTTCTCTGATCATATGCCTGTATTATTTGATGTGAGTCTTGCTTGTGAAACGGTTAAGCCGTGCGCTCCTGTCCGTTACGGCCGTATGATGAAACCTTCCACTGCTGCTAGTTTCTCTCCTGCATTTCTAAACCTAGCCCAGTCTGATACTATGTCCTCTGACTCCTTGGACACTGAGCAATTAACCTCAGCCTTTCTCTCTTCCTGCACTGGAGCTCTTGACATTGTTGCTGCCCTGAAACTCATGCGCCCCAGACCTAAATCCGAACCCTGGCTTAATGACGTCACTCGCTGCTAGGCGTGAATGCCGGCAGGCTGAGCGTAGGTGGAAGAAAGACAAGCTTCATGTAACTCGTGACATTTTGAAAGAAAGCTGGAGAAAGTATCAGAGCATTGTAAAGTTGGAAAAGATGAGTTACTTTTCTAAGATTATCTCTAGTAATTTAAACAAACCTCGTGTTCTTTTTAAAACCATTGATGCGATGCTAAACTCTCCTTTACTCACTTGTATTGAAGCTTCAACTGAGGTATGTGAAAAATTCCTCTGCTATTTCATTGACAAGATCTCCACTATTAGAGCCAGTATCTCACCACCTTCTTTCGACCCCTCCATTGATATCATATGCGCCGCTGTCTTCCAACAGTTTGGACCAGTGTCGTTGTCATCTCTCTGTGACATTGTGGCTAAATTGAGGCCATCGTCTTGTCCCACAGACCCAGTCCCTCCTCGACTTTTCAAAGAGATATGGGACACTATTGGTTCTAATGTCCATACTATTATAAATAGCAGCCTAGAGTCCGGTTCTGTGCCAGTTTATTTCAAACAAGCGGTTGTGGTACCTCTGTTAAAAAACAAATCTGGACACGTCTGTCTTCTCTAACTACAGACCCATCTCGAAACTTCCTTTTATTTCAAAAATATTGGAGAAAGTCGTACTCTTACAGCTGCAGTCTTTCATACATGCACACAATATTTTCGATATGTTTCAATCCGGTTTTAAAGCGCTTCACAGTACTGAGTCTGCCCTTCTAAGAGTGTTCAATGACCTCCTGGTCACTACAGACTCTGGTGACTCTGCTATCTTAATGCTCTTAGACCTCACAGCTGCTTTTGATACGATTGACCATTCCATCCTTATCTCTCGCCTAGAGCACTGTGTGGGTATCAGGGGCATTGCCTTAGAGTGGTTCAGGTCCTACCTGTCCCAGCGATCTTTCTCTGTTAGGCTTGGTGACTTCGCATCGTCTTCTGCCCCTATCCTGTGGAGTTCCCAAGGTTCCATTTTAGGGCCCATTTTATTTTCCTTATACCTTCTCCCCCTTGGGCTCATTTTTAGAAAACATGGCGTCTCCTACCACCTTTATGCGGACGACTCCCAAATATACATACCCTAAAGAAACGCACCTGCTCTCTGACGCCCTGGTTGACTGTCTCAATGACATAAAGGCCTGGATGGCGAAACTTTTTAAACATAAATGAGAGTAAAACGGAGGTAATTGTGTTTGGACCAAATGGCGATGTCCCCTCCATTGACCTGGGTTCCCTGCAACAGTATGCAAAACCCATGGTCTCTAATCTGGGCGTTAAAATCGACAGTGCTTTTAAATTAGATAAACAGATAAACTCTGTGGTTAAGTCCAGTTTTAATCACCTGAGGCTGCTGTCCAAAATTAAACCGGTTTTATCCGCTTCTGATTTTGAGCGTGTAATTCATGCATTTGTTTCTACGCGTTTAGATTACTGTAATGCACTTTATGCCGGCTTAAACAAGACTTCGCTGGCCCGCCTGCAGCGTGTGCAAAACGCTGCGGCTCGGTTGCTTACAGGAACCCGCAAGTACGATCACATCACCCCAGTCCTGTCTTCCCTCCATTGGCTTCCTGTCCACTTTAGAGTTCATTTTAAGATTTTATTGTTTGTTTTTAAAGCGCTTAATGGGCTGGCCCCTCAGTACATCTCTGACCTCATACAGGTGTACACCCCCTCAAGGGGTCTGAGATCGGCTGACCAGCTCCTCCTAGTAGTCCCTAAAACTAAGAAAATTACCAGAGGAGACCGGGCCTTCTCAGCAGTAGCCCCCAGGCTCTGGAACGACCTGCCCCCCCAGGTCAAATTGTCGCCCACCCTCCAAACCTTTAAGTCCCGTCTGAAGACCCACCTCTTTTCCCTCGCTTTTGAGTCAGTTTGAGCTATGTTTTGTATTGATTTCTCTCTATTTTGTTTGTATGCCTTTTATCTACTACTGTAATATTATATTTTATTATTATGCTATGCTTACTGTGAAGCACTTCGTTAAACCCTCTGTTTTTAATATGTGCTATATAAATAAATTGGATTGGATTGGATGTCAGGGGGAGGATCTCCATGCTGATTGGCTTTAACATGTCAGGGGGAGGATCTCAATGCTGATTGGCTTTAACATGTCAGGGGGAGGATCTCAATGCTGATTGGCTTTAACATGTCAGGGGGAGCATCTCAATGCTGATTGGCTTTAACGACCGCCTCTCACACATGTTTCGCCCGAGTGAAAAAATAGGCTAATTTTTAGCGTTGCGTCTGTTATGGTGTGTCTTCGACCCCAAGTGCACGACAACAGTGTTCACGTTTCGCCGAAACAAACACGGCGTAGTTTATTTAAACAACAAAGGGAGCGGGAAGTTCCGAGAAACGAAAGAAAACTGCCTCCTTAATTGGCAGAGGAAAACACGCAAACAAAAACTCACTCTCGAATAATCCACGGAAAAAAGTTCATCACCGGTAATCCACACGAAACAAAAAGCTCCGACACAAAAAGCTCCAGGGGACAAAGATCTCTCTCCTTGAGATTGTGGAACGAACTGGCAGCGAGCTACTGGCAGTCCTGCTCCTGAACTCCCCATGTAACGAGCTACGAGGTGCAGCTGTGACGTGAGCAGAGTGGCTTCAGGTGTGCGCCCGGCTCGTCAGTGTTGCCAGGTCCGCGGTTTTCCCGCGGAATTGGGCTACTTTTGAAGTGTTGCCGCGGGTTGAATTTTGTGTCCGCTAGTTCGGGTAGACCTATTTTGCATGCAAATCACATGAATATCTTTAAACATTGAATGGGGTCAAATTGACCCGAAGGTAACAGGAGGGTTAAATAAAAATCCATATTTGAAATGAAATAATTTATTTATACCCAAATCCTACCAAACTGACTCCAGATCAGCACGTACACACATGGACATGGGACATGCCCACATACACACACGCACCTAACGCTCTCAGGCTGGTTTTATTGGCCATTGGGCTGGTTTTGTCACTCAGACCTGGCAACCCTGCGGCTCGTCCTCGTCGCCAGGTGCGTAAGTCTCTGGCAGCGCGCTCCGAGGTACCGGGTGTCTCGGAGCGATCGGGCTGAGGTGGGACCCGGCTGGCTGAGTCCTAACAGCGTCTTTCATGCCGAAATGAGGCGTTAATCGCATCCACGTTGTATGCAACCATATTCCCAGTTCTCCCATTATTAATCTGTCAGGGTCACAGCTCTGGTTGAAGTGAGCGTTGCTTATATTTCTTTAAAGCACACTGTTTACCTACTGAAAAGTTGATGTTGTATACTTGAATTGCACTTTGTTTAATTTGTTTAGAGTCTGTGGATGAAAGCTGCTCCTCAAGACACGGACTCCTACAGCGTTGGTGGTTGTAGATTCAGTGAGTGAGCCAGAAGTTACATCGTTTAAAGCTTTATTTCATGTTGGTTCATGAAAGCACTGTTGAGTAATTAGTAAAACATCTGAAGTTCAAACGGCACCATCTATTCATTAAATAAATCTGAGCAGTTCAATGTCCCTCCATGTGGGTCCCAGTGTGTCCTGCCGGGGGGGGGGGGGGGGGTCCCCACCGCCTCAGACCACATCTGTCACACATGTTCTTAGCGGCTCACTTTATTGTTGGACTAGATTTATGTCCTTCTCAACTGTGACAAAAAAGCTTTGAACAAAGTTAATGTAATAACGTGCGTTTGAACTTTGACACAGTAATGTGGGTTAATATAAATATTTAAATTGAATTGATCTCTTATAATAATAGAGAAATGTGCAGTTATTTAACAATATGTTCGGGAGTAGTTACAACCGGCCCTTTGAGGCCAACGATGATGCTGATGTCGCCCACGGTGGAAATGAGTTTGACGCCCCTGATTTACACGCCACCCGTCGCCTGAGCACTTCCAGTAGGTTAGAACTGGTCTGAGTGGCGTAGAAGAACTCAACTAAAGTGTGCATGTGTGCACTCTGTTTTATGAGTGGCTGATGGAAAGGTGAATACATGATGGTGCTCCTGGAACAAGGCGGAAGCTCAGGTTTAATTGGCCGCCATCTGGGATGGATGGGGAGGTCTCTCTCCTTCACTCCCTCCTATCAGAGGTACACGTGAGGTCCTTGGGGAGCTCAAGTTCAATGCATAAATCAGTCCGAAAAGAATCAAACATCAAATGTGACGGATAGTTTGATGCCTTCAAGAACCACCCCGACGGCTCTTCTTCAGCTGTCCCCATATGGTCATATTCCACATTCTTCACACGGTAGTGTTGTTGTGCAGTGTGTCGAAACTCTGACTAAACACTTAAATCAGGGAGAGACCCGTTGGATGAAGCAAGGATATTGTTTATGGTTAACGGATGATATGAAATGATGTCTCCAGATTCTTTGGCGGTTGGACTCTACTGGGAGATCTGTAATTAAGGGCCGACTGCACCGATCAGCTGGTGTCATGACAGCGAGTAAACAATGAGTGAGAAATGATTGGCAGACGTTCGAGGAACAAATGGAGGGATTGAGGGGAATGGTCTTCCCGACTGAACTTGCATTGTCGCTTCACTCAAACTGCAGTCAAAGAGAAAGCTGTAGCAAGAACCGGCCGGGACCGCGGCAGTGGTAACCGGCCGAGGCATCGGCCTGAACGGTGACGGGACACGGGGAGGAAGGATCGGTGGGAATCGGCGTGAACTGTGGCACAGAGGCGGGGGGGGGGGACTGCGGGTTGAGTGCTCAGACTATCACAGTTCTTAAGGTGCGTTCACACCAAAAGCGATGCGATTTTTCTCGTCGCCCAAAACGCTTGAGTTTACTCACTCGACCATTCACCGCGTTCTCGCCATAAGCGTCGAGACGCTCCGCGAGGGGCGGGGCTTATCTCCGTGTCTCGTCTCCGTAAAGATACTTATCATCTCCTTCATCCACCAGAATAACTAACCACTAGTTCTGGATTATATTTGTTGTGGACGTCTCACACACTAACGCCCTCGTGTTTGGGTTGATGACATCACCCGTAGGCTCACTCAGCTCGGTTACTTTCACCGGTGAAGTTATTGTTACGCCTGAAAGACTTCCGCTTCCAGCTACGAGAGCGGAACACCTAAACGCTGTTATTATGTTCATAACATTATTGTCCGTCTTGTTCTGATTCCACAGCTGCAGGACAGTGATGACGCGCGGAGCAACTCGAGAGCTGATTGGCCTGAGTTGCGAGATGACCGCCTCAAAGTTGAAATATTTTAACTAGGGGCGAAAATTGTGCCGCTGAATACGTGCCGCTGTTAACGCGTCGCCCCAAATGCGCCGCCAGGAAAAATATTGCATCCATCGCAGCCACACACGTTTGTACGTTGACTTTTCATGGGATTCGGTTGCGCGAAAAAATCGCTTCGCTTTTGGTGTGAACGCACCTTTAGACACAAAAGCCAGCATGGGGGCACGACAGCCATCAGGCACCAACTGATGGCGCCCTTCCTCTCCTCGAAGGCTGCAGACACGTGTGCTGCTTCCGATGAGGAGGCCTACGATCCACGCAGCTATCACACATACGAAAAGCAGTATCGTGACCACGGCCATCATCATCCGCCTCCTGTTGACCCTCGCATGGCGGTCCTGGTCTGCAGCAACTCCACAATATACTCTTCGATGACCGGGTCCTGAAGCGTCTCCTCGGTAAAGGACGCTCTCATCTGCTCCACTATTTTCCGGGGGACTTTCTTCATGTTTCTGGCATCCGTGCAGAAATCCACATCAAGTCCCTCCAGCGCTTTGCCAGCTCGCCTCTTGACAAAGAGGATCCACTTGTCACTGCTGTCCAAGATTTTACTTTTTTTTCCAGCACTCTTAGGAGGACCACTGTCATGAAAATCTATTTGTTATCATTTTCTTTTACCTACATTCTTCAACATTGCATTTTACAGAGTGGTAAATGTACATTGCATATTTGCAGTGGTGTATAAAGTACCCAAAAGTCATACTTGAGTAAAAGTAAAGATACTTGACTGGAAAATTACTCAAGTAAAAGTAAGTCACCTATGAGAATACTACTTGAGTAAAAGTATAAAAGTATCTGATTTTTTTTGTACTTAAGTATCAAAAGTAATTTTCTGATATTAAATGTACTTAAGTATTGAAAGTAAAAGTAAATGCTGGTAATAAAAAAAAACAAAGGGTCAGAATTTTGAGAATTATGAAGTTTATTTGTTTGGGTGCTGTGGCCGGCATGAACAAGGAGTATGAGCTAGGATGAACTTAGCAATATATGAATACTATGAAATTACTAAAATATAAAAACACGATTAACACAGAAAAAAGCAGAACCAATAGTAACAACCAAAATCATCACTTTAAAGTGAAAAATGTCTTGTTCATCTTCAAAAGAAGTTGATTTTCAAAATGGACAGATTTCAGTGTCGCTCTTTTGGGGCTGAAGACGAGTCCTGCGATGCTGAAGAGCCGTTCACAGACCCTGGTGCAGGTAGAGTGTGTCTAGCTTCACAGGCCCTGGTGCAGGTAGAGTGTGTCTAGCTTCACAGGCCCTGATGCAGGTAGAGTGTGTCTAGCTTCACAGGCCCTGATGCAGGTAGAGTGTGTCTAGCTTCACAGGCCCTGGTGCAGGTAGAGTGTGTCTAGCTTCACAGGCCCTGATGCAGGTAGAGTGTGTCTAGCTTCACAGGCCCTGGTGCAGGTAGAGTGTGTCTGGCTTCACAGGCCCTGGTGCAGGTAGAGTGTGTCTGGCTTCACAGGCCCTGATGGTGCAGGTAGAGTGTGTCTAGCTTCACAGGCCCTGATGGTGCAGGTAGAGTGTGTCTAGCTTCACAGGCCCTGGTGCAGGTAGAGTGTGTCTAGCTTCACAGGCCCTGATGGTGCAGGTAGAGTGTGTCTAGCTTCACAGGCCCTGATGCAGGTAGAGTGTGTCTAGCTTCACAGGCCCTGATGCAGGTAGAGTGTGTCTAGCTTCACAGGCCCTGATGGTGCAGGTAGAGTGTGTCTAGCTTCACAGGCCCTGGTGCAGGTAGAGTGTGTCTAGCTTCACAGGCCCTGATGCAGGTAGAGTGTGTCTAGCTTCACAGGCCCTGGTGCAGGTAGAGTGTGTCTAGCTTCACAGGCCCTGATGGTGCAGGTAGAGTGTGTCTAGCTTCACAGGCCCTGATGCAGGTAGAGTGTGTCTAGCTTCACAGGCCCTGATGGTGCAGGTAGAGTGTGTCTAGCTTCACAGGCCCTGATGCAGGTAGAGTGTGTCTAGCTTCACAGGCCCTGATGCAGGTAGAGTGTGTCTAGCTTCACAGGCCCTGGTGCAGGTAGAGTGTGTCTAGCTTCACAGGCCCTGATGGTGCAGGTAGAGTGTGTCTAGCTTCACAGGCCCTGATGCAGGTAGAGTGTGTCTAGCTTCACAGGCCCTGATGGTGCAGGTAGAGTGTGTCTAGCTTCACAGGCCCTGATGCAGGTAGAGTGTGTCTAGCTTCACAGGCCCTGATGCAGGTAGAGTGTGTCTAGCTTCACAGGCCTGATGCAGGTAGAGTGTGTCTAGCTTCACAGGCCCTGATGGTGCAGGTAGAGTGTGTCTAGCTTCACAGGCCCTGATGGTGCAGGTAGAGTGTGTCTAGCTTCACAGGCCCTGATGGTGCAGGTAGAGTGTGTCTAGCTTCACAGGCCCTGATGCAGGTAGAGTGTGTCTAGCTTCACAGGCCCTGGTGCAGGTAGAGTGTGTCTAGCTTCACAGGCCCTGATGGTGCAGGTAGAGTGTGTCTAGCTTCACAGGCCCTGATGGTGCAGGTAGAGTGTGTCTAGCTTCACAGGCCCTGATGCAGGTAGAGTGTGTCTAGCTTCACAGGCCCTGATGCAGGTAGAGTGTGTCTAGCTTCACAGGCCCTGATGGTGCAGGTAGAGTGTGTCTGGCTTCACAGGCCCTGATGGTGCAGGTAGAGTGTGTCTAGCTTCACAGGCCCTGATGGTGCAGGTAGAGTGTGTCTAGCTTCACAGGCCCTGATGCAGGTAGAGTGTGTCTAGCTTCACAGGCCCTGGTGCAGGTAGAGTGTGTCTAGCTTCACAGGCCCTGATGGTGCAGGTAGAGTGTGTCTAGCTTCACAGGCCCTGATGGTGCAGGTAGAGTGTGTCTAGCTTCACAGGCCCTGATGGTGCAGGTAGAGTGTGTCTAGCTTCACAGGCCCTGGTGCAGGTAGAGTGTGTCTAGCTTCACAGGCCCTGGTGCAGGTAGAGTGTGTCTAGCTTCACAGGCCCTGATGGTGCAGGTAGAGTGTGTCTAGCTTCACAGGCCCTGATGCAGGTAGAGTGTGTCTAGCTTCACAGGCCCTGATGCAGGTAGAGTGTGTCTAGCTTCACAGGCCCTGATGGTGCAGGTAGAGTGTGTCTGGCTTCACAGGCCCTGATGGTGCAGGTAGAGTGTGTCTAGCTTCACAGGCCCTGATGGTGCAGGTAGAGTGTGTCTAGCTTCACAGGCCCTGATGCAGGTAGAGTGTGTCTAGCTTCACAGGCCCTGATGCAGGTAGAGTGTGTCTAGCTTCACAGGCCCTGATGCAGGTAGAGTGTCTAGCTTCACAGGCCCTGATGCAGGTAGAGTGTGTCTAGCTTCACAGGCCCTGATGGTGCAGGTAGAGTGTGTCTAGCTTCACAGGCCCTGATGGTGCAGGTAGAGTGTGTCTAGCTTCACAGGCCCTGATGCAGGTAGAGTGTGTCTAGCTTCACAGGCCCTGATGGTGCAGGTAGAGTGTGTCTAGCTTCACAGGCCCTGATGGTGCAGGTAGAGTGTGTCTAGCTTCACAGGCCCTGATGCAGGTAGAGTGTGTCTAGCTTCAATTAAATTCAATTCAGTTTATTTGTATAGCCCAATTTCACAAATTACAAATTTGTCTCGGAGTGCTTTACAATCTGTACACATAGACATCCCTGCCCCAAAACCTCACATCGGACCAGGAAAAACTCCCAAATAACCCTTCAGGGGGAAAAAAAGGGAAGAAACCTGCAGGAGAGCAACAGAGGAGGATCCCTCTCCAGGATGGACAGAACAATAGATGTAATGTGTACAGAAGGACAGATTTAGAGTTAAAATACATTCAATGAATATGACAGAGTGTATGAATAGTTCATAGTAGGCATATTCCACGATGGAGACCTCCACGATCCATCAGGCAGATGGCGGTGGGGAGGAGGTGGGCGGAGTCTCAACAGTGGGCGGAGTCTCAACAGGACAGTGGCGTAGTCAGGAGCAGGAATTCCACGACCCAGACCTCGATGATCCATCAGCAGATAGGATCTATGCCGTCTCATAGGGTCCGATGACCCCATGAGGCGTGAAGTCAAAAGGACTCGGGAGAAAGCAGAGTTAGTAACGTGTGATTGAGAGATGAAAATTCATCCTTAAGGAGAGAAAAAGAGGAGATAGGTACTCAGTGCATCCTAACGTCCCCGGCAGCTATAAGCCTATAGCAGCATATCAAGGGCTGGACCAGGTGAACCTGATTCAGCCCTAACTATAAGCTCTGTCAAAGAGGAAAGTCTTCAGTCTACTCTTAAGCGAGGTGACTGTGTCTGCCTCCGGACTGAAGGTAAAGCTGGTTCCATAGAAGAGAGCTTGATAACTAAGGCTCTGGCTCCCATTCTACTTTTAAGACTCTAGGAACTACAAGTAGTCCGCATTTAGTGAGCGTAGCTCTCTAGTGGAGCAATATGGTACTACAAGCTCCTTAAGATATGATGGTGCATCACCAATCAAGGCTTTGTAGGTTAAGAGAAGAATTTTAAAAGTGATTCTTGATTTTACTGGGAGCCAGTGCAGAGCAGCTAGTGCAGGAGTGATGTGATCTCTTTTCTTAGTTTTAGTAAGAACACGAGCTGCAGCATTCTGGATCAACTGGAGGGACCTAAGAGATTTATTAGAGCAGCCTGATAATAAGGAGTTGCAGTAATCCAGTCTCAAGTAACGACGCGTGAACCAATTTTTCTGCATCTTTTGAGACAAGATGTGCCTGATTTTTGAAATATTACGTAGATGAAAGAATGCAGTCCTTGAGATTTGCTTTACGTGGGAGTTAAAGGACAAGTCGATCAAAGATAATGCCAAGATTCTTTACAGTGGTGTTGGATGCTAGGGCAATGCCGTCTACAGAAACCACATCACCAGATAATTGATCTCTGAGGTGCTCAGGGCCGATTAAAATTACTTGGTTTTGTCTGAGTTTAACATCAAGAAGTTGCAGGTCATCCATGTTTTATGTCTTTAAGACATGCTTGAATTTTACGAGTTGGTTGCTCTCCTCTGGTTTTATCGATAAATATAGTTGAGTATCATCTGCATAACAATGAAAGTTTATGGAGTGTTTCCTGATAATATTGCCCAAAGGAAGCATGTATAAAGTAAATAAAATTGGTCCAAGCACAGAACCTTGTGGAACTCCGTGATTAACGTTGGTGGTTATCGAGGCGTCATCGTTTACAAATACAAACTGAGATCGATCTGATAAATAGGATTTAAACCAAATTAGTGCCGTGCCTGAAATGCCAATCGACTGCTCCAGTCTCTGTAACAGGATGTCATGGTCAATGGTGTCGAATGCAGCACTAAGGTCTAACAAGACCAGGACAGAGAGGAGTCCTTTATCTGCTGCCATTAAGAGGTCATTTGTAATTTTCACCAGTGCTGTCTCGGTGCTGTGGTGTTTTCTAAATCCTGATTGAAATTTCTCAAATAAACTATTATGATGTAGAAAGTCGCACAACTGATTTGCGACCACTTTCTCAAGGATCTTGGAGAGGAAGGGGAGGTTAGAGATCGGTCTGTAGTTAGCCAACACCTCTGGATCCAGAGTGGGCTTCTTCAGGAGAGGTTTAATAACAGCCACTTTGAAGGAGTGGCCTGTTAGCAGAGACACATTGATAATATCTAATAGAGAGCCGCCAATTAAAGGCAAAACGTCTTTAAGCAGCCTCGTCGGGATGGGGTCCAAGAGACAGGTAGACGTGTTCGAAGTAGAAACCGTTGAAGATAATTGGTCACGGTTGATGGGAGAAAAGTCCTCCAAATATACACCAGGGCATACAGCGGTTTCCAAGGCCATTCCACTTGAGGACAGATTGGCACTGGTTATGGGCAAGAGAATATTAATCTTGTCCCTAATAGTTAAAATCTTTTCATTAAAGAAGTTCATAAAGTCATTACCACTAAGGTTTATAGGAATGCTCGGCTCCACAGAGCTGTGACTCTCTGTCAGCCTGGCTACAGTGCTGAAGAGAAACCTGGGGTTGTTCTTATTTTTTTCTATTACTGATGAGTAATAGGCTGCTCTGGCATTACGGAGGGCCTTCTTATATGTTTTAAGACTATCTCGCCAAACTAAGCGGGATTCTTAGAGATTAGTTGAACGCCATATGCGTTCAAGCTTTCGTGACGTTTGCTTCAGTTTGCGGGTTATACCAGGGAGCAAACCTCCTCTTCCTCACTGTCTTCTTCTTCAGAGGGGCTATCGAGTCCAGTGTCATTCTCAGAGAGCCTGTGGCACTGTCAACAAGATGATCAATCTGGGACGGACTAAAGTTAGACCAGGAGTCCTCTGTTATATTGAGACGTGGTATCGAATCAAATACAGAAGGAATCGCTTCTTTAAATTTAGCTACAGCACTGTCAGTTAGACATCTGGTGTAGAAACTTTTGACCAACGGAGTACACTCCGGTAGTATAAATTCAAAAGTTATGAGGTTGTGGTCTGACAGAAGAGGATTCTGTGGGAAGACCTTCAAATGCTCAATGTCAACGCCATAAGTAAGAACAAGATCAAGCGTGTGGCCAAAGCTGTGAGTGGGTTTCTGTACTCTCTGACAGAAGCCAATCGAGTCCAACAAGGAGATGAATGCAGCACTAAGGCAATCATTATCAACATCCACATGGATATTAAAATCTCCAACAATAATAACTTTATCAGTTTTAAGAACCAAACTTGATATAAATTCTGAGAATTCAGATATAAACTCTGAATATGGACCTGGTGGCCGGTACAGAATCACAAATAGAATTGGCTGTAGTGTTTTCCAGGTTGGATGTGAAAGACTAAGAACAAGGCTTTCAAATGAGGTGTAGTGTAATTTTGGTTGAGGATTAATTAATAGGCTCGATTCAAAGATGACTGCTACTCCACCTCCTCGACCGGTGCCTCGAGGAATGTGAGTATTAATATGACTTGGAGGAGTCGATTCATTCAGGCAGACATATTCTTCATGGCTCAGCCAGGTTTCAGTTAGGCAACATAAATCAATGTGATTATCTGATATTAAATCATTTAGTAACACAGCTTTAGATGACAGATCTAATATTTAGGAGACCACATTTAATAGTCCTGTTTTGTTGCACTGCTGAAATAATGGTGTTAACTTGTATAAGGTTATTGTGTACGACTCCTCTTCTGCTTACTTTTGATTTATTTAATTGAAGTGGCCGTGGGACAGACACAGTCTCTACTCTAAAGTCAAGGGTGGGTAACTTCTCGAATGGAAGAGCAGAGAAGGGTGTTAAACTACAACTCTGCTCCCGGTTCCTGATCTGAACCCTGGGTTGTCATGGATTAAGTCCGGTGATCAACTTGGTCATATTCAGAAATGAGACGCTCCGTCCAACGTGGGATGAATGCCGTCTCTCCTCATCAGATCAGGCTTTCCCAGAAAGTCTTCCAGTTGTCTCGTAGCCCACATTATTCTGGGCACCACCTCGACAGCCAGCGGTTGAAAGACGACATTCGGCTATACAATTCGTCTGTCTGCAAATTTGGGAGAGGCCAGAGAAAATTACGGTGTCCGACAACGTCTTGGCATAAGCACACACGTTCAACATTAATTTTAGTGACTTCCGACCGACGGGCTCGGGCGTCATTACCACCGGCGTGTATTACAATCTGACTGTATCTCCGCTTGTCCTTAGCCAGCAGCTTCAAACAAGACTCCGTCGCCCGCTCTGGCCCGGGGAGCCACACGACTCTGGTCCGCGGCTTCGCTAACGTCACGTTCCTGACTATAGAGCTCCCGATAACCAGGGTGTGTTCCTCAGCGTGTCGCTGAGCAGGGAAAACTGGTTGGAAACGTGAAGTGGTTGGTGCACAGCGGGCTTCTGTGTAGACTTACTACTCCTGGAACAGTTACCCAACCACCCGGCTGCACGGTTACCGCCGGGGAACAGCTATCAGCTGACTGTAGCTCCGCGCCGGCTACGGGAGAGGGCGGGCTAACTAGCATAGCTGTCTGAGCTTCGATAGCGCGGAGCCGTGCATCTAACCCACTTAGACCTGCCTCCAACCTAGCAAATAAACTACACTTGTTGCATGTATCGTTATCATTAAGGGAGGCAGGGGGATAACTATACATGAGACACACTGAGCAAGAGGGAGCGGGAGGGAGAGAAGAAGAAGTCATGCTCGCTGTTGAGCTGGCAACCAAAGCTTACCGGAAGAGTGAGATGATGCGTTCAGGAGCAGCTGGGAAAATCAGTCACTCGTCAGGCCCTGATGGTGCAGGTAGAGTGTGTCTAGCTTCACAGGCCCTGGTGCAGGTAGAGTGTGTCTAGCTTCACAGGCCCTGATGCAGGTAGAGTGTGTCTAGCTTCACAGGCCCTGATGGTGCAGGTAGAGTGTGTCTAGCTTCACAGGCCCTGATGCAGGTAGAGTGTGTCTAGCTTCACAGGCCCTGATGGTGCAGGTAGAGTGTGTCTAGCTTCACAGGCCCTGGTGCAGGTAGAGTGTGTCTAGCTTCACAGGCCCTGATGGTGCAGGTAGAGTGTGTCTAGCTTCACAGACCCTGGTGCAGGTAGAGTGTGTCTAGCTTCACAGGCCTGATGCAGGTAGAGTGTGTCTAGCTTCACAGGCCCTGATGCAGGTAGAGTGTGTCTAGCTTCACAGGCCCTGATGCAGGTAGAGTGTGTCTAGCTTCACAGGCCCTGATGCAGGTAGAGTGTGTCTAGCTTCACAGGCCCTGATGATGCAGGTAGAGTGTGTCTAGCTTCACAGGCCCTGGTGCAGGTAGAGTGTGTCTAGCTTCACAGGCCCTGATGCAGGTAGAGCGTGTCTAGCTTCACAGGCCCTGATGCAGGTAGATTGTGTCTAGCTTCACAGGCCCTGGTGCAGGTAGAGTGTGTCTAGCTTCACAGGCCCTGATGCAGGTAGAGTGTGTCTAGCTTCACAGGCCCTGGTGCAGGTAGAGTGTGTCTAGCTTCACAGGCCCTGGTGCAGGTAGAGTGTGTCTAGCTTCACAGGCCCTGATGCAGGTAGAGTGTGTCTGGCTTCACAGGCCCTGATGCAGGTAGAGTGTGTCTAGCTTCACAGGCCCTGATGCAGGTAGAGTGTGTCTAGCTTCACAGGCCCTGGTGCAGGTAGAGTGTGTCTAGCTTCACAGGCCCTGATGCAGGTAGAGTGTGTCTAGCTTCACAGGCCCTGGTGCAGGTAGAGTGTGTCTAGCTTCACAGGCCCTGATGCAGGTAGAGTGTGTCTAGCTTCACAGGCCCTGATGCAGGTAGAGTGTGTCTAGCTTCACAGGCCCTGATGCAGGTAGAGTGTGTCTAGCTTCACAGGCCCTGATGCAGGTAGAGTGTGTCTAGCTTCACAGGCCCTGATGGTGCAGGTAGAGTGTGTCTAGCTTCACAGGCCCTGATGGTGCAGGTAGAGTGTGTCTAGCTTCACAGGCCCTGATGCAGGTAGAGTGTGTCTGGCTTCACAGGCCCTGATGCAGGTAGAGTGTGTCTGGCTTCACAGGCCCTGATGCAGGTAGAGTGTGTCTAGCTTCACAGGCCCTGATGCAGGTAGAGTGTGTCTAGCTTCACAGGCCCTGATGCAGGTAGAGTGTGTCTAGCTTCACAGGCCCTGATGCAGGTAGAGTGTGTCTAGCTTCACAGGCCCTGGTGCAGGTAGAGTGTGTCTAGCTTCACAGGCCCTGATGGTGCAGGTAGAGTGTGTCTAGCTTCACAGGCCCTGATGCAGGTAGAGTGTGTCTGGCTTCACAGGCCCTGATGCAGGTAGAGTGTGTCTAGCTTCACAGGCCCTGATGGTGCAGGTAGAGTGTGTCTAGCTTCACAGGCCCTGATGCAGGTAGAGTGTGTCTAGCTTCACAGGCCCTGATGCAGGTAGAGTGTGTCTAGCTTCACAGGCCCTGATGCAGGTAGAGTGTGTCTAGCTTCACAGGCCCTGATGCAGGTAGAGTGTGTCTAGCTTCACAGGCCCTGATGCAGGTAGAGTGTGTCTAGCTTCACAGGCCCTGATGGTGCAGGTAGAGTGTGTCTAGCTTCACAGGCCCTGATGCAGGTAGAGTGTGTCTAGCTTCACAGGCCCTGATGGTGCAGGTAGAGTGTGTCTAGCTTCACAGGCCCTGATGGTGCAGGTAGAGTGTGTCTAGCTTCACAGGCCCTGATGGTGCAGGTAGAGTGTGTCTAGCTTCACAGACAGCAGCACACAGTTGGGAAGCATTTCAGCAAGTCAACGTGATCCACGTCTCCATCCAGCTGTTTGCTTGTTCTTAGTTTGTACTCTAGGTTGAAATGAAATGCACTTAAGTCGCTGATATAAAAATAAAAATGACATGTAATGTAATAATGTAATGTATGTTTGCTTGTTCTAGTTTTGTACTCTAGGTTGAAATGCTTGTGTTGTAGTCGCGCTTTGGATAAGCGCCTGCTAATGATGTAAAAATGTAATGTTTGCTGCTGTCACTTGAGATGACGAAGAAGAAGTCCTCTTCATCAGATGAACTGGACCTGGTGGCATCACTTAGCTGCAGGGAGGGTTCTTCCATGTGCTGCTTGATGTAGTCCATTCCTGAAATAAAGTGAGAGTATTATAGACATGATATAATTAATAACACTTCCTAACATGTCATGACCCCAACCTAAAGTTTTGTACTAAATAGTTTTTTAAATTTGAAGTTTATACATTTAGTTTCATGCAATGTCCGTGCATCCAGAGTTGATTTGTGAATCTGTACTTGTATCTCTGTAGTTAAACACAACAACAGTCCCAAATCAATATCGTCGCCATTACTGGACCGTCACTCTTATAATATTAATACAAATAATTATAATAATGCTGTAATGATTAGCATTATATGATAGCTAAGACGACTCAAATCAACAAATTCTCACAACTGTCAACACTTCTTCAGCTCATTAACTCGCTAGAGATCCGTCTGCTGCACTCACGCTAATTGTCTCATTTAATTGACGATAGCTAGCGAACGTTAGCCTAACATACAACATCGTAGGACAATCAGACACCTGCCTCCCCCTCTCCTGCCAAAGATATAACTTACTCCAATCCTGAGGACAACACTGCTAGATATCTTAACAGGTTTATGATGACTAAACATTAACGTTGCGGCTCATGGGGTTAATCTTAATTTACCTCAATGTGTTTCCTGAGGTTGGTGAGTTGTTGAAGGCCAATATCTCCGTAGCTTTCGGTCGGCATGAGAGGCACTTCATCCGGTAGGAAGAAACTTTCACTCCGACAAAAGAAAAGAGTTCGCCCAAATATGGCCACGGACGTTGATCTTGGTCCCCGTGGTTGTTCGAGTAGCTTCCATTGCTGCTCCACATGAAATGAGTCGTATCTGTAGCCGCTCGCTCGCTCGCATCCTGGGCATCACTGGGAAGAGAAAACACGCGGCAAGGACCACTGATCCCCAACCTGGTGCTCGTGCTGCGTTCAGGTGCGCTGCGGTGTGTTCCACCACAGTCCCCGATGTTTGTCTAATGATATTTTTTTCTTCGTAGTAACGAGTAACGATACTGTTTCAGGGGAAATGTATCGGAGTAAAAGTACAAGTTTTCATTGCAAAATGTAGTGAAGTAAAAGTAAAAGTAAACAGAAATACAAGTAGTAAAATAAAGTACAGATACCCAAAAAAACTACTTAAGTAAAGTAACGAAGTACTTCTACTTCGTTACTATACACCACTGCATATTTGTACATTGCAGAACTCATGGCATTACTTCCTGATGGATGTGAACAGATTGCATTCTGGGGCATGCGGTCTGTTGCTTTCTTTCCACTTGATAATTTTACTTAACCAAAAGTACTGGAACCAAACATTTAACCGGAATTATCCTACCCGGAAGGGATTAAACTGGAAGCCACAAACAGGAACATCATGTTGCTAATCTCGATCTTTTGCTGTTGAATGTTGCATATTATTACAGTAAAGTCTTGGTGGTAGTTGGGGTTCTTTACCATAGTATGCGTATTAAGTCCTCCAAGTTTGGCACGTCAATCTCTTCCCTGTCACAAGAACTTTACGTAAGTAGCACAGCATGCTAATAATAATACTTTATACAAATTTATACAGCACTTTTCTAGACACTCAAAGAGTCTTTACATGAGGCCTAGTCAAACAGAACGACAAGGAGCAACCAAAACAAACGGAACATTTTGGGTGTGGAAGGAGAAGAAAAACCTGTATAAGCAATGCGGAATGAGTGATGTCGTGGAGGGTCGGGTGATGGGGTTAGCAGGTCAAGGAGAGTTTGAAGAGGTGTGTGTGGAGGGTTGCTTGAATGATGAAAGGGTGGGAGCCTGACGGAGGTGGAGGGCGTTCCAGAGGGGGATGCAGCAAACAAAGGAATGTTGAGATGTGGATGAACTTGGACGGACTGGGGTGTTTTGGTAAGGAGGTGGATTCAACAGGCCAGCAGTGAGGTCACTTTCTGCGGGAGGCGCTGTGGATGTAACGGGCCGACAAAGGAGTCCAAGTGCCTTGATGGCCGAGATGAACAGTTGTTGGGTTTGAGTATTGCAGAGCCACGCCAGTTGAGGAGGATGTAACGATAAGTCTGAGGTCTTGTTGGATTGATTTTTTTCGCGTGAAGGGTTGTTTGGGAGTTGTTCCTGATCCGATGTGAGGTCAAAGGTTAGGGATGTCTATATCTACAGATTGTAAAGCTCTCAGAGGATACTTTGTAATTTGTGAGAATGGGCTATACAAAATAAACTGAATTGAAAATTAAATCTGTTAAAATGTAAATAAGGTCAAATAAAACAACAATTCCAACTCTACAGGGCCTTGATAGGGACCCTTGTGTAAGGCTGTATGTCAGATTGAGAGTTATATTGTGTCAGTCAATTGGCTGACATGGGCCCACTGATTAGGCCCAGCTGGGCTCGTGTGCTCTTTAAGCTGGCCCAGGTGGCCCAGTGCAAGTTCCACACGGCCAGCTGAGTGTGATCATGAAAGAAGCTGTTAATAATCACTTCTTATACTATCAGTTTCAGCTTGAGCTCAGAGTCCATCTTTGCGAACAATGCTGCGTGTGTCTCTTTGCGCACACTGTGCAAATGATAGGTGACATGTGTGGACTTTCTTTCTGGTATCAGCTAATCCAACCCCCTTTGTGCTGGCATCAGTTATGAGGTCAGAGATTAGTTTGCAAGACGAATCTTTGTTGATCTTTTTATCTATCGGTTCAGTTTAGTTCTTGTTTTCTCTTGAAGGATAATATTTTAATCTAAATGTAGTCTCCAGTTCACTCAGAACTAAACTAAATGTAAGTTTACGTCAAACTATTGAACAATCTAAACTAGCTAATGAGTTCCGAGTTCACTCCCAAAACCAACAGAACGAAGATGGCCACAACACTGTCACAACGGAAATATTTTCTATTTACATCTGATTGTGTGTGTATTGTTGTCGTTGTGAATATTTACTGTATTGATGAAACATATAATTGCTTCTCTTGCACTGAGGGGCCTGAGGACTGTAGCCCAGCCTCTTGAATAGCGTGAGGAGGTTGGACAGCAGGGTCAACCAGACGCCCTGAGGGGCTCCATCACGCTGAGGGTCCGTGGGACCAGCTGTGCTCAGGCCTTCATTCTGTCTCTGCCTGGTCTCTGGCAGTAATGAGGAGAACATCTCGTTCCAATCCCAAAGACAAAGCGTGTGAGGAGTCATCGTCGTACCCACCTGAGACCGATAGCCCTGACGTCTCACGTCATGATGACATGTTCTGAAAGGGTTGCCCTGGGTCACCTGAGCAGACACGTCTCAGTCTCCCAGGATCCTTTGCAGTTTGCATACAGGAAGGGTCCAGGGGTGGACGATGCACTACTTTTTATGCTCCTCAGTATTTAGTCATCTTAAAAACCACTGCCAGCTCTGTTGGGATCATGTTTTTTAAATACATTTTTGATGGCGAATAAATTTCCCCACTGGGGATTACAAAAGTTGTCTCATCTAATTTTAATATTTCGTTCCTTATTTTATTGTAAACAGTGTTTTGAAATCATAGGTATCAAATGATACAGCAGATATATAAAGAAATACTTTACCTGTAAATGTGACATTGTATTTCATTATGCAATCTGTGTCATGATCCAGAGTTTCTTGGTTTTTGTCTTATTTTGAAGTCCTTGTGTCCCTGTGATCTTCTGCCCTGGTCCTGATTGGTTCCTTGTGTGATTACTAGCCCCAGCTGTGTTTCGTTCCTCAGTGTCCAATCACCTGCACCTCCCTGTGAATGTAAACCCTGTTGGTCTCGTTCCCCGGTGTAACGTCCTACCGTTTAGTTCGTGTTGTCGTCCTGTTTATTCAATTTCAATTCAGTTTATTTGTATAGCCCAATTTCACAAATTTGTCTCGGAGTGCTTTACAATCTGTAACATAGACATCCCTGCCCCAAAACCTCACATCGGACCAGGAAAAACTCCCAAATAACCCTTCAGGGGGGAAAAAGGGAAGAAACCTTCAGGAGAGAACAGAGGAGGATCCCTCTCCAGGATGGACAGAACAATAGATGTCATGTGACCAGAAGGACAGATTTAGAGTTAAAATACATTCAATGAATATGACAGAGTGTATGAATAGTTCATAGTAGGCATATTCCACGATGGAGACCTCCACCATCCATCAGGCAGATGGAGGTAGAGAGGGAGCCTCCTCTGTTGCTCTCCTGAAGGTTTCTTCCCTTTTTTCCCCCTGAAGGGTTATTTGGGAGTTTTTCCTGGTCCGATGTGAGGTTTTGGGGCAGGGATGTCTATGTGTACAGATTGTAAAGCACTCTGACACTAATTTGTAATTTGTGAAATTGGGCTGTACAAATAAACTGAATTGAAATTGTACATGGTGTCTCTGGAGGTCACTACACGTGTCTCTGGAGGTCACAGTGTCTCTGGAGGTCAGTGTCTCTAGAGGTCAGTGTCTCTGGAGGTCACGGTGTCTCTAGAGGTCACGGTGTCTCTGGAGGTCACTACATGATGTCTCTGGAGGTTACGGTGTCTCTGGAGGTCACTACATGATGTCTCTGGAGGTCACAGTGTCTCTAGAGGTCACAGTGTCTCTAGAGGTCACGGTGTCTCTGGAGGTCAGTGTCTCTAGAGGTCAGTGTCTCTGGAGGTCACGGTGTCTCTAGAGGTCACGGTGTCTCTGGAGGTCACTACATGATGTCTCTGGAGGTTACGGTGTCTCTGGAGGTCACAGTGTCTCTAGAGGTCACAGTGTCTCTAGAGGTCACGGTGTCTCTGGAGGTCAGTGTCTCTAGAGGTCACGTGTCTCTAGAGGTCACAGTGTCTCTAGTGGTCACGGTGTCTCTAGAGGTCACGGTGTCTCTAGAGGTCACTACATGATGTCTCTGGAGGTTACAGTGTCTCTGGAGGTCAGTGTCTCTCGAGGTCAGTGTCTCTGGAGGTCACGGTGTCTCTGGAGGTCAGTGTCTCTAGAGGTCACGGTGTCTCTAGAGGTCACGGTGTCTCTAGAGGTCACGGTGTCTCTGGAGGTCACTACATGATGTCTCTGGAGGTCACTACATGATGTCTCTGGAGGTCAGTGTCTCTAGAGGTCACAGTGTCTCTAGAGGTCACGGTGTCTCTGGAGGTCACGGTGTCTCTAGAGGTCACAGTGTCTCTAGAGGTCACGGTGTCTCTAGAGGTCACGGTGTCTCTAGAGGTCACAGTGTCTCTAGAGGTCACTACATGATGTCTCTGGAGGTTACGGTGTCTCTGGAGGTCAGTGTCTCTAGAGGTCACAGTGTCTCTAGAGGTCACAGTGTCTCTAGTGGTCACGGTGTCTCTAGAGGTCAGTGTCTCTACAGGTCACGGTGTCTCTAGAGGTCACAGTGTCTCTAGAGGTCACGGTGTCTCTAGAGGTCACTACATGATGTCTCTGGAGGTTACGGTGTCTCTGGAGGTCACGGTGTCTCTAGAGGTCACGGTGTCTCTAGAGGTCACAGTGTCTCTAGAGGTCACAGTGTCTCTAGAGGTCACAGTGTCTCTGGAGGTCACTACACAGTGTCTCTGGAGGTCACTACATGGTGTCTCTAGAGGTCACTACACGGTGTCTCTGGAGGTCACTACACGGTGTCTCTGGAGGTCAGTACATGATGTCTCTGGAGGTTACAGTGTCTCTGGAGGTCAGTGTCTCTAGAGGTCAGTGTCTCTGGAGGTCACGGTGTCTCTGGAGGTCACAGTGTCTCTAGAGGTCACGGTGTCTCTAGAGGTCACGGTGTCTCTGGAGGTCAGTGTCTCTAGAGGTCGCGGTGTCTCTAGAGGTCACAGTGTCTCTAGAGGTCACGGTGTCTCTGGAGGTCACTACATGATGTCTCTGGAGGTCACGGTGTCTCTAGAGGTCACGGTGTCTCTGGAGGTCAGTGTCTCTAGAGGTCAGTGTCTCTAGAGGTCACGGTGTCTCTGGAGGTCACAGTGTCTCTAGAGGTCACGGTGTCTCTAGAGGTCACGGTGTCTCTGGAGGTCAGTGTCTCTAGAGGTCGCGGTGTCTCTAGAGGTCACAGTGTCTCTAGAGGTCACGGTGTCTCTAGAGGTCACAGTGTCTCTAGAGGTCACAGTGTCTCTGGAGGTTACGGTGTCTCTGGAGGTCACTACATGATGTCTCTGGAGGTCACAGTGTCTCTAGAGGTCACGGTGTCTAGAGGTCACAGTGTCTCTAGAGGTCACGGTGTCTAGAGGTCACAGTGTCTCTAGAGGTCACAGTGTCTCTGGAGGTCACTACACGGTGTCTCTAGAGGTCACTACACGGTGTCTCTGGAGGTCACTACACGGTGTCTCTAGAGGTCACTACACGGTGTCTCTAGAGGTCACAGTGTCTCTGGAGGTCACTACATGATGTCTCTGGAGGTTACAGTGTCTCTGGAGGTCAGTGTCTCTAGAGGTCAGTGTCTCTGGAGGTCACGGTGTCTCTGGAGGTCACGGTGTCTCTAGAAGTCACAGTGTCTCTAGAGGTCACGGTGTCTCTAGAGGTCACAGTGTCTCTAGAGGTCACAGTGTCTCTGGAGGTCACAGTGTCTCTAGAGGTCACAGTGTCTCTAGAGGTCACAGTGTCTCTGGAGGTTACGGTGTCTCTGGAGGTCACTACATGATGTCTCTGGAGGTCACAGTGTCTCTAGAGGTCACAGTGTCTCTAGAGGTCATGGTGTCTCTAGAGGTCACAGTGTCTCTAGAGGTCACGGTGTCTCTAGAGGTCACAGTGTCTCTAGAGGTCACAGTGTCTCTAGAGGTCACGGTGTCTAGAGGTCACAGTGTCTCTAGAGGTCACAGTGTCTCTGGTGGTCACTACACAGTGTCTCTAGAGGTCACGGTGTCTAGAGGTCACAGTGTCTCTAGAGGTCACGGTGTCTAGAGGTCACAGTGTCTCTGGAGGTCATAGTGTCTCTGGAGGTCACTACACGGTGTCTCTAGAGGTCACTACACGGTGTCTCTAGAGGTCACTACACGGTGTCTCTAGAGGTCACAGTGTCTCTGGAGGTCAGTGTCTCTAGAGGTCACAGTGTCTCTGGAGGTCAGTGTCTCTAGAGGTCAGTGTCTCTGGAGGTCACGGTGTCTCTGGAGGTCACTACACGGTGTCTTTGGAGGTCACTACACGGTGTCTCTAATAATAATAATAATAATCATTTATTTTATATAGCGCTTCTCAAGGCACCCGAAGTCGCTTTACAGAGTACAGAGTCCAGTAGTCACACACACACACAGTCATCCCTGTGGTGATAAGCTACATCAGTAGCCACAGCTGCCCTGGGGCAGACTGACGGAAGCGTGGCAGCCAATCAGCGCCTCGGCCTCCCCACCACCAACACTCATTCACATCCATACGAACCGGGTGAGGCTGCGGTGCATGTCTTTATGATGGTGGGGAAACCGAGGACCGGAGTAAACCCACGCAGACACGAGGAGAACATGCAAACTCCACACAGAAAGGACCTGGAACGACCGGGATTCGAACCCAGGGCCTTCTTGCTGTGAGGCGACAGTGCTACCCACTGAGCCACCGTGCTGTCTCTAGAGGTCACGGTGTCTCTAGAGGTCACAGTGTCTCTGGAGGTCAGTGTCTCTCGAGGTCACAGTGTCTCTGGAAGTCACGGTGTCTCTGGAGGTCACTACACGGTGTCTCTAGAGGTCACAGTGTCTCTAGAGGTCAGTGTCTCTGGAGGTCAGTGTCTCTTGCGGTCAGTGTCTCTAGAGGTCACAGTGTCTCTGGAGGTCAGTGTCTCTGGAGGTCACAGTGTCTCTCGAGGTCAGTGTCTCTAGAGGTCACTACACGGTGTCTCTAGAGGTCACAGTGTCTCTAGAGGTCAGTGTCTCTGGAGGTCAGTGTCTCTTGCGGTCAGTGTCTCTAGAGGTCAGTGTCTCTGGAGGTCAGTGTCTCTAGAGGTCACAGTGTCTCTGGAGGTCAGTGTCTCTAGAGGTCACAGTGTCTCTGGAGGTCAGTGTCTCTGGAGGTCACGGTGTCTCTGGAGGTCACTACACGGTGTCTTTGGAGGTCACTACACGGTGTCTTTGGAGGTCACTACACGGTGTCTCTAGAGGTCACAGTGTCTCTGGAGGTCACTACGGTGTCTTTGGAGGTCACTACACGGTGTCTCTAGAGGTCACAGTGTCTCTGGAGGTCACTACACGGTGTCTTTGGAGGTCACTACACGGTGTCTCTAGAGGTCACAGTGTCTCTGGAGGTCACTACACGGTGTCTTTGGAGGTCACTACACGGTGTCTCTAGAGGTCACAGTGTCTCTGGAGGTCACAGTGTCTCTCGAGGTCACTACACGGTGTCTCTGGAGGTCAGTGTCTCTAGAGGTCAGTGTCTCTGGAGGTCACAGTGTCTCTGGAGGTCACTACACGGTGTCTCTAGAGGTCACAGTGTCTCTAGAGGTCAGTGTCTCTGGAGGTCAGTGTCTCTGGAGGTCAGTGTCTCTGGAGGTCATAGTGTCTCTGGAGGTCACTACACGGTGTCTCTGGATGTCAGTGTCTCTGGAGGTCATAGTGTCTCTGGAGGTCACTACACGGTGTCTCTGGAGGTCACTGTGTCTCTAGAGGTCACTGCACACGGTGCATCAAGATCAAGTTGTTTCATTTGATGGAACCAGGAACAGTAAACCTGATGTTCCCACTGTGTGCAGCTTGAGATCGTACAGCAACTATCACAAAGCTGGTGGATTATCGAGTACGCCAGATAATCGTGATTATGTTCTAAATCTATTTGAACTAAAAATAGCATTAACAAAGTGATGGAGGGTGGTTATGTTCTGCCACGCCCCAACACGCTGCTTCATGACATTCAAATAACTCATGTGACTCCTTCTGTGCTTTTAAAATGATAGAATAAAGACAAGTGCAATCACTTTGTTACAACAATGCACATAAAGTTATACATGTGCAAAAAAAGCACAATGGCAAAGAAATAGCTTCTTAAAACTAGAATTAACTTATTATGACTAGAATGAACCTGTTTCATATTTTCAGGATAAAAACAATAAATGCAACCTGCGAAACAAATCGACAAATATTTTAACTTGTTTTATCCGAGTGTTACATACATTTTCAAATCAATAACGTGCAACCTGTGCACAACACAATGAGTGTAGATATGTGTGTCAAGTTGTTTTAGTGGCTGCAATGAGCTGTCCACTCACTGTTTCTGAAACGGGCGCAATACGGCCAAAGCTCGGAAAAGCCGCTCTAAGTTCATGGTCAATGTTGAGCTTTTGTTTTGAAGGGCAACAGCAGGAAAGCCGCTCTCAATTCATGGTCAATGTTGAGCTTTTGTTTTGAAGGGCAACAGCAGGAAAGCCGCTCTCAATTCATGGTCAATGTTGAGCTTTTGTTTTGAAGGGCAACAGCAGGAAAGCTGCTCCCAATTCATGGTCAATGTTGAGCTTTTGTTTTGAAGGGCAACAGCAAGAAAGCTGCTCCCAATTCACGGTCAATGTTGAGCTTTTGTTTTGAAGGGCAACAGCAGGAAAGCCGCTCCAAATTCACGGTCAATGTTGAGCTTTTGTTTTGAAGGGCAACAGCAGGAAAGCCGCTCCCAATTCATGGTCAATGTTGAGCTTTTGTTTTGAAGGGCAACAGCAGGAAAGCTGCTCCCAATTCATGGTCAATGTTGAGCTTTTGTTTTGAAGGGCAACAGCAAGAAAGCTGCTCCCAATTCTTGGTCAATGTTGAGCTTTTGTTTTGAAGGGCAACAGCAGGAAAGCCGCTCTCAATTCATGGTCAATGTTGAGCTTTTGTTTTGAAGGGCAACAGCAGGAAAGCCGCTCCCAATTCATGGTCAATGTTGAGCTTTTGTTTTGAAGGGCAACAGCAGGAAAGCTGCTCCCAATTCATGGTCAATGTTCAGCTTTTGTTTTGAAGGGCAACAGCAAGAAAGCTGCTCCCAATTCTTGGTCAATGTTGAGCTTTTGTTTTGAAGGGCAACAGCAGGAAAGCCGCTCTCAATTCATGGTCAATGTTGAGCTTTTGTTTTGAAGGGCAACAGCAGGAAAGCCGCTCTCTTAAGTCGTCATGAATGAATCTTCTGGACTCGTTAAATGTTTCAGAGAATCATGTGTGTGTAGACTCTTCTTCAGGTGAACCGAGCCGTGAAGAAGAGGAATCTGACTCGTCTGGTCGTGGGCGTTCAAGTCGGTCACATCGAGGTCAGTCGGGTTCTGTGTCTTAGTCCAGAATAATTTGACTGGTCCTAAAACCATGTCGAATGTAATCATCCTGCAGCAGAGACCCGGGCCCACGACCCGGCCACGTCTTCAGAACCAACCTGGACATCTAACGAGCATCGTGTGCAGCACCTGAACGAGAGAAACATCCAGCAACCAAATGTGTGTCCGTCTCCAGAGCCGAGCTGCATCCACCACCGGGAGGAGACAACAGCAGGCGGGGGGAATGAAAACCAGATGTGAGGCCTTCAGGTCCAGAACCTCCTCAGACTGCTCCGCTTTGTTCCCCGACAGAAGACAGGGGGAGATCCAGCCGAGGGGGGGGGGGCGTCTACCCACTCTCTCTCTCTGGCTCCATTAGCACATCTAATGGAAACAACAGAAGATACTGAAACTGTGTGTGTGTGTGTGTCAACTTGTATTTGTCTTAATGAGAGGCCCCAAGTAGCGATGGAATGCATGTGTTGAATCCATATCGAGTCTGAGCTGGCCCAACACATCTTATCGCAAACTTCAGGAGTGGCTTTGTACTTCTTGGGATACCTTCCCACTTCCTTCCCACTGCCATGACGTGTTCACCAGAAGAACTCAGCCTTCATGAGGGTTGATGTGCCCTCTTGTGGTCATGTGCTGACTGCTTCACTGGGTGTTGAAGTTATATAGCGCTGTAGTGAATCTGTCCTTTTAGATGGAGAACACTAAACCTTTAAAAAGATCTTTAAAAAAGCTTTTAAAGGGCCAGTGCGTAGGGTTTCTATAAGCAGAAATAGTATGTATGTATATATATTAGGGCTGTCAATCGATTAAAAAAAATTAACTAATTAATCGCACATTTTGAAATTCATTAATCGCGATTAAAAGTTTTTTTTTCTTCAAAAGACTAAATCTTCTAAATGAACGAGTAATCCCTTCAGACGGCGTGTATTTTAGACACTTGTTTAAATGTATTCTTTTTTAAAGACAAAACTTCACACAGAGCTGTGTTTTCAAAGAGGCCCCTACCTATAAAGTGCCAGCGAGGTATTTAATATCGTGGATGATAAATTGTTTCTTCAGTGAAACATCCAGATTAGTAAGAAAAGGTGTATTAAGGACCCCATTGGTCCTGTCATCTTTAACATTGAACAGCAGAACCAGTGGCCTTGGTAACTGACTGACATTCACATATGTCACGTTAACCCTCCGGAGGCTGGGGGCATTTTCTCGATTTTACAAAACAATGTAAATTCACCTTTTAAAGACTTTTGCATATGACACACCCCCACGTGTTCTACATCAAACATTCCAGAACAATCTCAGCTCTATATATTGAGGCACATTGTCCTCGCGCCGTGTTCTCTGCTTCTCTGACTGACAGGCTGCTAATGAGCTTTACATGTGTGGTGGGAGGTCCTTGTGATTTACTGAGTGATCATTGGTTGTATTTTTCGCTAAATGTTGACAGACAAGCGGATTGACAAATCATGTTGAAGGTTTCGTGTGACGAGTTCTTTCCGCGCCGCGTCACCGGACACGTCGTCCCTCCGTTCCTCTGTGTATCAGAGGGGGAGACGGGAGGAAGGAGGAGCAGGAGGAAACCCGACTGATTCATCCACGAGTTAAACTGATTTCTGCTACTTATTTTCGCGGAGAAATAATTGTTTTAAAAACTAGTTGGTAGTAGTCATATTCCACGACCCAGACCTCAATGATCCATCAGCAGATAGGATCTATGTCGTCTCATAGGGTCCGATGACCCCATGAGACGTGAAGTCAAAAGGACTCCGGGGAGAAAGCAGAGTTAGTAACGTGTGATTGAGAGATGAAAATTCATCCATAAGGATGAATGTATAGAGCTTGAAAACAAGCATCATTCTGTCCTGTGAAGCGTGAACATCATAATCATGAATCGTCTTCAGAGGTTATTTAAAGGGACAGTGTGTTGGGTCGAACTGAAGACCGGTCATCCTCTCATGGCTTCCCTGACCCAGATCGGACTTGAGGAGCAGCAGTTGCAGCTCTGCACCCTCTGGCTCGAGCTCGCTCAGGTTCATGATTGTATAGAGAACTTGGGTAATGTAATAACTTCTCTAGAGCCAGGTTTGGGTTGGTCCGCTCTGGGCTGCTGTAGAAACATGGCGGACTCCCTGCAGAGGACTGGCTCTCGATGCGCATTCCAACTGATCATTTTAGGTGATTACCCTCCCATGAAAACATATATATATACATATATATATGTGTATATATGTATATGTATATCCTGTCTGCCTGATGGATCGTGGAGGTCTCCATCGTGGAATATGCCTACTATGAACTATTCATACACTCTGTCACATTCATTGAATGTATTTTAACTCTAAATCTGTCCTTCTGGTCACATGACATCTATTGTTCTGTCCATCCTGGAGAGGGATCCTCCTCTGTTCTCTCCTGAAGGTTTCTTCCCTTTTTTCCCCCTGAAGGGTTATTTGGGAGTTTTTCCTGGTCCGATGTGAGGTTTTGGGGCAGGGATGTCTATGTGTACAGATTGTAAAGCACTCCGAGACAAATTTGTAATTTGTGAAAATGGGCTATACAAATAAACTGAATTGAATTGATATGAATAGATCCATCATGTGAAGGAGACAACGTTGGCCCTTTAATTATAAACACCCTGGATGTACCAGCAGGTATTTGTTCCATCACAACTAGATTGGATCCAGTTATGGCCCAGTCACAAAGACTTGGATTCATCATGTTTCCAACCCGTTGAGCGTCCTCGATCCTCTACGCCGTTCTCACGGAGAGTTTCCATCGGCGCATCACGGACGGCGTGTACATAATTACTTGATGCCGAATAGACGTACCAAACCTTGAACAAAGGTCTTCTTTGTCTAGAAAGATGGAAATAAGGTTATTTTGAAACCACATCATTCTGAGCTTTTATCAAACTCTTTAAAAAGCCTGTCAAAAATAATCCTCTGAATAGAGAAGGAGAAAGAGGAGGTTATCCTCGTTCGTCTCTACAATAGACCAACGTCTATTCACTTCAGGTGAGAGTGGTACAGGCAGACGGACTCGTAGGACAAGCTCGCCCTGATCCCGCTCCTTCATGTGGGGTTAGTGTGTGTTTGTAGTAACGTTGTGTTCAGCAATACACACTTCTCTCTTGAACACCACTTACTGATGTAGGAGGCCATCGAAAGCTGAAAGGACGACGCCACGGTCACGTGACTTCACGATCACATGACACCACGGTCACGTGACTTCACGATCACGTGACACCACGGTCACGTGACGCCACGGTCACGTGACTTCAGTCACGTGACGCCACGGTCACGTGACTTCACGTCAGTGAGCTGAAGGCGGACGAGTGCTCTGATCCTTCTCCACAGCGATGAGGAAGGAGTCCTGAAGTTGAGACGGCAGTAACATCACTGAATGACCTCTAGGGGGCGCTCCGTCGGCCGGGCTGTGAGTGGAGCGCCAACGAGCTGCAGACACGCCGACTTCCTCAACGTGAGATCGGATCCTTCTTTTCCTTTTGTCTTTATTTAATGGAGCAAAATAATTATTAAATACACAAAATATATAAACTCTATCTTACGATCATACGGTATGTTCCGATAGTTTATGATCTGTTACGCATTGTTACGCTATGTTACGATATGTAACACTATGTTACGATATATTACGCTATATTACGATATTATACAGTATGTTACACTATGTTATATGTTACACTATGTAACTATCTTTTACGATATGTTACGCTATATAACGTTATCTTACGATATGTTACAATATGTTACGATATGTTACATTATCTTACGATATGTTACGGTATAAAACGATGTGCTCTCGTGCTTCAAGCAGCTCGCTACGATCCACCTGCTGCTGTCATGACGTCATTACATCCACGTCCAGGGAGCGGCTGTCATTAACATTAATATTCCGTAATTCAGAAATTACGATTCATCAAATAATACACTCGTGGCTCTTACAATCACAAATATTCAAAATTACCACAAAGAGATGCACAACCACATACACAACATGAGCAAAAAGAGACAATCCCACCACAAAGATACAAAGTAACATATAAAATGATACAAGAAGACGATCCAGGTGTTGTGTACAACCAGAGATGCAAAAACAACTACATGGTGTTTATTTTTTTTAGTCTGGGTCTTGCACCTCTAAGTATTGTTTGAAGGTTAATGCTCTTACTCGTATGTTTTTTTAATGATCCTGTGTTTTTTATCCAGTAAGGCACCTTGTAAACATTGTTTTGGCAAGCTGCTGTAGGCTAATGATGAAGTTTAATATTGTTATCAGGCCTCCTGCTCCATGCTGCCTGTGGCAGCTCAGCCTGATGATTCATCAATGTCACTGTTGTTGTCTACCTTCCAGCTCCTTTCCCCTTATTACTGATACTTGATCTCTGTCTGAAGCCGTACAATTAAATATGTGCTGGGTTTTTATTCATGACCAGGAAAGTGTTTGACGGCCTGACTGAACGCACTCCATCACGTCGCTTAATCAGAGTTGAGACTGGGAGGCGACGCCATCAGGGTAGAAGATGAGGCGCGTCTGAGTGTACTCTGTGTGATTTAATGGCTCGCCATTAGCGAGGCTCGGCGCCTCCAGAACCACTCCGGAGATAATTGCGTGGCAGGGTTTCCGGCACGTTAACACCGCGATGTGTTCGTGGCCGCTCGCTGCATAGAAAACCAGAATCATCACAGCTCTCAACATGTGCTCATCAACTCTGGAGGTTCAGTCTCTACGTGGTGGACTGAGGGGTGGACACAATGTGTGATGTCCAATAATTACTATAAATATATTTTATGGAATATTTGAAAGATCCTATCCGCTAAATTAAAGGCGATCAAAGTCTGATCCTGTTATGTGAGCCTGACTCTTCAGTGTAGCCTTGAACTGTATATGAGTCATACAATTACATATAATTAATACAAAATATTAAACTAGATGTGTGTGTAAAATGATGTTGACAGTGCGGTTGGCAGATTGCCCAGACCGTCAACACTAGTCATCGTTCACACGGCCTTGCATGACGCATTCCTTTCATCCGCAGGCGGCTCCTTTCAGCTCTCGCTCATTATTGTTCTGAGTACTTTGATAATAAAAACAATCAAACTCCATTCTGTCACTAAAGTATTCTGAGTGATCTGCAGTCCAAACAAATCCAGTCTTCAAGAAAGAGTAAAACATTTACTTAACATTTACATGCGCAAGTTGATTTATTTTTTATTTGTGATAGTGCTAATCAGATAAGTAAGTAAGTAAGTAATTTATTTCCATAGGTACCTACATAACGTGTACATACTGACAGACATTAACAACAACAAAATGTACGAATGGAGGACCGTCCAAAGACCGAGGTCTGTAGGCTCCTCTGAGATGAGGAGTTGGACGGCCCCGCCCCTAACCCTTTAGCCCCGCCCCGAACCCTTTAACCCCCCCCCTCCCAACTACTACAGGCACACAGACAGTACACACACACACATGGATCAAAACAAAATGTCGTACAAGCAACAACAACACAAAAAACAGAACAGGAAAAAGAAAGACATAGTAAAAATAATAATAAAAGGCAAATGTGAACTACTAATAACTTAGAAGAAAAATAATATTACGAACATCAAATTATGTATATACATTTTATTTTAAATATCTTTCCTTTATTGTACTGTGCCGCCAGGCTGTATATCAATAATAATAACTTTCAAAATGAAGTGAGATGGCGTTTAAGGCGAGAACCAAATGCCTTGGTGCTGGATGCTGATTTGTCTCCAGAGCTTTGGACCTCTACAGATGAAGCTTTTAAATACAATGTCGACTGTATGTTTATTAATATGAATGCCACCATGCAGCCGCGTGTTGTGGTTGTAGACATTTGTGTTCCTTGTGAACATACGTAACAGATTGTGGGGCAGATTATTGTTCATAAATCTGAACATAAAAATTCCTGTCTGACACAAATGTAGATCGTTAAATCTGAGAATGCCCAATCTGTCAGGTTCTTGTGACGGGGTGAGGCTCAGGCGCAGAGAGACAGGCTGGACGCAATATAAACAACAACAAAAAAAGCACTCTTTAACCCTTGTGTTGCCTTCGGATCATTTTGACCCGATTCAATATTTAAACATTGAATGGGGTCAAATTGACCCGAAGGCAACACAAGGGTTAATAAGCCAAAAGTTTACAAAAAAACAAGGTCCAAAAGAGGCAGGCAGAGGATCCAGGTTCGGGGCAGGAAGGGTCAACAGGCAGAACCAGGAACACGGACAGGACGACAGGGAAAGGACACGGAACTAGAGACGACAATCGGACAGCAGACAAGGGAAAGACTGACACAATATATAGGGGGGGAAACAGGTGTACGACATCAGACTAACGAGACAAGAGTGGATGAGGGCAGGTGCAGGGAATTAAACAATTAAGACAGAGAAGACACAGGAGACACGGAACACAGGAGACACGGAACATAGGAGACACGGAACACAGGAGACACGGAACACAGGAGAAACAGAACCGGGTGTTACACAATCTCTTAAAAAGCGGCTCAGTGTGTTCGTTGTACTTCACGTTGCAGATGATCCGCACAGCCCTTTTTTGTAAAATCTCGATACATTTGACCTGAGTTTTAGCTGCGGATCCCCAGAGCAGATTGCAATACAAGAGGTGTGGATGGACTCGGCTGTGATACAACAAACGCAGATTTTCTGTTGAAAGTAAGTTTTTTGCGGAGCGCAGGGCAAATGTGCCGCTTCGTATACGTTTCCGACAACTGTCAATATGTTGATGCCAGCGCAAATTGTAGTCAATATAGACACCAAGGAACTTGGTGCACTGGACTTTTTCGACATTAGATGACTTCAACATTAAAGAATAATCAGGTGCATGAACATGAACTTGTATATATCTACCAAAACACAATGCCGCTCTGTGTTTGCGGTACATTTGGGGAATATTCAGACCCTTCACTAGATTATATTATGCGGAAGTGTCATAAAAGTTGCATTCTGTCTAATGGCCAGCAGGAGGCGACTCCTCTGGTTGCAAAAAGAAGTCTGGTTGTATAGAAGTCTATATAATGACTCCTCTGGTTGTATAGAAGTCAATATAATGACTCTACTTCAAAAACCTCATACATACAATACAAAAACATGCATATTTGACATTTCTAGAAATCCCGCATTTTGATTGATTGTATTAGAATAATGGCAATTTATTTTGTTTTATTCTGCCAGAAAATACCTAAAGTGAAAGTAACACATTACTTTTATTCTCGTCAATCTTTTGGATTATTTCTAAATAGTCGTTTGAATTATTCTGAAGTAATTTCTCTTGAATTTTGCATCTCTTCCTTTTTAAAGTTGTATCTCTTGGAACAGATGTTAGGAGACAAATCTATCACTGCAGCAGAGAAGAACCTGACGACTGGTTATACTGGGACTTACAGACTGTGGACTGGTTTTACTGGGACACACAGACTGTGGACTGGTTTTACTCGGACATACAGACTGTGGACTGGTTATACTGGGACACACAGACTGTGGACTGGTTTTACTGGGACATACAGACTGTGGACTGGTTATACTGGAACATGCAGACTGTGGACTGGTTATACTGGGACATACAGACTGTGGACTGGTTATACTGGAACATACAAACTGTGGACTGGTTATTCAATTCAATTCAATTCAGTTTATTTGTATAGCCCAATTTCACAAATTACAAATTTGTCTCGGAGTGCTTTACAATCTGTACACATAGACATCCCTGCCCCAAAACCTCACATCGGACCAGGAAAAACTCCCAAATAACCCTTCAGGGGGAAAAAAAGGGAAGAAACCTGGAGGAGAGCAACAGAGGAGGATCCCTCTCCAGGATGGACAGATGCAATAGATGTAATGTGTACAGAAGGACAGATTTAGAGTTAAAATACATTCAATGAATATGACAGAGTGTATGAATAATTCATAGTAGGCATATTCCACGATGGAGACCTCCACGATCCATCAGGCAGATGGCGGTGGGGAGGAGGAGTGGGCGGAGTCTCAACAGTGGGCGGAGTCTCAACAGGACAGTGGCGTAGTCAGGAGCAGGAATTCCACGACCCAGACCTCAATGATCCATCAGCAGATATGATCTATGTCCTCTCATAGGGTCCGATGACCCCATGAGGCGTGAAGTCAAGGACTCTGGGAGAAAGCAGAGTTAGTAACGTGTGATTGAGAGATGAAAATTCATCCTTAAGGAGAGAAAAAAGAGGAGATAGGTACTCAGTACATCCTAAAACGTCCCCCGGCAGCTATAAGCCTATAGCAGCATATCAAGGGGCTGGACCAGGTGAACCTGATTCAGCCCTAACTATAAGCTCTGTCAAAGAGGAAGGTCTTAAGTCTACTCTTAAACGAGGTGACTGTGTCTGCCTCCCGGACTGAAATTGGAAGCTGGTTCCATAAAAGAGGAGCTTGATAACTAAAGGCTCTGGCTCCCATTCTACTTTTTAAGACTCTAGGAACTACAAGTAGTCCCGCATTTAGTGAGCGTAGCTCTCTAGTGGGCAATATGGTACTACAAGCTCCTTAAGATATGATGGTGCATCACCAATCAAGGCTTTGTAGGTTAAGAGAAGAATTTTAAAAGTGATTCTTGATTTTACTGGGAGTCAGTGCAGAGCAGCTAGTGCAGGAGTGATGTGATCTTTTCTTAGTTTTAGTGAGAACACGAGCTGCAGCATTCTGGATCAACTGGAGGGACCTAAGAGATTTATTAGAGCAGCCTGATAATAAGGAGTTGCAGTAATCCAGTCTCAAGTAACGAACGTGAACCAATTTTCTGCATCTTTTGAGACAAGATGTGCCTGATTTTGAAATATTACGTAGATGAAAGAATGCAGTCCTTGAGATTTGCTTTACGTGGGAGTTAAAGGACAAGTCCCGATCAAAGATAACGCCAAGATTCTTTACAGTGGTGTTGGATGCCAGGGCAATGCCGTCTACAGAATCCACATCACCAGATAATTGATCTCTGAGGTGCTCAGGAGCGATTAAAATTACTTCGGTTTTGTCTGAGTTTAACATCAAGAAGTTGCAGGTCATCCATGTTTTTATGTCTTTAAGACATGCTTGAATTTTACCGAGTTGGTTGCTCTCCTCTGGTTTTATCGATAAATATAGTTGAGTATCATCTGCATAACAATGAAAGTTTATGGAGTGTTTCCTGATAATATTGCCCAAAGGAAGCATGTATAAGGTAAATAAAATTGGTCCAAGCACAGAACCTTGTGGAACTCCGTGATTAACGTTGGTGGTTATCGAGGCGTCATCGTTTACAAATACAAACTGAGATCGATCTGATAAATATGATTTAAACCAAATTAGTGCCGTGCCTGAAATGCCAATCGACTGCTCCAGTCTCTGTAACAGGATGTCATGGTCAATGGTGTCGAATGCAGCACTAAGGTCTAACAAGACCAGGACAGAGATGAGTCCTCTATCAGGTCTAAGGTCTAACAAGACCAGGACAGAGAGGAGTCCTCTATCAGCACTAAGGTCTAACAAGACCAGGACAGAGAGGAGTCCTTTATCTGCTGCCATTAAGAGGTCATTTGTAATTTTCACCAGTGCCGTCTCGGTGCTGTGGTGTTTTCTAAATCCTGATTGAAATTTCTCAAATAAACTATTATGATGTAGAAAGTCGCACAACTGATTTGCGACCACTTTCTCAAGGATACTGGGACATACCGACTGTGGACTGGTTATACTGGAACATACAGACTGTGGACTGGTTATACTGGGACATACAGACTGTGGACTGGTTATACTGGGACATACAGACTGTGGACTGGTTATACTGGGACATACAGACTGTGGACTGGTTATACTGGGACATACAGACTGTGGACTGGTTATACTGGAACATACAGACTGTGGACTGGTTATACTGGGACATACAGACTGTGGACTGGTTATACTGGAACATACAGACTGTGGACTGGTTATACTGGAACATACAGACTGTGGACTGGTTATACTGGGACATACAGACTGTGGACTGGTTATACTGGAACATACAGACTGTGGACTGGTTATACTGGGACTTACAGACTGTGGACTGGTTATACTGGAACATACAGACTGTGGACTGGTTATACTGGGACATACAGACTGTGGACTGGTTATACTAGGACATACAGACTGTGGACTGGTTATACTGGGACATACAGACTGTGGACTGGTTATACTGGGACATACAGACTGTGGACTGGTTATACTGGGACTTACAGACTGTGGACTGGTTATACTGGGACATACAGACTGTGGACTGGTTATACTGGGACTTACAGACTGTGGACTGGTTTTACTGGGACATACAAACTGTGGACTGGTTATACTGGGACATACAGACTGTGGACTGGTTATACTGGGACATACAGACTGTGGACTGGTTATACTGGGACTTACAGACTGTGGACTGGTTTTACTGGGACATACAAACTGTGGACTGGTTATACTGGGACTTACAGACTGTGGACTGGTTATACTGGGACATACAGACTGTGGACTGGTTATACTGGGACATACAGACTGTGGACTGGTTATACTGGAACATACAAACTGTGGACTGGTTATACTGGGACACACAGACTGTGGACTGGTTATACTGGGACATACAGACTGTGGACTGGTTATACTGGGACATACCGACTGTGGACTGGTTATACTGGGACATACAGACTGTGGACTGGTTATACTGGGACATACAGACTGTGGACTGGTTATACTGGGACATACCGACTGTGGACTGGTTATACTGGGACATACAGACTGTGGACTGGTTATACTGGGACATACCGACTGTGGACTGGTTATACTGGGACATACAGACTGTGGACTGGTTATACTGGGACATACAGACTGTGGACTGGTTATACTGGAACATTCAAACTGTGGACTGGTTATACTGGGACATACAGACTGTGGACTGGTTATACTGGGACATACAGACTGTGGACTGGTTATACTGGAACATACAGACTGTGGACTGGTTTTACTGGGACATACAGACTGGACTGGTTTTACTGGAACATACAGACTGTGGACTGGTTATACTGGGACATACAGACTGTGGACTGGTTATACTGGGACATACAGACTGTGGACTGGTTATACTGGGACATACAGACTGTGGACTGGTTATACTGGGACATACAGACTGTGGACTGGTTATACTGGGATATACAGACTGTGGACTGGTTATACTGGAACATACAAACTGTGGACTGGTTATACTGGGACATACAGACTGTGGACTGGTTATACTGGGACATACAGACTGTGGACTGGTTATACTGGGATATACAGACTGTGGACTGGTTATACTGGAACATACAAACTGTGGACTGGTTATACTGGGACATACAGACTGTGGACTGGTTATACTGGGACATACAGACTGTGGACTGGTTATACTGGGACATACAAACTGTGGACTGGTTATACTGGAACATACAGACTGTGGACTGGTTATACTGGAACATACAAACTGTGGACTGGTTATACTGGGACATACAGACTGTAGACTGGTTATACTGGGACATACAAACTGTGGACTGGTTATACTGGAACATACAAACTGTGGACTGGTTATACTGGGACATACAGACTGTGGACTGGTTATACTGGGACATACAGACTGTGGACTGGTTATACTGGGACATACAGACTGGACTGGTTATACTGGGACATACAGACTGTGGACTGGTTATACTGGAACATACAGACTGTGGACTGGTTATACTGGGACTTACAGACTGTGGACTGGTTATACTGGGACATACAGACTGTGGACTGGTTATACTGGGACATACAGACTGTGGACTGGTTATACTGGGACATACAGACTGTGGACTGGTTATACTGGGACATACAGACTGTGGACTGGTTATACTGGGACATACAGACTGTGGACTGGTTATACTGGGACATACAGACTGTGGACTGGTTATACTGGGACATACCGACTGTGGACTGGTTATACTGGGACATACCGACTGTGAACTGGTTATACTGGGACATACCGACTGTGGACTGGTTATACTGGGACATACAGACTGTGGACTGGTTATACTGGGACATACCGACTGTGGACTGGTTATACTGGGACATACAGACTGTGGACTGGTTATACTGGGACATACCGACTGTGGACTGGTTATACTGGGACATACAGACTGTGTGCCCATGTCTTTCCTCTGATCTAACGGTGTCTTCATTATGTATCACACACCCTCCTTCTATGGAAACAGTGCAGGACATTTAAACTGACCACGTTTTCACTTTGTACTTTTATTCAGGCGTCTTTTACACCGGCTGAGCTCCGCCTCTCCCACGGTCCTCTTTCTCGTCTCCACTTTGACCGCCGTTGGGCGGGTCAAACGTAATGTGTGTTAACCCCGAAGCCCACGCCTCCTTCACCAGTGTTGTTGACTGGAGCACTTGTGGCATAAGACAGAACACTGGTCTTATGCCACAGTGATAAAAAAAATCAAAAGACAGGAAATGAGTTGGCTCTATTGTCAGCAGCAAGTACACGAGCCACTGTTGCCATGGTAAAAACACTTAGTCATGGACAGATCATCCACCATGCTGCTTCTCACGTACGGTCTTCATGGTCTGTGTGACTCTAAAGGACCATCATGTACTAAATGATGACATCATGCTGTATAGAAGAATAATTTAAACTAGAGACTGAGACATAAACTCATGTTTACAATGTTTACTGAAGGAATACATCAAGAGAAGTAGAGTCACGATATAGACTTATATACAACCAGAGGAGTCACCCCCTGGTGGTCAGGAGAGAGAATGCAGCTTTAATACATGAAGCATAGACTTCTATACAACCAGAGGAGTCACCCCCTGGTGGTCAGGAGAGAGAATGCAGCTTTAACACATGAAGCATAGACTTCTATACAACCAGAGGAGTCACCCCCTGGTGGTCAGGAGAGAGAATGCAGCTTTAACACATGAAGCATAGACTTCTATACAACCAGAGGAGTCGCCCCCTGGTGGTCAGGAGAGAGAATGCAGCTTTAACACATGAAGCATAGACTTCTATACAACAAGAGGAGTCGCCCCCTGATGGTCAGGAGAGAGAATGCAGCTGCAATACATGAACCATATACTTCTATACGATCAGAGGTGCGACGTAGAGAAAATGCAGGTGTAATACAATAAGCATAGACTTCTATACAACCAGAGGAAAATACATTGTTTGCCGTAGCCGACAAAAATCTGAATATGTATGATTCTGTGAAAACATTTATCAGTTGACTTTTTCTAAGAGACGTTCCGATTGTGCGTCGGCTTCTTTTGTGTGAAAGACGTCTCATTTGGCCCAATGAGAAGAAGAGAAAGATGCACGTCTGCAGGAGAATGCAACGTTCTGATGAATCTGTCTTTGACTGTTTCATAACAAGCACATCTTGCAGCCCATTGTCTACAAATCGGAACACAATAGGCAGATTGTCCAGACACGGGAGGGAGCTGGAACATCTCTGCGGCTTCCTGAGACACATTTTCTGCATTTTTGCCTATTGTTGATGTTAATGAACCACAGAGTGCTTTGGAGAGGAGGACGTTGTTATGACAGGGAAGTTTCATTTTTCTTCAGTGGAAGGTTTATTGTAACTGTCTCAATGTAGTGATGCTAGACACATCTAACGGCTGAAGTTCTAGAAAGTCGTTGTGTGCTTCTACCGGGGTCGGCTGCATAGAGACATAAAGACAAGAACACGTGAGCTGAAGCTTTCCTCTCCGCTCAATCAAATGACGACATTTCAATTCACATGTAGTTCCTCATCGTTCCACAGTGTTCATCTTCAAGAAGCAGCACCACGTGTTTTTGATGAGCACGTGTCCAACATAATAATGACTGACACCTCAGTCACATTCAAGTGCTGCTCCTTCAATCAATTCAATTCAGTTTATTTGTAGAGCCCATTTTCACAAATTACAAATGAGTCTCAGAGTGCTTTACAATCTGTACACATAGACATCCCTGCCCCAAAACCTCACATCGGATCAGGAAAAACTCCCAAATTCACGGGGAAAAAAGGGAAGAACCCTTCAGGAGAGAACAGAGGAGGCAGTAATCTCGCAACTCGGGCCAATCATCTCTCGAGTTCCGCTCTCGGAAGTCTTTCAGACGTAACAGTAACTTCATCGGTGAAAGTGACCGAGCTGAGTGAGCCTACGGGTGATGTCATCAACCCAAACACGAGGGCGTTAGTGTGTGGGATGTCCACAACAAGTATAAAGCAGAACTAGTGGTTAGTTATGTTTCTTCAGTTGAATCTCTCACTGTCACTGTGACCACGAGACACGTTTGTCGAGCTTGTTTCAGGCGTGTAAGCAGACGCCATGCTGACGGACCCTGGTTCTGAATCCACGATCATCATTCAAAGGCTGTTCAGGAGCTTCAGGCCGACATCTGACAAGTAGGGCTGATTATTTAAAAGCGTCATTCTTAACGTTCACATTCAAAATCTACATTTGAAGGCGGTGCAGCTTAACTTTTTTTTTCTTCGTATATGTCTATTACGATTTATTATAGCTGTTATTTCTGAGCAGTTACAGAAAAGGATCAGTCGACACTAATATTATAATTAGTCTACCATGTGTTGAATTATATTGCAGTTATTATATAGCGTAGAGCGGAAAGTACAGAAATGGATTTTTAAGAGCCAATGTTAATAGTAACCACTCATTGCCTGTTCAAACTGGAGGCTCTCTTTATGTCAGTAAGTCAAGTGGCGAGGTCAACTTCTCATAATCTACATTCATATTCCAATCATTTCTTCTAGTATGAAGAATCAGGACGTGATGCGATTTGCCAGTTATCGTCTTGACTTTTGTGACACGTGTTTACACACAACCAACAAGCCTCCTCGTATAAGTCAGAGCAACACTTCATGACATTGCATCAATATAACAACCATCTGCCATCCTTTCATTCAAAGCAAAAGTCTTAAATACGAAGGTAAGTTTGAGGTGTGTGTGTGTGTGTGTGAGAGAGAGAGAATCCACTCCGTTAGCTGGATGGCATCGTAATAGCTTTGTGGCACAAAATACATTAACGTAAATGTTAAGTAAAGTTTTTATTTTAGGGAAGTACATTTCCTGGCAATACTATTACTATTGGTTTGCTTTCCAACAATCTGGCAACATTAGTGTGTGTCCAATATGACGTTGTAATTGTGGTCATGTGACACACACAGTTAGCCGGACCGAAGCCCCGCCCTGCTCAGAGTGAACCCACTCAGCATCGCCTGTCCCGCCTCCTCCACTCGGCCGTGAGTTGCTATGGTTCCAGGGATGACGTCGTTTGTCGGGCTTCACCGGTTGTTGTTTCCACATCTGGGAGAATCCATCCGACCGGCTGCTGCCGCAGAGTGAGGAGTGAGAGCCGTTGGTTCTACTGGGCTTTTTCTACGTGGGGAAACGAGGTGGGGCGACAACTTCTTTGCAGAGATGCAAAATCAAAAAGATTTGAAGTTATTTTCCACACACATATCTTACTCCAACGATTGGGCGCGTACCATTCCTCCACTCGCTGTGCTCAACATCCCAGCTTCTGTTTATCTTGTTGTCTTGTTGACTATTTCGTCCCTGGAGTCTTTGTGGCTTCTCGCCTCATCGGGCCCATCGGACCTGGCTGTGCCTGAAGCTGGTCCTGACTCCTTGGCCCTAGACCCGGCCCTTCTTCCCAATGGCCCTGCCTCCTGCCTCCTCAAAGGGAAGGAGGCCAGGGCTGGATGCAGGGGCAAGGGGTCAGGACCCAGGACCAGCTTCAGACACATCTCGGGTCCAATCAGAATAACCCCTGCCAGCAGGACGCCGCTCTGTCACTGGCCCTCCAGCAAGTGTCCCCCGGGCTCTGCACCTTCAGCTAGCCCTGCATACTGCACCTTAGGGGCCTTCAGGGGACCCAGTGACGAGCTTCCCGACGGCCGCCATATCATCGTAAAAGCATTACTAAGGCAAGACATTCAGACAATGAATGGCCATAAAGCATAGGAAGTGTAAAACACTGAAGGTCTTTGAATAATGTCTGCTGGGTCACACCAGCTCAGAGTCTGGAAAGCTGAGCTGTGGTTCCTGTACAACGCATGAAGGTTCACGAGGGACTCCAGCCTCCTAGTGGACTCCAGCCTCCAAGTGGACTACAGCCTCCTAGTGGACTCCAGCCTCCTAGTGGACTCCAGCCTCCTAGTGGACTCCAGCCTCCAAGTGGACTACAGCCTCCTAGTGGACTACAGCCTCCTAGTGGACTCCAGCCTCCAAGTGGACTACAGCCTCCTAGTGGACTACAGCCTCCTAGTGGACTCCAGCCTCCTAGTGGACTCCAGCCTCCAAGTGGACTACAGCCTCCTAGTGGACTCCAGCCTCCAAGTGGACTACAGCCTCCTAGTGGACTACAACCTCCTAGTGGACTCCAGCCTCCTAGTGGACTACAGCCTCCTAGTGGACTACAGCCTCCTAGTGGACTCCAGCCTCCTAGTGGACTACAGCCTCCTAGTGGACTCCAGCCTCCTAGTGGACTCCAGCCTCCTAGTGGACTACAGCCTCCTAGTGGACTACAGCCTCCTAGTGGACTCCAGCCTCCTAGTGGACTCCAGCCTCCTAGTGGACTACAACCTCCTAGTGGACTCCAGCCTCCTAGTGGACTCCAGCCTCCAAGTGGACTACAGCCTCCTAGTGGACTCCAGCCTCCTAGTGGACTCCAGCCTCCAAGTGGACTACAGCCTCCTAGTGGACTACAACCTCCTAGTGGACTCCAGCCTCCTAGTGGACTCCAGCCTCCTAGTGGACTCCAGCCTCCTAGTGGACTACAACCTCCTAGTGGACTCCAGCCTCCTAGTGGACTCCAGCCTCCTAGTGGACTCCAGCCTCCAAGTGGACTACAGCCTCCTAGTGGACTACAACCTCCTAGTGGACTCCAGCCTCCTAGTGGACTCCAGCCTCCAAGTGGACTACAGCCTCCTAGTGGACTACAGCCTCCTAGTGGACTCCAGCCTCCTAGTGGACTCCAGCCTCCAAGTGGACTACAGCCTCCTAGTGGACTACAACCTCCTAGTGGACTCCAGCCTCCTAGTGGACTACAGCCTCCTAGTGGACTCCAGCCTCCTAGTGGACTCCAGCCTCCTAGTGGACTACAGCCTCCAAGTGGACTACAGCCTCCTAGTGGACTCCAGCCTCCAAGTGGACTACAACCTCCTAGTGGACTCCAGCCTCCTAGTGGACTACAGCCTCCTAGTGGACTCCAGCCTCCTAGTGGACTCCAGCCTCCAAGTGGACTACAGCCTCCTAGTGGACTCCAGCCTCCAAGTGGACTACAGCCTCCTAGTGGACTACAGCCTCCTAGTGGACTACAGCCTCCTAGTGGACTACAGCCTCCTAGTGGACTCCAGCCTCCTAGTGGACTCCAGCCTCCTAGTGGACTCCAGCCTCCAAGTGGACTACAGCCTCCTAGTGGACTCCAGCCTCCAAGTGGACTACAGCCTCCTAGTGGACTACAGCCTCCTAGTGGACTCCAGCCTCCTAGTGGACTCCAGCCTCCAAGTGGACTACAGCCTCCTAGTGGACTCCAGCCTCCAAGTGGACTACAGCCTCCTAGTGGACTACAGCCTCCTAGTGGACTCCAGCCTCCTAGTGGACTACAGCCTCAGTGGACTACAGCCTCCTAGTGGACTCCAGCCTCCTAGTGGACTCCAGCCTCCTAGTGGACTACAGCCTCCTAGTGGACTACAACCTCCTAGTGGACTCCAGCCTCCTAGTGGACTCCAGCCTCCTAGTGGACTCCAGCCTCCTAGTGGACTCCAGCCTCCTAGTGGACTCCAGCCTCCAAGTGGACTACAGCCTCCTAGTGGACTACAACCTCCTAGTGGACTCCAGCCTCCTAGTGGACTCCAGCCTCCTAGTGGACTACAACCTCCTAGTGGACTCCAGCCTCCTAGTGGACTCCAGCCTCCAAGTGGACTACAGCCTCCTAGTGGACTACAGCCTCCTAGTGGACTACAGCCTCCTAGTGGACTCCAGCCTCCTAGTGGACTCCAGCCTCCTAGTGGACTCCAGCCTCCAAGTGGACTACAGCCTCCTAGTGGACTACAACCTCCTAGTGGACTCCAGCCTCCTAGTGGACTCCAGCCTCCTAGTGGACTCCAGCCTCCTAGTGGACTACAACCTCCTAGTGGACTCCAGCCTCCTAGTGGACTCCAGCCTCCAAGTGGACTACAACCTCCTAGTGGACTCCAGCCTCCTAGTGGACTCCAGCCTCCTAGTGGACTCCAGCCTCCTAGTGGACTCCAGCCTCCAAGTGGACTACAGCCTCCTAGTGGACTACAGCCTCCTAGTGGACTCCAGCCTCCTAGTGGACTCCAGCCTCCAAGTGGACTACAGCCTCCTAGTGGACTACAACCTCCTAGTGGACTCCAGCCTCCTAGTGGACTACAGCCTCCTAGTGGACTCCAGCCTCCTAGTGGACTACAGCCTCCAAGTGGACTACAGCCTCCTAGTGGACTCCAGCCTCCAAGTGGACTACAGCCTCCAAGTGGACTACAACCTCCTAGTGGACTCCAGCCTCCTAGTGGACTACAGCCTCCTAGTGGACTCCAGCCTCCTAGTGGACTCCAGCCTCCAAGTGGACTACAGCCTCCTAGTGGACTCCAGCCTCCAAGTGGACTACAGCCTCCTAGTGGACTCCAGCCTCCTAGTGGACTACAGCCTCCTAGTGGACTCCAGCCTCCTAGTGGACTACAGCCTCCTAGTGGACTACAGCCTCCTAGTGGACTCCAGCCTCCAAGTGGACTACAGCCTCCTAGTGGACTACAGCCTCCTAGTGGACTCCAGCCTCCTAGTGGACTACAGCCTCCTAGTGGACTCCAGCCTCCTAGTGGACTCCAGCCTCCTAGTGGACTCCAGCCTCCAAGTGGACTCCAGCCTCCTAGTGGACTCCAGCCTCCTAGTGGACTACAGCCTCCTAGTGGACTCCAGCCTCCTAGTGGACTCCAGCCTCCTAGTGGACTCCAGCCTCCAAGTGGACTACAGCCTCCTAGTGGACTACAACCTCCTAGTGGACTCCAGCCTCCTAGTGGACTCCAGCCTCCAAGTGGACTACAGCCTCCTAGTGGACTCCAGCCTCCTAGTGGACTCCAGCCTCCAAGTGGACTACAGCCTCCTAGTGGACTACAACCTCCTAGTGGACTCCAGCCTCCTAGTGGACTCCAGCCTCCTAGTGGACTACAGCCTCCTAGTGGACTCCAGCCTCCAAGTGGACTACAGCCTCCTAGTGGACTACAGCCTCCTAGTGGACTCCAGCCTCCTAGTGGACTCCAGCCTCCTAGTGGACTACAGCCTCCTAGTGGACTCCAGCCTCCGAGTGGACTCCAGCCTCCTAGTGGACTACAGCCTCCTAGTGGACTCCAGCCTCCTAGTGGACTCCAGCCTCCTAGTGGACTCCAGCCTCCTAGTGGACTCCAGCCTCCTAGTGGACTCCAGCCTCCTAGTGGACTCCAGCCTCCTAGTGGACTCCAGCCTCCTAGTGGACTCCAGCCTCCGAGTGGACTCCAGCCTCCTAGTGGACTCCAGCTTCCTAGTGGACTCCAGCTTCCGAGTGGACTACAGCCTCCTAGTGGACTCCAGCCTCCTAGTGGACTACAGCCTCCTAGTGGACTCCAGCCTCATAGTGGACTCCAGCCTCCTAGTGGACTACAGCCTCCTAGTGGACTCCAGCCTCCTAGTGGACTACAGCCTCCTAGTGGACTCCAGCCTCCTAGTGGACTCCAGCCTCCTAGTGGACTCCAGCCTCGTGGACTCCAGCCTCCTAGTGGACTCCAGCCTCCTAGTGGACTCCAGCCTCGTGGACTCCAGCCTCCTAGTGGACTCCAGCCTCGTGGACTCCAGCCTCCTAGTGGACTACAGCCTCCTAGTGGACTCCAGCCTCCTAGTGGACTCCAGCCTCCTAGTGGACTACAGCCTCCTAGTGGACTCCAGCCTCCTAGTGGACTCCAGCCTCCTAGTGGACTCCAGCCTCCTAGTGGACTACAGCCTCCTAGTGGACTCCAGCCTCCTAGTGGACTCCAGCCTCGTGGACTACAGCCTCGTGGACTCCAGCCTCGTGGACTACAGCCTCGTGGACTCCAGCCTCGTGGACTACAGCCTCGTGCACTTGCCTCGTGGACTCCAGCCTCGTGGACTCCAGCCTCGTGGACTACAGCCTCGTGGACTACAGCCTCGTGGACTCCAGCCTCGTGCACTTGCCTCGTGGACTCCAGCCTTGTGGACTCCAGCCTTGTGGACTCCAGCCTCGTGGACTCCAGCCTCGTGGACTCCAGCCTTGTGCACTTGCCTTGTGGACTCCAGCCTTGTGGACTCCAGCCTTGTGGACTCCAGCCTTGTGGACTACAGCCTTGTGCACTTGCCTTGTGGACTACAGCCTTGTGCACTTGCCTTGTGGACTCCAGCCTTGTGGACTCCAGCCTTGTGCACTTGCCTTGTGGACTCCAGCCTTGTGGACTACAGCCTTGTGCACTTGCCTTGTGGACTACAGCCTTGTGGACTACAGCCTTGTGCACTTGCCTTGTGGACTACAGCCTTGTGCACTTGCCTTGTGGACTACAGCCTTGTGCACTTGCCTTGTGGACTCCAGCCTTGTGGACTCCAGCCTTGTGGACTCCAGCCTCGTGGACTCCAGCCTCGTGCACTTGCCTTGTGGACTCCAGCCTTGTGGACTCCAGCCTTGTGCACTTGCCTTGTGGACTCCAGCCTTGTGGACTCCAGCCTTGTGGACTCCAGCCTTGTGGACTCCAGCCTCGTGGACTCCAGCCTTGTGCACTTGCCTTGTGGACTCCAGCCTTGTGGACTCCTGCCTCCTTGTGGACTCCAGCCTTGTGCACTTGCCTTGTGGACTCCAGCCTTGTGGACTCCAGCCTTGTGGACTCTCCGTGTGATCAGCGTTGAGTTGTCGTGTTAAGAGCTCGTTGTCACAGTTTCAGCTCCACCCTCCTCACTCCCCGTCGTCAGTCTAACTCTCTTCACCTGTTCACACACCTGTCTTTGATCACTCATCAAATCCCTATATAGTCTCCTGCCTCACACACACACACACACACACACACACACACACACACACACACACACACACACACACACACACACACACACACACACACACACCTTGCCAGATTGTTCTTCCTTTTCTATGCCAGACTCTCCAGCACTTGTTTCTAGACGGATTTCCTGTTGCCGACCCTGCCTGTTCCTGGTTAACCCGCTAGTCCGACTCCCCGAGAACCTACCAGCCCTTCGTCCTGTCGATACTCTGCCTGCCGTTTCCAGAGTGTGGAATATAAGTTCGAAGGATCCCTGGAGTCGAGGGTGCGTTTGGGTCGACACACGAGTCGTTACACTCGTAGCTTTACGGATGCTGCGGATGTCCTCTGACTCTTGTAGACTCTTCTCTATATATATTACATCATTCACGGAGCCTCCGTCACTATGGTTACAATAATGAAGACGTGTTTGCATTGTAAGGCAAATAGAATCCACATTAAGAGGAAGAGGTAAAAGACGTGAAGCATCAATGATGTAATAATGGTATCACACTCAACTTGAAATATAACCCCACAACGTAAGAACCGGATCGTACTGCAACTAAACGTCTTGAGGAACTTTGTCAAACCTTCCAGGTCTTTGGTTTCATATCACTTTGGACAGATGTGCCGGTTTGTGAGCAACTATATGAATAAATAAGTGTCCATAAGCTTCATGTTTCCTCCTGAATGATGGAAACCTTAAAGTGAGAAGACTTCCCACATATACTTTGTAGTAATTGTCAATTAGTTTGAAGGCAGAATTAATATTTCATTATATATAACAATTTCCCTTTTTTGAGACAAAATGACGAAGACGTAGAAGCATTACCTCAACATTTACTTTACTACATAGTTATCAACCATTTTTCTTTCACATTGAAACTGAAGCAAAACAACTGTGGACCAATGGATCTCCCAACGAACAAGTACCACGCATAAAATACAGCCACGACAGAACCAGACGGAACCAGACGGAGACACACAGTAATAACTTACTTTCACTCATCTGGACTCATCCAGGACGTCACGTGTTCTTTTTATACCATCGAATCATAAGAGCAGCACCGGCACACGTTACATTAAGCTTGTGTATCTCACCAAAGGCAATACATTCAGTTTTACATTGGACGTTGTGTTCTGCCCCCACAGAGCAGCACACTGAAGCCACGACATCCACAGGGGGCGGGTCTGAGCTCGGGTGACATTTAAACTGTCGGGTCAGTCGGTAATAATGAAAGTGAATTAATACGGTATTTATGTTAAGATCCTGATTGTTATATGAATTCTATCACAGCTTATGTTTTGTGTATTTTGACAATTGGTTATCGGTTTCCTGAAGAGACGGAAACAGTTGTTTGATTTGAAGATGCTAAACGTGTCTTTGAATGTTGTAATGAAGTGAAACGACTAATGGATAATGTGGAAAAATAAATGAAAACCTTTGGTTCTGTGATTTTGATGACAACTGAATTTATAATCATTGGAAATCGCAAACAAATTGCAAAGCAAGCTCACGATGAATTATGTGTAAATTGAAAAGGTGAATTCATTATATTTTGTGGAATTAATTGTAATAAACAAAATCATTGTTTATTCAAATTAAGGCTTTCGAATTCAGATATTTGTATTTTTTAATTGGCACAAAACATTGCCACAAATGTTGTATACATTAAAACATAATTATTAATCTGAAATTATCACAATATTGTTTAAATTAAGAGATTGTGTTTTTAAAAAATAAATCATTTTAGAAATTAAAATATATGGCATGTTGGCTTAAATAGTGCAGGCTTTTAATTTGAAACCTCTGCACTGTTTTGATCAGCTGTATTAATGAAAGCATCAAATGTGGTAACAGTAACTCATAATTGGAATTAATTTGTGAATAAAAACAGTATCTTGTCAAAAAGACCAAAACAATGAGCAGCACAGACTTAATTTTATTTTGGAATGGCTTTGTGTCTAATAATAAAACGACAAAATAAATGTCAATTGTCGAAACGCATGTGTGAACCGTATAATGTGGTTATTGTGGCTGGTTTATTGAAGTGTATCTGAAAATAAACAATTACAATTACAACCAATGAACAAAGGGTTTTCACATGTGCATGAGTTAATGGGTTAATGGGTTAATGAGTTAATGAGTTAATGGGTTAATGAGTTAATGGGTTAATGGCTGACCGCCTCTTATGGGCTGTCGATAAGTCACGGATCAGAGTGTAAATGCTTCTAAGCGTTCCCGTTTTGTTTTTACATTCACTTGTGCTTAACATCAAAAACTGAAAATGAGTTGTTCCTGACAACATGTACATCTTTTGTATTGTCAATGTTCTTCTCCAGCTGGTGAACTGTAAATGTTCTGCTCGTCAAGGTTCCAATCGTATTTACCTCGGTCCCCAAGCCCATCTGTGTCCTGACATTAGGGAGTTAACATGTTCAGTGGTTTTAATATCACGTACATATACATTACATTGACGTATCTCCGCGGTGTAACCCAGAGGGGGGAAACCTTCTTGATTGGTGGTGGCTACTCGTCTCAACCCGGGTCCTGGTCCTGGTCCTGGTCACACGGTGGTAGTGCGGGAGGTATACGTCCCATTGCGAAACACCATATCAGAAGCCAGACCGTCCTTGGGGAAGTCCAGGGCGCTACACGCGCCGTGTCTCTTCAGAGCCACGGCGCAGTAATCCACCTGCTCCGCGTCCAGGCCCGACTCCAGCCACCGGAAACACACGATGCGCTGGAACGAACGCCGGAAATTGTCCGACACGAAGCCGTACAGGATGGGATTGGCGCCGCTGTTGACGTAGCTGAGGATGACGAAAAGCTGAGTGACCATCGGGTCTGGAGGCCGGTGGAAAACGCTGACCAGCTGCACGATGTAGAAGGGCATCCAGCAGAGCACGAACACGGCCACCAGCAGCAGCACCATGCGGGTGATCTTCTTCTCCGAGCGCCGCCGTTGAAGCCAGCCGGCCTTCAGCCCCACCGCTCGCATCCTGGCCACCATCAAGCAGTAGCACAAGCAGATGGCGCCGACCGGCAGCAGGAACCCCAACAGGAAGGTATACACCACGAACGCTTGTGACCACGCCGACTCAGGCCACAGGAAGTTACAATCCACACCGCCGTCCTGTGCCGGGACCGTGTCGGCGAAGACGATGATTGGCAGGATGACGATGAGCGACAGCCCCCACACACACACGTTGACCACCTTGGCGACGGTCGGCCGGCGGTAGCGGGCGGCCTTGATGGGGTGGACCACCGCGACGTAGCGGTCCACGCTCAGCACGGTCAGGCAGAAGATGGACGTAAACATGTTGATGCCGTCGACGCTGAGCACCAACCGACACATCAGAGACCCGAAGGGCCAATGACGGACGGCGGCCGACGTGGCCAGAAAGGGAACGCTCAGCATGAACAACTCGTCGGCAATCGCCAAGTTGAGGATGTAAATGTTCGTGGCCGTTTTCATTTTGGCGTACTTCAGAATGACGTAGATGACCATGGCATTGCCGGTCAGCCCGACACAGCAGACGATGGCGTAGATGGACGGGATGATGATGCTACTGGCGTCGGGCTCCTGGTAGTAGTCCTCATAGTCCATGCTTGTGTTGTAGGGCAGTGGAGTCGGGTCTGACCCGTAGTCCTGGCTTCCATTGACATTCATAGTCCCTTTTGCTGGGTTTGCTGACCCTTAGTTGGAATGATGCTATTCGATGGAGGCAGCAGTAAACATGTGTGCTTCTTGGAATTTGTAATTCCACGGATTACCAAAAAGCCAGCCGCAGACAATTGGTGGTGCGCTGCACAACCCAATACACCTGTCTCGACCACAAGGGTAATATATCGATATTTATCACAAATGTGTGTTTCAGCAACCATTCGAGGAGCACCGAGCGGCTGTAGGTATGAGGGTGGACATCGGAAAGAACGTCTGAACGCGCCGATGACCTGGAAAGACTTCGCAGGAGTCGTAGTTGAAAAAAATACGAACTTATTAATCTTTGATTGAAAAAAGCTAATTCTGTAGTAGTTTGTGTTTTTCTCAGAATATCCGGAAAAATGAGAGATTCCTCATGGAGTGTCTTTTCAAAATAAACTTCCGTCTTCACAGAAAGATTTAGACAACAGCAGCACTCACATTTAGGAAAGCAGTATGGACGACTGATCAACAACTCAGAAAGTTAGCTTCAGGAAACACACACGTGGCCGCTGTTACCTTTACGCTGCTTGTGACAACACAAACGACTCATGTGACTATTGTCATGATAACATCTCAACGTTAACTTTCACTTTCACAAATGAAGAGCGGCCTCCTGCACAAAGTCCTCCGTCTGTTGGCCCCCTCAGTGGCCTCACTCTGCTCTGCAGGCTCTTTAGTGGGCATTCCATCTTCTTCCCTAAGTGAACATCGTTCTGCCCTCCGGTCCAGCTGTCAGTGCAGAGTCCTGAACACAAGCGAGGTACGACCACTCGGACACGCCGTAAATGCAAAACACTCCATCTGGTAACTGAACCGGTCCAGCAGGTCAGGATCGCTCTGAGAGGTCGTGACGCTCGGCCTCGCCACTCGTCTCGTCTCGTGGAGCTTCACGGCCGCCGCAGAGCGCAGAAGAAAATCACACGCTTCACCGAGCTCCCATTTTATGTGACCTGGATTCTGGAAACCTGTGAGGAAGCAAAGAACTGTCACTCAGTCGGCCTCCAACAAGCACGAACATCAAAGGACAAATGGGTCATACCGAAGGAAACCTGACGCTGCAGGTGTCCAGGAACACAAACACAGACATTTACATGTATTAGAACGTCAAACATCTCGAGCAACACTGATGTGTTCTCGTACTTAGTGGTTCGGACCGGTTGGATGTGCACTTTGGGCTTACAGATTTGTTTTTCTTACATTGTATATGAAATCCTGACTTCACGTATTTACTTCATTCCAGAATAGCTGGAACACCACATTCACATGACAAGGGATGGATGTGATGATGACCTTTTTCTATGCTTGTTGGAGGAAGAGGGCAATGAACTCATACGATGGTCAGCCAGAGCAATAAGCTGAGCGGCGCTGAGCGGTCGAACAGGTTGACAGTGACATATTGAAGTAATACTGAATTCAGGAAGAAACGTGAGGAAGTCATTCCAAGGCCAAAAGCTCTGTGTAGAAGTAGAAATGGTGAAGATTCATTGGGTTGGGAATGTGTTGATAACAATGGAAAGAAATGAAGAACAGGGAAGTAAAGTGTTGCATATTGAAAGGTTCTCTAAAAATGAAAGACGAGTTCTGGGAGAGACGTTTCTTGTGGAGTGATAACTGGCAATCGCATTGATGAAGATCTGGGAAAAACCTCAAGTGAAGTATTTAAAGGAGGCGAGAAGGGGAGACGAAGAGATTATGACATTGACTTGGTGAGAGAGTAGAACGAGTCAGTGCCTCTACAGTTTCAGGATGTGGTTCACAAAGATCGAATAAAGACTTTCTGAGTCAGACCTCCGGATCCTCCGCTTCATTGTCATTACGGCCAGAGGGATGGCGAGCTGCAGATGTGGAGAACGCAGAGCTGGTTATAGATGTAGGACTGTGAAGAAAACGTGCAGTGAAATTGTGAAGTCAGGAAAAGAGCAACAATGGAAGCGCTGACGGGAGTCCAACAGGAGTGTTCCTCATCAAAGAAAATGGCCCAAGAATTGGTTTTAGAAATGTTTCGCTGTAGATTATACTTTATCAGAACCAGTGGGAGGTTTTTCTATTTGAGCAAAATGTTGTATAAACGGCAATAAGACGTCACCAATATCCTGATGTTTACTCAGACGCTTCAATGAGAACAGACCAGATAACACAACCAATCAACACGTCTCCATTCACACTTCAACATGTGCAATGATGGCTTGAACATGAGCGCAGTGATTTTCATCTGGTCACATGACATCTATTGTTCATCTGGTCACATTGTTACGCTCGATGGTGTTTTGAGCCCTCACCGGCGCCTTCCAGGCAGCCGCTGCCTGGAAGGCGCCGGAAGGTGGTCCCGCCCCCCAAAACTCTGATCCAATCAATGCGCTACCCCACTTGGGCGGAGCGCATATTCAAATCCACTTTTGGAGCGCATTGCATATTCAAACCAGCATTTGGAGCCAAACCCACTTGGAGCGCATTTAACCCACTTGGTTCAACAATTTCAAAGGTACGTAGCTATTTTTGGGCCGGCTAATGTTGTGGTAATGTTATTTCAACCTGCTAGCTAGCAGATAGATTATGCTAATCTTAGCTATGGTAATGTCATTTCTACCTGCTAGCGAGCTAAATCTGGTTAAAACATTAGGTAACAAAGTAAGATTAATTACTGCAGATTAATCACTGTATTTGAGTGATTGTTAATGGTTAGTGGTTATCTTTCAAATGATGCCTGTGAGGCACTTGACGTTGAGACTGGTTGACTTCAGGCTGCTTTGGAATAAGGATACCTCTGAGGCAGCCACCAGTTTTGGATAACTCTGAGGCATCATAGGTAGTGTTGACTGCCAGGCTGCCTAGTCGTTGGTATACAGGTTAACTCACAGGCATCCAGTTGGTTTTAGATACCTGTAAGGCATCTAGACGGACATTAAGAGGGGCTGACTCCCAGGCTGCTTACTAACACTGGTTAGCTCTCAGGCAGCCAATTAGCTTTGGATGCCTGTGAGGCACTTGATGTTGAGACTGGTTGACTGTAGACTGATATCCCTTAGTTAAATTGTCCTCATGCCTCCTCCTACAGATGCCTATACAGATAGGCCTATTGAATAAATCTGCCAGATTATTTTTAACATTGCATATGCCTAACATTATGTGATAATACTAATCACACTCATATTGCCTTTCTCTTTCAGTTCATGAAGAAATGGCGCCCAGGAAGGGTAAGGTTCAACCTAGACCTACTTTAATGACTAAAAAAAGTCTCTTTCACACACTGACATTTAACAATGACTTCAATAATTCCCAAAAAATACTTATTAGTTCCTTGCAATGTCTTTATACAGTAGGATGGAAGCGGAAGGCCCTGCAGGTGTCAAAAGGTGGTAAGTTATTCTTTATCTTGCCATCTGGACTCGAGTACTACAACACTAGTTCATCTCCTCATATAGCAAATTTGGTTACTTCTTGTTACTTTATAGGACCATCTGCAAAGATCGCAATTTTCCACCAGTCACCACTGGTTGGTGGAGCCTCGCCCAGCCCCAACCCCATCTAGCCCTGCTGCTCCATCCACCCTTCCTGCCCCATCCGGCCCTGCTGCTCCACCAAGCCCTACTGCCCCATCCCAGCCGGCATTTCAGAATGTCCACAGCCTTTTGAGGACATGCTCAGGGCATCGGAGCAAAGGTGAAGTGCACAGCTAGGCATAGGTTTCTTCAAGACAGGTTTATATTTTTAGTGGTAGTGTGGTAGTAACAGTGCTGAGACCATTTGTGATGGGATCTGGGAAAACCAGTCACATGGTGAAATTTGACCTTTTGGAAGCTGACTTCAAGCTTGTTTCAAATATGTTTTCATTATTTGTCTGTTTCAAATGTTATGATTGCCCAAAGTCAGCTGATCAGTTAGATTTCATGGAATAGAATTTTGACAAAACAACTTTAAAGAGAGGGTTCTAAATAGACTGGCTGGTTAAATAAAGCACATTTAACACATTCAATTAATGAAAAACAAGTAGATATGTTTAGGGATGATAGACATGTTATAGAATAATAATTGAATCAAAACCCAATTTCACCAAAATACTGAGTTTCGACCTACTAGTATTTTCACTCTAATCTCAAATGTCCCTTTTCACCATGTGACTGGTTTCCAGAGCCCATCACAGTTTTGGGTTATAGGAACATCTGTTGGGATGGCAGTAAAGACAGAAGGGCTATGTACAGACATTACATGTGTACAATACTGTACTGTATGTAAAGAAGATGAAATCCTAATATTGTTACGAATAATATTGTTGAAACATTGAAACCTTCTTTGAGTGTGACTCAGAAATTATTTTTACAAAGATACCAGATAACGGTGGAGGAGATCAGGAGGAGGACTGCTCCACCTGATTGCAAACTATTCAAAGACAGACCACAACAAGCGGCAGATACAAACTGTCCATCACGACGGCATTTAAGCGCAGGCGAAGACAGCGAACCCGTAACTAGTCTTTCCCCAGTTTTCCGACCTGTCCCACACTGCCCCAATAAAATATTTAGATAATATTTATAGTGTATTAAATTCTGCCATCCTTCGTGCTTAGTAAACTAAGCTGTTTGCGTGTGAAATTTTGTTTTTACCATTTTACTGTGTGTATGAGGGTTGTATTTGGCCTTTATTTTCAATAAAGAATATGTCACACCCCATCAGTCATGTCTCTCCTCCATCATGTGTGTGTCCTCTGACGATACATTTAAAAAAAATAATTAATGTAAGTTGGGGTTTCATTAACTTGTAACACTCTACTGGAATAAACCCTTATGTGAAGCTGTAGAAATTAGTGTTGACATAGTGTTACCATGACTATTTGCCTTAATCCACATGCCTAACATGTCGGATCTGTAATTTACACCATGCGATTTCAGGCCCAGCTAGCTAAATTATCAGACTAGTTAAATCAAGATGCCAAGTTCAATACACTTCCAATTCACGACACATACACAGTGATGTAGAACATGAAGATATTTAATTAATGAACACAACAAACAACAAATTGCTAATTGTTAATATTTTCAATGTGTGTCAACACACTTTTAAAATATCCACCACCACCTCTACCATTCCTGGCCCCAAGGTGTGCGTGAGGAGGTCAAATTGATCATTTGACCTCACCTGGTTGGCGAGGTGCTGGAGCTGTTGTCTGGAGGAAAAGATAAACATAAATTCAGGATAAATAATGTCTATTAAACCTGTCAGAGCCCAGATATAGGATGTGGAATATTGCAAATTACTTGAACTCCGTAGCTCTCCCTGTGGCCACAGTGGGGTCTGATGCCGCAGCATGGCCCCTTCTTTTAAATTCGATGCTCTGGCAGAGCAGCACACCGACGGAGGAGCACAGGTTGCTTCCTTAAGCCAAAAAAAAAAAGAGAAGACACACATACCACGACAGTATTAAATTCAGATTTGAGCACATACTAATGTGACATGATGTGACACACTGACACACTGGGGGGGTAATAGTTTTAGAGCTGGCTTTCTGGTTCTTTATTGATATAAAGGTCTTTAAAGTCTTTAAAGTAGTTATTTATTGATATAAAGTAGTCAACACTACCTATGATGCCTCAGAGTTATCCAAAACTGGTGGCTGCCTCAGAGGTATCCTTATTCCAAAGCAGCCTGAAGTCAACCAGTCTCAACATCAAGTGCCTCACAGGCATCCAAAGCTAATTGGCTGCCTGAGAGCTAACCAGTGTTAGGAAGCAGCCTGGGAGTCAGCCCCTCTTAATGTCCGTCTAGATGCCTTACAGGTATCTAAAACCAACTGGATGCCTGTGAGTTAACCTGTATACCAACGACTAGGCAGCCTGGCAGTCAACACTACCTATGATGCCTCAGAGTTATCCAAAGACTGGTGGCTGCCTCAGAGGTATCCTTATTCCAAAGCAGCCTGGAAGTCAACCAGTCTCAACGTCAAGTGCCTCACAGGCATCCAAAGCTAATTGGCTGCCTGAGAGCTAACCAGTGTTAGTAAGCAGCCTGGGAGTCAGCCCCTCTTAATGTCCGTCTAGATGCCTTACAGGTATCTAAAACCAACTGGATGCCTGTGAGTTAACCTGTATACCAACGACTAGGCAGCCTGGCAGTCAACACTACCTATGATGCCTCAGAGTTATCCAAAAACTGGTGGCTGCCTCAGAGGTATCCTTATTCCAAAGCAGCCTGGAAGTCAACCAGTCTCAACGTCAAGTGCCTCACAGGCATCATTTGAAAGATAACCACTAACCATTAACAATCACTCAAATACAGTGATTAATCTGCAGTAATTAATCTTACTTTGTTACCTAATGTTTTAACCAGATTTAGCTCGCTAGCAGGTAGAAATGACATTACCACAGCTAAGATTAGCATCATCTATCTGCTAGCTAGCAGGTTGAAATAACATTACCACAACATTAGCCGGCCCAAAAATAGCTACGTACCTTTGAAATTGTTGAACCAAGTGGGTTAAATGCGCTCCAAATGCGCTCCAAGTGGGTTTGGCTCCAAATGCGCGGGTTTGAATATGCAATGCGCTCCAAAAAGTGGATTTGAATATGCGCTCCGCTCCAAGTGGGGGTAGCGCATTGATTGGATCAGAGTTTTGGGGGGCGGGACCAAAAGGCGCCGGTGAGGGCTCAAAACACCATCGAGCCATTGTTACACCCAGACCCTCTGGGTAGTTCTGTGTTCACTGTCTGTTTCTGTTGTGTTGTCTGTCACTCACCTTGTCTCTCGTTTCAGACTCCTCCCTCCTTGTGTGCCGCCCTCCTGTGATTGCAGACCCCGCCCTCATTGTTTCCACCTGTGCCTCATTCCCCTTTGTATTTAGTCTGTGTCGACCTCTTGTCTGTGTCGGTTCGTCTCTACATGTTGCCCAGTAAAAGATGTTACTTTTTCCTGAATTCTGACTTCCTCATTTCCGCAATTGAGTCCTACGTTCCGTGGCGCCCCGTCAAGTCGTGATAATAACCTCATAACATCATAACCTCATAACATCAAAACCTCAGTACCTCATAACCTCATAACATCATAACCTCATAACATCATAACATCATAACCTCATAACATCATAACCTCATAACCTCAAAACCTCAAAACATCATAACCTCAAAACATCAAAACCTCATAACATCATAACCTCAAAACCTCATGACCTCATAACATCATAACCTCAGTACCTCATAACCTCATAACATCATAACCTCATAACCTCATAACATCATAACCTCATAACATCATAACCTCAGTACCTCATAACATCATAACCTCATAACATCATAACCTCATAACATCATAACATCATAACATCATAACCTCATAACATCATAACCTCATAACATCATAACTGTTACACCCAGACCCTCTGGGTAGTTCTGTGTTCACTGTCTGTTTCTGTTGTGTTGTCTGTCACTCACCTTGTCTCTCGTTTCAGACTCCTCCCTCCTTGTGTGCCGCCCTCCTGTGATTGCAGACCCCGCCCTCATTGTTTCCACCTGTGCCTCATTCCCCTTTGTATTTAGTCTGTGTCGACCTCTTGTCTGTGTCGGTTCGTCTCTACATGTTGCCCAGTAAAAGATATTACTTTTTCCTGAATTCTGACTTCCTCATTTCCGCAATTGAGTCCTACGTTCCGTGGCGCCCCGTCAAGTCGTGATAGTACGAACCGACCAAATATGGACTCAGCGGACTCTGATCATCTCCGTCAGGCTATCGCCTCTCAAGGTGTCCTCGTGGGTGGTCACGACCACGAGATCAAGAGCATGATGGATTCCCTCCAGACCCTCACGGCTAACGTCGACCGACTTGGACAGCAGCTTCACCAGATGGCAACACAGCACTTCTCTTCGGCCTCAGAAGCCCCGACTCCTCCTCTGCCTCCTACCCAGCCCTCCGTTGGCTCCCGGGAGCCACACGTCCCTGCTCCAGAGCGCTATGCTGGAGATCTGGGTACATGCAGATCTTTCCTCATGCAGTGCTCCTTAGTCTTTGACCAGCAACCATCTAGGTATTGGACTGATAGAGCTAAGATTGCCTTTATTATGGGTTCACTCACTGGGAGAGCGTTAGCCTGGGCTGCTAGCATATGGGAGAGTCAGTCTCCAGCCAACTCCTCATTCCAACTCTTCTCTAGTGAGATGCGGAAGGTTTTTGATCATCCTGTTAGCTATAAAGACATTGCCTCACATCTGCTCTCACTACGACAGGGACCCCGCAGCGTAGCTGAGTACTCCATTGACATTAGGACTATAGCACAGGGTTCTGGGTGGTCTGATGTATCTCTCCAGGGGGTTTTTCTCAAGGGACTAAATAACCCAGTGAGGGAGGAACTAGTTGTGAGGGATGACTGAGAGTCTCGATGCCTTAATCGCTCTTGCTGTTAGGCTGGAGAGCCGTCTTGGGGAGCTTAGGAGAGAGAGACCTAGCCGCTCTTTTAGTGTTCCAGCACCTGGTCCTGCCCCTCCTTCTCTCCACGGGAGATCCGGTCCACGCCTTGACCAAGATCTAATTCCCCGCAACCCCTCTACCGGCCCAGCCCCTGGGTTCGCTGCTTCTGTCAGCAACTCCGCTCCCCACCTCTCCGCTGAAGAACCCATGCAGATCGGGAGGACCACCTTGACTCACGAGGAACGGCATCGAGAGGGCAGGTGTATCTATTGCGGCCAGAGGGGCCACCTCATTGCCTCCTGTCCAGTAAAAGACCGAGCTCATCAGGGAGAGGGACAACACTGGTGAGCCGTACAACCTTGTCCGTAGTTCCCTCTCGGTCACTCCCAAGGGTTTCTATCATTTCTCCAACCGCCTCTCTCAATCAGGAGGTGTTGGTGGATTCCGGTTCCGATGCTAACCTAATGGACAGTGAATTTGCTTGCAAGCTAGGGTTGGAGGTCCACCCCCTCGCCAGACCCTTAAGCTAGTGCCCTCGATGGGCGTCTACTCTGTCGGATAACTCATCGCTTGTCTCCTCTACAGCTAGCCTTCCCAGACCATCACACGGAGACTATCTGTTTTCACTTGTTCCAGTCCCTGCAACACCCCCTCATTTTGGGCCACCCCTGGCTTACTCAACACAACCCTCACATGGACTGGGCTTCGGGGAGGGTGATAGCATGGAGGAGTGAGTGTTCTGAGACATGCGTCCCCACAAGAACATCTCAGACTTTACCCTCGCCTACGTCCCAGCCAGCGCCTATGCTGGATCCCGATTACCCGGACCTTTCCAAGGTACCAACATGCTACCTTGACCTTAAGGAGGTATTTAATAAGGCCCGAGCCACCGCTTTGCCTCCGCACCGGGAGTATGACTGCGCCATTGATCTGCTCCCGGGATCTTCTCCTCCCAGGGGAAGGCTCTATTCTTTGTCCGTGCCTGAGACGCAGGCAATGAAGGATTATGTGACCTCCGCGTTGGCTGCAGGTCTGATCAGACCTTCTTCATCCCCAGCGGGAGCAGGTTTTTTTTTTTGTCAGCAAAAAGGAGAAGACTCTCCGCCCCTGTATTGATTACAGGGGTCTGAATGACATCACCATCAACTACAGGTACCCCCTCCCACTTATTTCTTCGGCATTTGATTTGTTACAAGGTGCTAAGGTCTTTACCAAGCTCGACTTAAGAAATGCCTATCATCTGGTCAGAATTAGGGAGGGGGACGAGTGGAAGACTACTTTCAACACCCCTAGTGGGCATTACGAATATCTCGTAATGCCCTTTGGACTAAACAATGCTCCAGCTGTTTTCCAGGCCATGGCGAACGATGTTCTCCGGGACCTACTTAACCTCTCTGTTTTTGTTTATTTGGACGATATTCTTATCTTCTCCCCCGATGAAGAGACTCATCGGGGTCATGTCAGGCAGGTCCTCCGACGCCTCCTGGACCACCAACTGTTTGTAAAGGCGGCGAAGTGTGAGTTTCACGTCGCTACCGTTTCATTCCTGGGGTTTATTGCGTCGGAGGGCAAGGTGAAGATGGAGCTGGGGAAGGTCGAAGCAGTCACCGATTGGCCCACTCCTAGCAACCGCAAGGAGGTCCAACGGTTTTTGGGGTTTGCTAATTTCTATAGGAGGTTCATTAGGAACTTCAGCTCTGTTGCAGCCCCCCTGCATGTTTTAACCTCTCCTGCTGCTAGGTTTCAGTGGAATCCCACTGCTGACGCTGCCTTCCAACGGCTTAAGAGAGCATTCACCACTGCTCCGGTGCTTACCCTCCCAGACTCCCGCCAGCAGTTCGTGGTGGAGGTGGATGCCTCAGATATGGGTATTGGAGCGATACTTTCCCAGAGATCCACGAACGATAATAAGCTGCACCCCTGTGCCTTCCTCTCTCGGAAGCTTTCACCGGCAGAGAGGAATTACGATATTGGAGACCGGGAACTTCTCGCTGTCAAAGTGGCTCTGGAGGAATGGCGGCACTGGCTGGAGGGGGCGGAGCACCCATTCATTGTCTGGACAGATCATAAGAACCTTGAGTACCTGCGAAAAGACTGAACCCTCGCCAGGCCAGGTGGGCTCTATTCTTTTGTAGATTTAACTTTTCTTTATCTTTCCGCCCAGGTTCTAAGAATGTGAAACCTGACTCCCTGTCGCGGCTGTTTGATCCTGGTGCCCCTCCCAACCCCCCCTCATGCATTCTGCCCCCGTCCTGTCTGGTTGGGGCTGTCACGTGGGACATTGAGGAGAGGGTTAGACGGGCTGTCGCAAATGTTTCTGTTCCCGACGGTTGTCCCCCCAATAGGATGTTTGTACCCTCTTCCCTCCGAGCTCAGGTCATCCAGTGGGCACACTCGTCTCGAGCTTCCTGTCACCCCGGGGTGCGGAGGACTATGTTTGTCATCAAGCAGCGGTTCTGGTGGCCCGCGATGGAGAGGGAGGTAGGGGAGTATGTGTCTGCCTGTCAGGTGTGCGCACGAAGCAAGGTTCCCCAAAGTCCTCCGTCTGGCCTCCTACGCCCGCTACCTGTTCCACATCGCCCCTGGTCGGACATCTCTCTGGACTTTGTCACTGGGTTTCCCCTGTCCGAGGGTAACACCACCGTTCTCACTGTGGTGGACAGATTTTCTAAGATGGTCCACTTCATTCCCCTGCCAAAGTTGCCCTCCGCCAAAGAGACGGCGGAGGCGGTGCTATCTCATGTTTTCCGTCTCCATGGTTTCCCTGCAGATGTGGTGTCGGACCGGGGCCCCCAGTTTGTTTCTAAGTTCTGGAGGGAGTTCTGCAGTCTCCTGGGTGCCACGGTCGGTCTGTCTTCTGGGTACCACCCCCAATCCAATGGTCAGACGGAGCGATTGAATCAGGAGTTAGAGACAGGCCTTCGCTGTCTGGTGTCCCAGAATCCCACTACATGGTGCAGACACCTTATTTGGGTGGAGTATGCACACAATACTCTTCCCTCATCATCCACTGGTTTCTCCCCCTTCCAGTGCGCCTATGGCTACCAGCCACCCCTGTTTCCTGCTCTGGAGAAGGAGTCTAGAGTCCCCTCCGCTCTGGCCATGGTCCGCCGCTGCCGGCGCACCTTGGACTGGGCCCGCCGGACCCTCCTCAAGAATTCAACCCGGTACAAGAGGACGCCGGATCTACGGCGGACCCAGGCCCTTACTATCGCGTCGGCGAGAAGGTATGGCTGTCCACACGGGACCTCCACGCGGAGTCGCGCAAGCTGGCTCCTCGGTACGTGGGCCCCTTCCAAATATCCAAAGTGATCAACCCTGTAGCCATGAGGCTCAAGCTCCCGAGACCCATGAGGGTACACCCAACGTTTCACGTGGCTCGTCTGAAGCCAGCCAAGGAGAGCCGGTTGGTTCCTGCCACCAGACCCCCACCACCACTCCGTCTCATCGATGGCGGCCCTGCCTACACTGTCAAGCGTCTCATGGCGGTTCGGTGCCGAGGCCGTGGTCGACAATACCTCGTGGACTGGGAGGGATATGGCCCAGAGGAGAGGTCTTGGGAGAAGGCCAGCAACATCTTGTGTCCAGACCTCATCAGAGACTTCCACCTAAGGTTCCCCGACGAACCTGGGCCGTCAGGTGCCGGCCAAAGAGAGGGGGGTACTGTTACACCCAGAACCTCTGGGTAGTTCTGTGTTCACTGTCTGTTTCTGTTGTGTTGTCTGTCACTCACCTTGTCTCTCGTTTCAGACTCCTCCCTCCTTGTGTGCCGCCCTCCTGTGATTGCAGACCCCGCCCTCATTGTTTCCACCTGTGCCTCATTCCCCTTTGTATTTAGTCTGTGTCGACCTCTTGTCTGTCGGTTCGTCTCTACATGTTGCCCAGTAAAAGATGTTACTTTTTCCTGAATTCTGACTTCCTCATTTCCGCAATTGAGTCCTACGTTCCGTGGCACCCCGTCAAGTCGTGATACACATGACATCTATTGTTCATCTGGTCACATGACATCTATTGTTCATCTGGTCACATGACATCTAGTGTTCATCTGGTCACATGACATCTATTGTTCATCTGGTCACATGACATCTATTGTTTATCTGGTCACATGACATCTATTGATCATCTGGTCACATGACATCTAGTGTTCATCTGGTCACATGACATCTATTGTTCATCTGGTCACATGACATCTATTGTTCATCTGGTCACATGACATCTATTGTTCATCTGGTCACATGACATCTATTGTTTATCTGGTCACATGACATCTATTGATCATCTGGTCACATGACATCTACTGTTCATCTGGTCACATGACATCTACTGTTCATCTGGTCACATGACATCTATTGATCATCTGGTCACATGACATCTATTGTTCATCTGGTCACATGACATCTATTGTTCATCTGGTCACATGACATCTATTGATCATCTGGTCACATGACATCTAGTGTTCATCTGGTCACATGACATCTATTGTTCATCTGGTCACATGACATCTATTCTTCATCTGGTCACATGACAACTACTGTTCATCTGGTCACATGACATCTAGTGTTCATCTGGTTACATGACATCTATTGATCATCTGGTCACATGACATCTATTGATCATCTGGTCACATGACATCTAGTGTTCATCTGGTTACATGACATCTATTGTTCATCTGGTCACAAGACATCTATTGTTCATCTGGTCACATGACATCTATTGTTCACCTGGTCACATGACATATATTGTTCATCTGGTCACATGACATCTAGTGTTCATCTGGTCACATGACATCTATTGTTCATCTGGTCACATGACATCTACTGTTCATCTGGTCACATGACATCTATTGTTCATCTGGTCACATGACATCTACTGTTCATCTGGTCACATGACATCTATTGATCCTCCTCTGTTGCTCTCCCCCCTGAAAGTTTTCTTTGGAGTTGTTCCTGATCCGATGTGAGGTCAAAGGTCAGGGATGTCTATGTGTACACATTGTAAAGCCCTCTGGGGGAGTTTGTGATATTGGGCTATTGAAGGAATAGCTGGTCACTCACCAGCTGAACAGTCATTCAGACAGCAGACCAGATGTTTTCAAAGATACCGCAAACACTATCATATTGTAATGATGTGATTACATAACAGTTGTATAAATAGCATTACATCGGGGATCCGAACAAAAAGAGATAGCTGACAAATGTACAAAGGAATCACATTGTTGTCACACCACAGGACCTGATAGTCAGAGGACAGGTTGAGCACGACTCAGCATAAGAGGGAAGAGAGAATGGGAAGGTTGTATTCAAAGGAAAGTACGACGAGGAGAACCAATCATATGATGTCATATATGGATTATACGGTAGATTGTTTAAAATAGGGAAACATAATACTGTATTGTGTCATTTGTTATGAAGAAAAAACGTTTTAATGTTGTATGTTTGACTGAAATATAATGCACTTTGCATTGCAAGGGCACCCTGGGGCCCAGTGATTTGATGATGATAATAAGAATGATGATGATGACAATACCAGTTCCACAAAGTACCTGAAAGTTATACCGATACCAACTAAGTAATAGTATTTGAAGCTTAAGAGGTTTAATGCACCTTAAAAAGCTTTTCTTATTATATGAGGAACGTACACACATAGAGTTTATATCTTATAATCACATCATCAGGTCAAAAAAAACAAAAGGAAAGAATAATTTAATGTATCTAGTGTGTTGTCGGGAGCAACCAATCGACCCTCTGAGACGTGGAGTCACAAGGACTTCAGAGAGGAAGCAGAGTTAGTAATGTGTGATGGAGAGATGAACATTCATCTATGAGGAGAGAGAGAAGAGGAGAGAGGTGCTCAGTGTATCCTAAGCATCCATAAGGAGAGAGGAGAGGAGAGAGGAGCTCAGTGTATCCTAAACGTCCATAAGGAGAGAGGAGAGAGGAGCTCAGTGTATACTAAACATCCATAAGGAGAGAGGAGAGAGGAGCTCAGTGTATCCTAAACGTCCATAAGGAGAGAGGAGAGGAGAGAGGAGCTCAGTGTATCCTAACGTCCATAAGGAAAGAGGAGAGGAGAGAGGTGCTCAGTGTATCCTAAACATCCATAAGGAGAGAGGAGAGGAGAGAGGAGCTCAGTGTATCCTAGGCGTCCATAAGGAGAGAGGAGAGGAGAGAGGTGCTCAGTGTATCCTAAGCGTCCATAAGGAGAGAGGAGAGGAGAGAGGTGCTCAGTGTATCCTAAACGTCCATAAGGAGAGAGGAGAGAGAAGCTCAGTGTATCCTAAGCGTCCATAAGGAGAGAGGAGAGGAGAGAGGTGCTCAGTGTATCCTAAGCGTCCATAAGGAGAGAGGAGAGAGGTGCTCAGTGTATCCTAAGCGTCCATAAGGAGAGAGGAGAGAAGCTCAGTGTATCCTAAGCGTCCATAAGGAGAGAGGAGAGGAGAGAGGTGCTCAGTGTATCCTAAGCGTCCTTAAGGAGAGAGGAGAGAGGAGCTCAGTGTATCCTAAACGTCCATAATGAGAGAGGAGAGAGGAGCTCTGTGTATCCTCAGCGTCCATAAGGAGAGAGGAGAGGAGAGAGGAGCTCAGTGTATCCTAAGCGTCCATAAGGAGAGAGGAGAGGAGAGAGGAGCTCAGTGTATCCTAACGTCCATAAGGAGAGAGGAGAGGAGCTCAGTGTATCCTAAGCGTCCATAAGGAGAGAGGAGAGGTGCTCAGTGTATCCTAAGCATCCATAAGGAGAGAGGAGAGAGGAGCTCAGTGTATCCTAAACGTCCATAAGGAGAGAGGAGAGAGGTGCTCAGTGTATCCTAAACATCCATAAGGAGAGAGGAGAGGAGCTCAGTGTATCCTAAACGTCCATAAGGAGAGAGAGGAGAGAGGAGCTCAGTGTATCCTAACGTCCATAAGGAAAGAGGAGAGGAGAGAGGTGCTCAATGTATCCTAAATGTCCATAACGAGAGAGGAGAGGAGAGAGGTGCTCAGTGTATCCTAAACATCCATAAGGAGAGAGGAGAGAGGAGCTCAGTGTATCCTAGACGTCCATAAGGAGAGAGGAGAGGAGAGAGGTGCTCAGTGTATCCTAAGCGTCCATAAGGAGAGAGGAGAGGAGAGAGGTGCTCAGTGTATCCTAAACGTCCATAAGGAGAGAGAGGAGAGAGAGAGAGCTCAGTGTATCCTAAGCGTCCATAAGGAGAGAGAGAGGTGCTCAGTGTATCCTAAGCGTCCATAAGGAGAGAGGAGAGAGGTGCTCAGTGTATCCTAAGCGTCCATAAGGAGAGAGGAGAGAGGTGCTCAGTGTATCCTAAGCGTCCATAAGGAGAGAGGAGAGGAGAGAGAAGCTCAGTGTATCCTAAACGTCCATAAGGAGAGAGGAGAGGAGAGAGGTGCTCAGTGTAGCCTAAGCGTCCTTAAGGAGAGAGGAGAGAGGAGCTCAGTGTATCCTAAACGTCCTTAAGGAGAGAGGAGAGAGGTGCTCAGTGTATCCTAAGCGTCCTTAAGGAGAGAGGAGAGAGGTGCTCAGTGTATCCTAAACGTCCATAAGGAGAGAGGAGAGAGGAGCTCTGTGTATCCTCAGCGTCCATAAGGAGAGAGGAGAGGAGAGAGGAGCTCAGTGTATCCTAAGCGTCCATAAGGAGAGAGGAGAGGAGAGAGGGCTCAGTGTATCCTAAGCGTCCATAAGGAGAGAGGAGAGAGGAGCTCAGTGTATCCTAAGCGTCCATAAGAAGAGAGGAGAGAGGGCTCAGTGTATCCTAAACATCCATAAGGAAAGAGGAGAGAGGAGCTCAGTGTATCCTAAGCGTCCATAAGGAGAGAGAGGAGAGAGAGAGGGCTCAGTGTATCCTAAGCGTCCATAAGGAGAGAGGAGAGAGAGGAGCTCAGTGTATCCTAAGTGTCCATAAGGAGAGAGAGAGAGGAGCTCAGTGTATCCTAAACGTCCATAAGGAGAGAGGAGAGAGGTGCTCAGTGTATCCTAAACGTCCATAAGGAGAGAGGAGAGAGGTGCTCAGTGTATCCTAAACGTCCATAAGGAGAGAGGAGCTCAGTGTATCCTAAACGTCCATAAGGAGAGAGGAGAGGAGCTCAGTGTATCCTAAGCGTCCTTAAGGAGAGAGGAGCTCAGTGTATCCTAAGCGTCCTTAAGGAGAGAGGAGCTCAGTGTATCCTAAGCGTCCTTAAAGAGAGAGGAGCTCAGTGTATCCTCACATCCTTAAGGAGAGAGGAGCTCAGTGTATCCTAAGCATCCTTAAGGAGAGAGGAGCTAAGGGTATCCTAAGCGTCCTTAAGGAGAGAGGAGCTCAGTGTATCCTAAGCGTCCTTAAAGAGATTCAAGATTCAAGATTCAAGATGTTTTATTTGTCACATACACACACAGGGTGTGCAGTGAAATGAAAGTGGCAATGCTCAGCAGGAATGTGCAAGGGCAACAAGTACACACTATTTACAATAAAAAACAACACAATATTTACAGTAAGTGTGTGTGTGTGTGTGTGTGTGTGTGTGTGCCTAAGAGGGGCAGTTGTGTGGGTCTATGTGGGGGTCCTGGTGAGGTCGGAGTTCACAGTCCTGATGGCCTGAGGAAAGAAACTCCGTCTCAGTCTCTCTGTTCTTGCAGCGTGACTACGGAGGCGCCTGCCTGACCGCAGCAGCTGAAACAGTCTGTTGTTGGGGTGGTGAGGATCCTTCATGATCCTGCCGGCTCTGGTTCTGCACCTCCTGGTGTACAAGTCCTGCAGGGTGGGAGTGTAGTTCAATAGTGCGTTCAGCCGAACGCACTACTCTCTGCAGAGCCTTCCTGTCCTGAGCGGAGCAGTTGCCAAACCAGGCTGTGATGCTTCCTGTCAGGACGCTCTCTACAGCTCCAGAGTAGAAGGACTGAAGGATCCTCTGGGAAACTTTAAATTTCCTCAGCTGCCTGAGACCCCGTAGGCGCTGCCTTGCCTTTCTCACCAGAGTGTCTGTGTTCGTTGACCATGTCAGATCCTCGGTGATGTGGACTCCCAGGTATTTATACCCGCTCACCCTCTCCACAGTAGTCCCGTTAATCCCCAGTGGTGAGTACGTCCTCTGTTGTTGTACCCTCCTAAAGTCCACAATCAGCTCCTTAGTTTTGGTGACATTCATGATGAGGCTGTTGTCCTGGCACCAGAGTGACAGATCAGCAACTTCCTCCAGGTAGGCCTTCTCGTCGTTGTCGGAGATCAGGCCCACCACCACTGTGTCATCCGCAAACTTGATGATGGTGTTGGAGCTGAACCTGGCCACACAGTCATGTGTGTACAGGGAGTACAGTAGGGGCCTGAGGACGCAACCCTGGGCCGATCCTGTGTTCAGGGTGAGGGATTTGGAGTGTGTCTGCCCACCCTGACCACCTGTGGCCTGGCGGTCAGGAAGTCCAGGATCCAAGCACACAGGGGTGTTCAGTCCCAGCTCAATCAGCTTGCCGGCCAGTCTGGAGGGACTATGGTGTTGAAAGCTGAACTATAATCAATGAACAGCAGTCTCACATAGCCCCCCTCTGGCTGTCCAGATGAGAGAGTGTGGTGTGCAGTACCTGGGAGACAGCATCATCCGTGGATCTGTTTGGGCGATAAGCAAACTGCAGCGGGTCCATGGAGGAAGGAGGAAGGCGCAGATGTAGTCCTTTATCAGCCTTTCAAAGCATTTCATGACCACCGAGGTGAGGGCCACGGTCGGTAGTCATTCATACATGCTGGAGAAGCATTCTTGGGCACAGGGACAATAGTGGATCTCTTGAAGCAGGCGGGGACCACGGACTCAGCCAGCGAGAGGTTGAATATTGTGGTGAACACTGGAGCTAGCTGGTTAGCACAGGTCTTCAGTACTCGCCCAGATATGCCATCTGGACCTGCAGCTTTCCTGGTGTTCACCCTCAACAGAGCCCTCCTCACACTGTGCTCGGTCACAGAGAGTGTGTGTTCATCCCCAGCGGTAGAACTCACCTCGGCTACGCTAACGGTGTTGTTGTTAGCCGGCGAGCTAGCGCTGTTGTTGCTAGCCTCAAACCGTGCATAAAATGAGTTCAGGTCGTCCGCTAGGGATGCGTCGGCACTCACCATAGCGCGGGTCTGCTCTGGTAGTCTGTGATAGTCCGTAGCCCCTGCCATAGGCGCCTGGTGTCGCGCTGCTCCATCTGTGATTCCACTCTGTCTCGGTACCTCCTCTTGGCCTTCTTCACCGCCCTCCTCAGTCCATAGACCGCTGCCTTGTACTCGTCCATGTTGCGGATACAAGACCGGAGTTATAGGCAGCAGTACGGGCGTTCACAGCTTCACGGATGGATCCATCAACCCACGGCTTTTGGTTAGGAAAGACCCTAACTTTTACCGTGGGGACGATGGTGTCCGCTAGCGTTGCTATGAGGCTCATTGCTACTTTCCAAACTCGCTGGCGTCACTGGAACTGGATTGGATCATGTCCCAGTCGACGACACGCAGAGCGTCCTGTAGCTCAGCCTCTGATTGGTCAGACCACCGCTTCGTTCCTCGTCACTACCGCTTCCCGCGATCTTTGCCGGTACTCGGAAGTAAGAAAATGGCGGCATGGTCTGATTTTCGAGCGGAGGAGAGAGACAGCCTTGTAGCCTCTCTTGAATGGCGTATAGCAGTGGTCCAACGTTCTTTCCTCTGGTAGCACACGTAATGTGCTGGTGAAAGTTCGGCATGACTTTTTTTAGGTTTGCCCTATTAAAGTCCCCAGCCACCACCACAGCCGCGTCGGGATACTTGTTCTGATGCCGACATAACACATCATGTAGGTCCGATAGTGCTACGTCGGTGTCCGCTTGTGGTGGTATGTAGCGGGCTGGGGTGATGACCGAGCTGAACTCCCGGGAAGGTAGAATGGACGGCATGAGATCGTCAGATGTTCCAGGTTCGGCGAGCAGGAACGAGAAAGAGTCTTAATGTCCTTGGGGTCGCACCACTTGTTGTTAGTCATGAAGCAGACCCTCCACCCTTAGATTTACCAGACTCTTCCGTTCTGTCTGCACGGAAAACAGAGAAGGACTCGGTTGGGCATATGACTCGATCCGCACCAGCGGGTCAGCCATGTTTCCGTCAGACAAAAGATGTTACAGTCCCTCATGTCCCGTTGGAATCTGATCCTTGCCCTAACATCATCCATCTTATTTTCCAGAGACTGGACGTTAGCAAGAAGGATGCTGGGCAGAGGTGGACGGTGGGCTTGAACTCTCAGTCTGTTCCGAATTCGCTCCGTTTCCCTCGATGTTTCGTCGTCTCCCGTAGTAGCGGCTCCACTGTTGTTGTTGTGGTTCGCTCGACGATCTCTGCCGCCACGCTGGATCGATGGAAAAAGTGGACAAAACCCTTGTTTTGCGCAAAGTTTATGTCCAAAAGTGTGCTGCGGTCGTATGTTGTTAGTGCCGATGTGTTTGTGGCAAAGAAAACATTAAAAATAAACACAAAAACTAAAAGAGCGCACAATCTCCGCGGAGACTACTCGACGGCCTGCGACTGGACAGCCATCTCATCAAAGAGAGAGAGGAGCTCAGTGTATCCTAAGCGTCCTTAAGGAGAGAGGAGCTCAGTGTATCCTAAGCGTCCTTGAGAGAGGAGCTCAGTGTATCCTAAGCGTCCATAAAGAGAGGAGCTCAGTGTATCCTAAGCGTCCATAAAGAGAGGAGCTCAGTGTATCCTAAGCGTCCTTAAGGAGAGAGGAGCTCAGTGTATCCTAAGCGTCCTTAAGGAGAGAGGAGCTCAGTGTATCCTAAGCGTCCTTAAAGAGAGAGGAACTCAGTGTATCCTCACGTCCTTAAGGAGAGAGGAGCTCAGTGTATCCTAAGCGTCCTTAAGGAGAGAGGAGCTCAGTGTATCCTAAGCGTCCTTAAGGAGAGAGGAGCTCAGTGTATCCTAAGCGTCCTTAAAGAGAGAGGAGCTCAGTGTATCCTAAGCGTCCTTAAGGAGAGAGGAGCTCAGTGTATCCTAAGCATCCTTAAGGAGAGAGGAGCTCAGTGTAGCCTAAGCGTCCTTAAGGAGAGAGGAGCTCAGTGTAGCCTAAGCGTCCTTAAGGAGAGAGGAGCTCAGTGTATCCTAAGCGTCCTTAAGGAGAGAGGAGCTCAGTGTATCCTAAGCATCCTTAAGGAGAGAGGAGCTCAGTGTATCCTAAGCGTCCTTAAGGAGAGAGGAGCTCAGTGTATCCTAAGCGTCCTTCAAGAGAGAGGAACTCAGTGTATCCTAAGCATCCTTAAGGAGAGAGGAGCTCAGTGTATCCTAAGTGTCCATAAGGAGAGAGGAGAGAGGAGCTCAGTGTATCCTAAGCGTCCTTAAAGAGAGAGGAGCTCAGTGTATCCTAAGCGTCCTTAAGGAGAGAGGAGCTCAGTGTATCCTAAGCGTCCTTAAGGAGAGAGGAGCTCAGTGTATCCTAAGCATCCTTAAGGAGAGAGGAGCTCAGTGTATCCTAAGCGTCCTTAAAGAGAGAGGAGCTCAGTGTATCCTAAGCGTCCTTAAGGAGAGAGGAGCTCAGTGTATCCTAAGTGTCCATAAGGAGAGAGGAGAGAGGAGCTCAGTGTATCCTAAGCGTCCTTAAAGAGAGAGGAGCTCAGTGTATCCTAAGCGTCCTTAAGGAGAGAGGAGCTCAGTGTATCCTAAGTGTCCATAAGGAGAGAGGAGCTCAGTGTATCCTAAGCGTCCTTAAAGAGAGAGGAGCTCAGTGTATCCTAAGCATCCTTAAGGAGAGAGGAGCTCAGTGTATCCTAAGCGTCCTTAAGGAGAGAGGAGCTCAGTGTATCCTAAGCGTCCTTAAGGAGAGGAGCTCAGTGTATCCTAAGCGTCCTTAAGGAGAGAGGAGCTCAGTGTATCCTAAGCATCCTTAAGGAGAGAGGAGCTCAGTGTATCCTAAGCGTCCTTAAGGAGAGAGGAGCTCAGTGTATCCTCGCGTCCCCCTCAGCCTCTCAGCCTATAGCAGCGTCTCCAGGTCTGGACCAGGTGACCCTGATTACCTGCGTCAGGATTAGTTTGTATTTGTTGTTTGTATCGAGCGTTCATCACAAACTTCTCACGGCTACGTTTCCCTCCCGGCAGGAAGCCACTCGGTGGCCAACAAGAGAACTACACTTTGTTCAGAGGGCCGTAATGTGTGAGCGCTCCAAAAGTAACAGCTGCTAATCTGCAGTACAACCATGAAGCCTCCAGAGACGTCCATGATGGATGAGGAGGAACAGGGAGTCCCAAGTCTTCATGAGCTTGTCACTCCTGCAGCCTGAATGATCGGCCATCAGGCCTTTGAAGCTGCATTAACGCTGCTTGGAGGAACATGTGTGTGTGTGTTTAGATAAGAGGGGTAAGAGATAACGTGATTTATATCTCCACTACATTGATCTAGAACCATGCTGTTGTTATTATTGCTATGTCTTGTGTTTTAATCACATGTCAGAAAGCTGCTGAATAGATGGACGCCTTGAAGCCATCGAATGTGTCTTCCACCAGAGGAGGGGCACGCATGATGAAAACAATGTTAAATCCATCAATACACACAATATTAGAGATTAAATCAGGTGCAATCATTATCAAAGAGATGATATATGTATCTTATGATGACAACTCCAAACCTGATGTATGTATTCCTCTGGGCCATGGAGCTCTTGCCATACACTTTTAAATACGATGTATACTATACACGACACACCAATGGGCCATAGTGACCACACCAACCCATCCTCTCAGCGGTCTGTATCTTATCTGACCAGTCTGCACCAAACAAAACTACATTTAGGTTTGGAAAAGATTGGGCTTGTAGTTCCAATAAGTATGTTTGATCAGCAATTTACGTAATAAATATATATAATGTATACTTTTGGCTTCCTTGGTGAACATCCTGTTTGTTTAAATGATAGTGTATTATATCAAACACTTACGAGAGCACCAGATGTGGATTAAACTGCTGCTGGACATCGTCTGCATGCATGATCGTCCTGTTGGAGTCATATTTTAAGAAATTACAGAACCTTTTTCAAAATAAAACAATACTTAAACTTGGAGCCATTTTTAAAGAACCACTGGTTCCTACTGCTGGATCTATAAAAATGGCTATATATATATACGTATATATATATATATACGTATATATATATATACGTATATATATATATATACGTATATATACACACATATATATATATATATTTATATATACGTGTATATATATACGTATATACACGTATATATATATATACATATGTAAACATGCAAATGAGAGAGAGCCCCCCCCCCCTACTCTCTGTACATTTCATCTCATCCCATGCGCCATGCTGCAGCCTCCCAGCTGATGGAGGAGTTGGAGGAGGAGCACTGCATGGAGGAGCAGCGCATGGAGGAGCAGCGCATGGAGGAGCAGCGCATGGAGGAGCAGCGCATGGAGGAGCAGCGCATGGAGGAGCAGCGCATGGAGGAGCACCGGCTGGGTTCACTCTGAGGGGTTTACACAGGAATATTTTCTTTTTTATTAATTTATTTTGAAGTTTTAGCTCGGGCTGCACGATTATGGCCAACATGGCAGCAGCCGTTGTCATAAGTGCAGACGCGCTCTTCTGGCTGTTGTTGCTCATGGGCTCTGAGGCAGTGTGCTGCCCTCACATGATGACTCAGCATGATGCTTGAATCATTCAGTTATGATGTTTCTCACTTTCTTCTAATTAATAGTGTTCTAAAATGTCTGACTACTAAGAGGAGCTGTGGGATTCAAGTGGATGCCATCGCCTCTCAACAGAAGGAGGAGGGGCCTCAGCTCCCTACAGAATGAATGCAGAAGTAGGAGGGGCCTCAGCTCCCCACAGAATGAATGCATGTAGAAGTAGGAGGAGCCTCAGCTCCCTACAGAATGAATGCATGTAGAAGTAGGAGGGGCCTCAGCTCCCCACAGAATGAATGCATGTAGAAGTAGGAGGAGCCTCAGCTCCCTACAGAATGAATGCATGTAGAAGTAGGAGGGGCCTCAGCTCCCTACAGAATGAATGCATGTAGAAGTAGGAGGGGCCTCAGCTCCCAACAGAATGAATTAATGCAGAAGTAGGAGGGGCCTCAGCTCCCTACAGAATGAATGCATGTAGAAGTAGGAGGGGCCTCAGCTCTCTACAGAATGAATGCATGTAGAAGTAGGAGGGGCCTCAGCTCCCTACAGAATGAATGCATGTAGAAGTAGGAGGGGCCTCAGCTCCCAACAGAATGAATTAATGCAGAAGTAGGAGGGGCCTCAGCTCCCTACAGAATGAATGCATGTAGAAGTAGGAGGGGCCTCAGCTCCCTACAGAATGAATGCATGTAGAAGTAGGAGGGGCCTCAGCTCCCTACAGAATGAATGCATGTAGAAGTAGGAGGGGCCTCAGCTCCCCACAGAATGAATGCATGTAGAAGTAGGAGGGGCCTCAGCTCCCTACAGAATGAATGCATGTAGAAGTAGGAGGGGCCTCAGCTCCCTACAAAATGAATGCATGTAGAAGTAGGAGGGGCCTCAGCTCCCACCAGAATGAATGAATGCAGAAGTAGGAGGGGCCTCAGCTCCCTACAGAATGAATGCAGAAGTAGGAGGGGCCTCAGCTCCCTACAGAATGAATGCATGTAGAAGGAGGAGGGGCCTCAGCTCCCTACAGAATGAATGCATGTAGAAGTAGGAGGGGCCTCAGCTCCCTACAGAATGAATGCAGAAGTAGGAGGGGCCTCAGCTCCCTACAGAATGAATGCATGTAGAAGGAGGAGGGGCCTCAGCTCCCAACAGAATGAATGCAGAAGTAGGAGGGGCAGAAGGAGGCTCCCGCTGTGAGTTGGATTGATGACTAACATATAGCGTGATGTGATGAGATGTGAGAGCCGTTTAGTAGACAGAGGAAAAAAAGCTAAATATGGAATATTGTGACTAAACATCCAAATCAGACGTCGATCTCCGGTTCTGCCGAGTGTCTTAAAAGCTGCACTCTCTGACCTTTGATTGAATAGAAGTCTAAGAGGTCCTAAGGGATTGCTTCACGGACGGCTGGCTGCTGCTTCCAGAGCGACGTCTCTTCCAAAGCGCTGAACTCGAGGCTTCAACGCCGCAGTAACCAATGGGTGACCTCCTCTATGTTCTCAAATCCTAATAAGATCAGCAAACATTATTGTCAGAAACAGTGTTACCGAAATGCACAGAAAGCATCTGTACAGATGTTAAGAGTTCCTTGTGTGAGTGAAGCAACAGGACCACATGGCGCTAAGCCCCTCCCCCTGTCCCCGAGGACAACCCTCCAGTACTGTGCTTCTCTGTGGACGGCTCCAGTCTCCAACGGGGATTCCCCTGAAGGCAGACCATGTGTTTGGCTTTCTCTCTTAAATTTCCCTCAGAAGTCCCACAATGCAGCGGGCTGACATCCTAAACCCTTCTACGCACATTGCTCTGATTTGATTGGACGAGGTGCACTTCATCCCTCCGTGCTGCGTCTTAACCAACACGTTTTAGTTTAATCACATTGCCACCAACCGACCTCGTGCCACAGCCGATGGGTCTGCTGATTGGTTTACATATAACATGGATGTCATTGGCTCTCATCATCTCAGCTTCCACTGGAGCTCCTTCGATGTGTCATCGTGCACCAGACGGGAGAATTATCACCTTCCTCACCAACTCACTCCTCGTGTTCACACGGCACCAGTGGGTATACACACACACATATATATTACATGATCTACAAATGAGGATATATTTTCAATTTGGGTAACACTATTATCAAGCAATTTTGAACGTGTAAAAAAGTTTGAAATAAATCTGAATAAATATTCATATCTTTTAAATAAATATGTTCCCCCTCACAGATGTGATGATGTTTGCCTTCAAACGGCACCGTGTGTTTACAGACGTAAATGTCTGTGACATTCTCATTTGTTAATGTGCATCAGGATCACGAATGAATGCTGCGTTCGGTTACTTTAAGAAAACTGGGACATCTGGGCTTTGGGTATGAAATTTGTTTTTTAACACTTTCATCTACCAAAAACACGGTAGCTCAAAAGTGGTCAGTCACAAAAAGCGTCTAATCGAGAACACCTAATGTATGAAACTCTAAAGGAAGAATCCTCGTTTCTCCGTTCCATCCCCAGATACTGAGAGTCTGAGAAGAGAAGTGTTTCTTCTGTTCTGATTCAACCGTCTCAGAGGATCTTTGTCTCCTTCAGTCGTCACTCCATTACACAATGTAGTGTGAATACAGTGTAAATACTTCCTCCTTTGGATGTAAATGTAGGTTTGAATGAGCACCTTTGGGTGCTCCTTCTTCTTCTGGGAAAAGGAAGAGCAGGTAGAGCGTTTGGTCCTGTAGGTGTCACGGTGCTATTGGAGTGGACCCAGAAGCTCGACTCAGACAGGAGTAACAAAGATTACTGTCTTTGGTTGGAAACAGGCTGGGTCAAAACCGGGAGATGAGTCCAAGAGGCAATTGAGTCCAAAAAGGGGCGGGGCAGAGAATCAGAGGTCAGGGCAGGCAGGCAGGGTCAGAACACGCAGGTCAGGAATATACTCTCATAACGCTGGAGAACTTGGCACGAAAACACAAGACAATCTGTCAGAGGACAAGTGAGGGAATCTAAGTAGACAGGGACTAACGAGGGAATGGGCAACAGGTGAGACGGGAATGAGGACCAGGTGAAGGTAATGAGGGACTAACGAGGGAATGGGCAACAGGTGAGACGGGAATGAGGACCAGGTGAAGGTAATGAGGGACTAACGAGGGAATGGGCAACAGGTGAGACGGGCATGAGGACCAGGTGGAGGTAATGTGGGACTAACGAGGTGATCAGAGGCAGGTGAGGGGAGTTGGACTGACGAGATGGGAAGCAGGATCTGGAACGACATGATAGTTAGAGACAGGATGAGAACAACTAATACAAAAAGGAAGGTGAGGAGCTAAACTGTTACAGAAGGACGGGTCTATTTTCAATTTTTAACAAGTTCCATCATCACATTTCTGAGAAATGTTGAGGCATTAATGAACTGAAATGTTGTTAATCAGAATGTTTATACATCTACATTTTAAGTGTGCATTTGTAAAACAGTGTTACATGTGTTGGAACTTGCATTTGTTAGGACCCAACATTATTCACACATTTGTAAATCTTAATATCCAATCAATCGTATAATTAACATTTGTGACCATTCAGAGAAGAACTGATGCCACGTACTGCTTTTAAATATATAATTAAAGAAATAGTTCCCAAAAATGTCAATGTTGCTTAAATGAACTGTGTTATGTCCATATCTATTAACTTTTAGTTTCTTTTAACTTTTAAATCTCAATGGAACTCACCTGAGTAAATAAAGGTTTAAATAAAAAATTTAGAAAAGTCTGCGATGTGAAAAGCTAAGATTACTTTGTTCAATAATTCCATGACAATGTGACCTGGATGAATAGACAGATATTAAAGTTAGAATTGGTTTGGTGAGTCAGGTTGTCTTTACATTTCAAAGGAATATTTAAAGTATGACGTTTATAAAGAGAAGCACCCATTCAATGGATTGATAACCCTGAAAGTGATTGACAGCTCTTTTAAGTAGGGAGCTTAGAGATACTCAAAAATGTCTTTGGTTTTTTGTAATATTTCGAGTAACCGCGTTAACTAATATTGACATTGACGTAACTCGCCACCTCCTCAGTATCAGTGAAATGTCGGCCGCGGCCCTGGAGCCCAGAGTCATGCTTGAAGATGTAAGAGCACAGCAGAATGACGCTGGATGGAGACTAGAGAGCTTGTAGTACCATATTGCCCCACTAGAGAGCTTGTAGTACCATATTACCCCACTAGAGAGCTTGTAGTACCATGTTACCCCACTAGAGAACTTCTAGTGCCATGTTACACCACTAGAGAGCTTGTAGTACCATGTTACCCCACTAGAGAGCTTGTAGTACCATATTACCCCACTAGAGAGCTTGTAGTACCATGTTACCCCACTAGAGAGCTTCTAGTACCATGTTACCCCACTAGAGAGCTTGTAGTACCATGTTACCCCACTAGAGAGCTTGTAGTACCATGTTACCCCACTAGAGAGCTTGTAGTACCATGTTACCCCACTAGAGAGCTTGTAGTACCATGTTGCCCACTAGAGAGCTTGTGGTACCATGTTACCCCACTAGAGAGCTTGTAGTACCATGTTGCCCCACTAGAGAGCTTGTGGTACCATGTTGCCCCACTAGAGAGCTTGTGGTACCATGTTGCCCACTAGAGGCTTGTGGTACCATGTTACCCCACTAGAGGCTTGTGGTACCATGTTGCCCCACTAGAGAGCTTGTGGTACCATGTTGCCCCACTAGAGAGCTTGTAGTACCATGTTGCCCCACTAGAGAGCTTGTAGTACCATGTTGCTCCACTAGAGAGCTTGTAGTACCATGTTGCCCCACTAGAGGCTTGTGGTACCATGTTGCCCCACTAGAGAGCTTGTAGTACCATGTTGCCCACTAGAGGCTTGTGGTACCATGTTGCCCCACTAGAGAGCTTGTGGTACCATGTTGCCCCACTAGAGAGCTTGTGGTACCATGTTACCCCACTAGAGAGCTTGTAGTACCATGTTACCCCACTAGAGGCTTGTGGTACCATGTTGCCCCACTAGAGGCTTGTAGTACCATGTTGCCCACTAGAGAGCTTGTAGTACCATGTTACCCCACTAGAGGCTTGTGGTACCATGTTGCCCACTAGAGAGCTTGTAGTACCATGTTGCCCCACTAGAGGCTTGTAGTACCATGTTGCCCCACTAGAGAGCTTGTAGTACCATGTTGCCCCACTAGAGGCTTGTAGTACCATGTTGCCCACTAGAGAGCTTGTAGTACCATGTTGCCCCACTAGAGAGCTTGTGGTACCATGTTGCCCCACTAGAGAGCTTGTGGTACCATGTTGCCCCACTAGAGGCTTGTGGTACCATGTTGCCCCACTAGAGAGCTTGTAGTACCATGTTACCCCACTAGAGGCTTGTAGTACCATGTTACCCCACTAGAGGCTTGTAGTACCATGTTACCCCACTAGAGAGCTTGTGGTACCATGTTACCCACTAGAGGCTTGTGGTACCATGTTACCCCACTAGAGGCTTGTGGTACCATGTTGCCCCACTAGAGGCTTGTAGTACCATGTTACCCCACTAGAGGCTTGTAGTACCATGTTGCCCACTAGAGGCTTGTGGTACCATGTTGCCCCACTAGAGGCTTGTAGTACCATGTTGCCCCACTAGAGGCTTGTAGTACCATGTTACCCCACTAGAGGCTTGTAGTACCATGTTGCCCCACTAGAGAGCTTGTGGTACCATGTTGCCCCACTAGAGAGCTTGTAGTACCATGTTGCCCCACTAGAGAGCTTGTGGTACCATGTTGCCCACTAGAGAGCTTGTAGTACCATGTTGCCCCACTAGAGAGCTTGTAGTACCATGTTACCCCACTAGAGAGCTTGTGGTACCATGTTGCCCCACTAGAGGCTTGTGGTACCATGTTGCCCCACTAGAGAGCTTGTGGTACCATGTTGCCCCACTAGAGAGCTTGTAGTACCATGTTACCCCACTAGAGAGCTTGTAGTACCATGTTGCCCCACTAGAGGCTTGTGGTACCATGTTGCCCCACTAGAGAGCTTGTAGTACCATGTTACCCCACTAGAGGCTTGTGGTACCATGTTACCCCACTAGAGAGCTTGTAGTACCATGTTGCCCACTAGAGAGCTTGTAGTACCATGTTACCCCACTAGAGAGCTTGTGGTACCATGTTGCCCCACTAGAGAGCTTGTGGTACCATGTTACCCCACTAGAGAGCTTGTGGTACCATGTTGCCCCACTAGAGGCTTGTAGTACCATGTTGCCCCACTAGAGGCTTGTGGTACCATGTTGCCCACTAGAGGCTTGTAGTACCATGTTGCCCACTAGAGAGCTTGTAGTACCATGTTACCCCACTAGAGAGCTTGTGGTACCATGTTACCCCACTAGAGAGCTTGTGGTACCATGTTATCCCACTAGAGGCTTGTAGTACCATGTTGCCCACTAGAGAGCTTGTGGTACCATGTTACCCCACTAGAGAGCTTGTAGTACCATGTTACCCCACTAGAGGCTTGTGGTACCATGTTGCCCACTAGAGGCTTGTGGTACCATGTTACCCCACTAGAGAGCTTGTGGTACCATGTTACCCCACTAGAGGCTTGTGGTACCATGTTACCCCACTAGAGAGCTTGTAGTACCATGTTACCCCACTAGAGAGCTTGTAGTACCATGTTACCCCACTAGAGGCTTGTGGTACCATGTTACCCCACTAGAGAGCTTGTGGTACCATGTTACCCCACTAGAGAGCTTGTAGTACCATGTTACCCCACTAGAGAGCTTGTGGTACCATGTTGCCCACTAGAGGCTTGTAGTACCATGTTGCCCCACTAGAGGCTTGTGGTACCATGTTGCCCACTAGAGGCTTGTGGTACCATGTTACCCCACTAGAGGCTTGTGGTACCATGTTGCCCCACTAGAGAGCTTGTGGTACCATGTTACCCACTAGAGGCTTGTAGTACCATGTTGCCCACTAGAGGCTTGTAGTACCATGTTGCCCACTAGAGAGCTTGTGGTACCATGTTGCCCCACTAGAGAGCTTGTAGTACCATGTTGCCCCACTAGAGGCTTGTAGTACCATGTTGCCCCACTAGAGGCTTGTAGTACCATGTTGCCCCACTAGAGGCTTGTGGTACCATGTTACCCCACTAGAGGCTTGTAGTACCATGTTACCCCACTAGAGGCTTGTAGTACCATGTTGCCCCACTAGAGGCTTGTGGTACCATGTTGCCCACTAGAGGCTTGTAGTACCATGTTGCCCCACTAGAGGCTTGTGGTACCATGTTGCCCACTAGAGGCTTGTGGTACCATGTTGCCCACTAGAGAGCTTGTGGTACCATGTTGCCCACTAGAGAGCTTGTGGTACCATGTTACCCCACTAGAGAGCTTGTGGTACCATGTTGCCCACTAGAGGCTTGTGGTACCATGTTGCCCCACTAGAGCTTGTAGTACCATGTTGCCCACTAGAGGCTTGTGGTACCATGTTGCCCACTAGAGGCTTGTGGTACCATGTTACCCCACTAGAGAGCTTGTAGTACCATGTTGCCCCACTAGAGAGCTTGTAGTACCATGTTACCCCACTAGAGAGCTTGTGGTACCATGTTACCCCACTAGAGAGCTTGTAGTACCATGTTGCCCACTAGAGGCTTGTGGTACCATGTGCCCACTGAGAGCTTGTGGTACCATGTTGCCCACTAGAGGCTTCTGGTACCATGTTATCCCACTAGAGGCTTGTGGTACCACGTTACCCCACTAGAGAGCTTGTAGTACCATGTTACCCCATTAGAGCTTGTAGTACCATGTTACCCCACTAGAGAGCTTGTGGTACCATGTTGCCCCACTAGAGAGCTTGTGGTACCATGTTACCCCACTAGAGAGCTTGTAGTACCATGTTGCCCACTAGAGAGCTTGTGGTACCATGTTACCCCACTAGAGAGCTTGTAGTACCATGTTGCCCCACTAGAGGCTTGTGGTACCATGTTATCCCACTAGAGGCTTGTAGTACCATGTTACCCCACTAGAGCTTGGTACCATGTTGCCCCACTAGAGAGCTTGTAGTACCATATTACCCCACTAGAGAGCTTGTAGTACCATGTTACCCCACTAGAGAGCTTGTAGTACCATGTTATCCCACTAGAGAGCTTGTAGTACCATGTTACCCCACTAGAGAGCTTGTAGTACCATGTTATCCCACTAGAGAGCTTGTAGTACCATGTTACCCCACTAGAGAGCTTGTAGTACCATGTTATCCCACTAGAGCGCTGCCTCACTAAATGCGGGGCTACTTGTGGTCCCTAAAGTCTAAAGTAGGAGGAGCCAGAGCCTTCAGGTATCAAGCTCCTCTTATTTTATGAACCAGCTCCACCTTCAGTCCTGGAGACTCCACCCCCTCATGGAGACTGAAGACTTTCCTCCTGATGGTCTGATAGTGAGACCTGAACCAGGTTCACCTGGTCCAGACCTGGAGATGCTGCTAGAGGCTGAGAGGCTGAGGGGGACGCTAGGATACACTGAGCTCCTCTCTCCTCTCTCCTTATGGACGTTAGGATACACTGAGCTCCTCTCTGCTCTCTCCTTATGGATGCTAGGATACACTGAGCTCCTCTCTCCTCTCTCCTTATGGACGTTTAGGATACACTGAGCTCCTCTCTCCTCTCTCCTTATGGACGTTTAGGATACACTGAGCTCCTCTCTCCTTATGGATGTTTAGGATACACTGAGCACCTCTCTCCTCTCTCCTTATGGACGTTTAGGATACACTGAGCTCCTCTTTCCTCTCCTCTCTCCTTGTGGACGTTTAGGATACACTGAGCACCTCTCTCCTCTCCTCTCTCCTTATGGACGTTTAGGATACACTGAGCACCTCTCTCCTCTCCTCTCTCCTTAAGGACGTTTAGGATACACTGAGCTCCTCTCTCCTCTCTCCTTATGGATGTTTAGGATACACTGAGCACCTCTCTCCTCTCCTCTCTCCTTATGGACGTTTAGGATACACTGAGCTCCTCTCTCCTCTCCTCTCTCCTTATGGACGTTTAGGATACACTGAGCTCCTCTTTCCTCTCCTCTCTCCTTGTGGACGTTTAGGATACACTGAGCTCCTCTCTCCTCTCTCCTTATGGACGTTTAGGATACACTGAGCACCTCTCTCCTCTCCTCTCTCCTTATGGACGCTTAGGATACACTGAGCTCCTCTCTCCTTATGGATGTTTAGGATACACTGAGCTCCTCTCCTCTCTCCTTATGGACGCTTAGGATACACTGAGCTCCTCTCTCCTCTCTCCTTATGGACGTTTAGGATACACTGAGCACCTCTCCTCTCCTCTCTCCTTATGGACGCTTAGGATACACTGAGCTCCTCTCTCCTTATGGATGTTTAGGATACACTGAGCTCCTCTCCTCTCTCCTTATGGACGTTTAGGATACACTGAGCTCCTCTCTCCTCTCCTCTCTCCTTATGGACGCTTAGGATACACTGAGCTCCTCTCTCCTCTCTCCTTATGGACGCTTAGGATATGTGGCAGCTGTGTCTGATTTAGCCTCGGCTGCTGGTGATTGGCAATCAGTCAGCAGCCGAGGCCACCCTTATAAAAGCTCCCACTTGAGAGTGGAGGGGGAGAGGTGAGCAGAGGCACGTGTTTTGCGGTCTGCTCGGTGTCGTGTGTGTGCAAATAAATATGTCCTTGAACGAAACCTCTTGCTGCCTGGTGGATCCTTGGTGCTGGTGGGGGAAACCCACGGGTAGTGGCAGTAGACCTGCTACAGGATACACTGAGCTCCTCTCTCCTCTCTCCTTATGGACACTTAGGATACACTGAGCTCCTCTCTCCTCTCTCCTTATGGACACTAAGGATACACTGAGCTCCTCTCTCCTTATGGACGTTTAGGATACACTGAGCTCCTCTCTCCTTATGGACGCTTAGGATACACTGAGCTCCTCTCTCCTCTCTCCTTATGGACGTTTAGGATACACTGAGCTCCTCTCTCCTCTCTCCTTATGGACGTTTAGGATACACTGAGCTCCTCTCTCTCCTTATGGACGTTTAGGATACACTGAGCTCCTCTCTCCTTATGGACGTTTAGGATACACTGAGCTCCTCTCTCCTCTCCTCTCTCCTTAGGGACGTTTAGGATACACTGAGCTCCTCTCTCCTCTCCTCTCTCCTTATGGACGTTTAGGATACACTGAGCGCCTCTCTCCTCTCCTGTCTCCTTATGGACGTTTAGGATACACTGAGCTCCTCTCTCCTCTCTCCTTATGGACGTTTAGGATACACTGAGCTCCTCTCTCCTTATGGACGTTTAGGATACACTGAGCTCCTCTCTCCTCTCCTCCCTCCTTATGGACGTCTAGGATACACTGAGCCCCTCTCTCCTCTCTCTCCTCTTCCCTGTCTCCTCTTCTCTCTCTCCTTATAGATGAATTGACATCTCTCCATCACACATTACTAACTTCCTCTCTGCGGCTCCACGTCTCAGAGGTCCATTGGGCCGTGTCTGATGCCTCCAGCCATGTGTGGTACTGGGCTGTATAAAATAAACTCAATTGGATGTTGACAGCGCCACATGTAGTCGGTCAACATCAGGCGGTCAGCTGGCTGAGTCTCCATCTGACCGCCTGCTGCTCTGCCTGCAGAGCTTGTGGAAGACGAGTTGCCTCTCAGGTGGAACGGCTGTGCGACCACGCCTCGCTGGGTCGAGAGGGATCACGTGATCACAAGAGGAGCAGCTCTGCTGAGTATGATCCCTCACTAGCGGCTTCATTTAGGGCGGTCAGTCCAATTATTCCCACTTTACATTTCTATTCAATCTCTCAGTTCTCAGATCCATCAGGTGGCCAGCGTGGAGAATGCTTGCTACGCGCTCGAGGTTTTACAAATTCATGAGCAGTATTCTCTGAGAATAGTCATTTTGTCATTTTATGAGCAACAACTCAGAAGATTCAGGCTGAAGGTTGATCCACACGTTTCCTTTGCGTGTTATCTGATGAGCGTAACGCTGACGTGAGTTTGCACTCATAAAAGACCGACCATGTCAGTCATATGGCCGTGAGCAGCTCAAACCCCAAACATGTGCTTTACTAGCCTTGTGCGTTAGCCCCGCCCCTCATAGTCGTCATCTTTCACCACGAGAGATTATAACCACAGGTTATAATATTATAGCGTAATAACGTTATACGGTAATACCAGTATACCATAATACCGTTATTCTGTACACTGTAATACTTTAATATCATAATACTGTAACATTTTAATAATTAAAAACACACTTTCAGGTCCTGAAAGACACATACATGTTTTATATTATGTTCAACACTAATATAGTTATTATTAGTTTAATTCTAGTAGATTTTCTGGACATAGTTCTCTCAGACCATTAGCCCCTCCCCCCTGGCTCCGTATTTTAGTAAAATATTAGTTTAACCTCCAACAACCTTCATAAAGCTGGAACATTAGTGCTTGGACAGAATGAGCGTGTCCCTGTGAGCCGTGTCTCTGACTCTCTGAGCGTGGCCCCGTCCAGAGGAGCAACAGCTGCAGCTATATATATATATATATATATATATATAAGAAACACCACATTGCATAACGCAATACAGTTCAACATGACCACTAACTACATCCAATACACACTGCTGCTGTGTCAGACTATATTAATGATAGGTATCGTGTTATCTAACCTACGTCCTCGTATGCGATCAATAACTCAGGAGGGTCGTCGTTATTTCACCTGCCGATGAGCCCATTGTAGCAGCGTTTTGACAGCAGTGTACATGATGTCACTGATTGAATAAATATCGGCCATAAAAATGGAGAAACAAGCTAAACTCTGTGACTCGTTGAAGAACAGCGGCTCGCTGCACTGACCTTCACCGCGATGCCGCCGGAGTGTAACTGCAGAGGCGCCAACGTCCTCCTCCTCCCTTCCCGATTGCCGTGGCGATGAGCGTGGACCGGGTACCGCTGCTCGTCTCCCCCTTCCCATCAGCAGCCGTCGTCAGTCAGCATCCTCTCTCCTCCTCCGCCGCTCCACGCTCAGCTCCCCGTGTCAGACACCTGTTTGGGGCGCACGCTGCATGTTCTCTCTCTCTCCCGCTCTCTCTCTCTCTATCCTCTCTCTCTCTATCCCTCTCTCCCTCTCTCTCTCCACTGTTTCAAGTCTCATCTCCACCTCTAGCCTGGTTGCATTTCTCTGAGGCAGACGCAACACCCTGAAAAATGCATCTTACAGTGAGAGAGAAGAAGAGGAAGATGAAAGTTTGATGCAGAAAAGAGGTCGGAGGGGAAAGAAAGAGAAATGGGGCATGAATAAGAATTCCGAGTGAGGATTTCCAATGCGCCGGGACACTTGAATTGCTTATTAATAAGGTTGAGAAAATCCCAAAAGCAGTGTAGTGAGCACGAAGACGCATGAATGGATACCAAAGGAAACCAAAAGACAAGAGATGAGAACGTAACTCTAGTTCTGTTACTTTGATACATGCAGGAGGTAAAAAAAAAAAAAGAATTCCACGTGTTGCATGTTTTCAGCATACTTTGCACCGTTAGCGCCGTTAGCGCTGTTAGCAGCCAGCCATCCGCCGCCATGTTGAGAGCCGGCGAACATTTTGCTGACACGCTTCTGCGATTTGGCGAAAGCATGAGGGAGCGTTGAAGTTATTGAGCTGCATGTGAAGGTCATCTCGAGGGTAAGGAGGAAGATCGTGAGACGTTGTGGAAAGATCCAGAAAAAGCTGGTCGTGGACCTTTTTATGTCTTTTTTCCAACACAAATCCATTTTTTATTTAAATGACAACCTCTTCCCAGTTAAGATCCTGGCATGGTGTTCACTTCAGTTTATTTTATATAGCCCATTATCACAAATTACGAATTTGCTTCAGAGAGCTTTAAAATCTGTACACATCCCTGACCTTTGACCTCACATCGGATCAGGAACAACTCCCAGAAATAGAAAACCCTTAATTGTAGAACATCGTGCGTGTTTCTATACGAGCGTTATGCTGATCTGACGTCAGCCTTCTGTCACATCATGCAATCATTCCTCTTTCGACACAAGCCTGTTAACTGCCTGATGGATCGTGGAGGTCTCCATCATGGAATATGCCTACTATGAACTATTCATACACTCTGTCACATTCATTGAATGTATTTAAACTCTAATATGTCCTTCTGGTCACATGACATCTATTGCATCTGTCCATCCTGGAGAGGGATCCTCCTCTGTTGCTCTCCTGAAGGTTTCTTCCCTTTTTTTCCCCCTGAAGGGTTATTTGGGAGTTTTTCCTGGTCCGATGTGAGGTTTTGGGGCAGGGATGTCTATGTGTACAGATTGTAAAGCACTCCCAGACTAATTTGTAATTTGTGAAATTTGGCTATACAAATAAACTGAATTGAATTGAATTGAATAACCTTTTGTGAAAGTCCACGGCCTCGCAGATGGAACGCTAACTGAATCCTCCGGGCAGTGGGAGGTGTGAATGTTATGAATGTGAAGCCAGGGTGCACACGGCTCACCTCTGAGCGCTACAGGCCTCCAGTGACTCGTCTCCTACAGGTGCCATCTGTGTGTGTGTGTGTGTGTGTGTGTGTGGGTGAGGCAGTTCTTTTGACCTTTCCTGAATCCCTGCATCTGGTGGTTGTGCTCAGTGCGTCTCAAAGACTCTCTGAGCAGGAGATGTCACGGCGCTGAAGTTGCAGCAGAGAGAAGAATGTTCATGAGCAGGGATGGTGAGAGAGCATAGACTTCTATACAACCAGAGGAGTCACCCCCTGGTGGTCAGGAGAGAGAATGCAGCTTTAACACATGAAGCATAGACTTCTATACAACCAGAGGAGTCTCCCCCTGGTGGTCAGGAGAGAGAATGCAGCTTTAACACATGAAGTATAGACTTCTATACAACCAGAGGAGTCACCCCCTGGTGGTCAGGAGAGGGAATGCACCTTTAACACATGAAGCATAGACTTCTATACAACAAGAGGAGTCACCCCCTGGTGGTCAGGAGAGAGAATGCAGCTTTAACACATGAAGCATAGACTTCTATACAACCAGAGGAGTCACCCCCTGTGGTCAGGAGGGTGAATGCAGCTTTAACACATGAAGCATAGACTTCTATACAACCAGAGGAGTCACCCCCTGGTGGTCATGGTCAGGAGAGAGAATGCAGCTTTAACACATGAAGCATAGATTTCTATACAACCAGAGGAGTCGCCCCCTGGTGGTCAGGAGAGAGAATGCAGCTTTAACACATGAAGCATAGACTTCTATACAACAAGAGGAGTCGCCCCCTGGTGGTCAGGAGAGAGAATGCAGCTTTAACACATGAATATTAGACTTCTATACAACCAGAGGAGTCACCCCCTGTGGTCAGGAGGGTGAATGCAGCTTTAACACATGAAGCATAGACTTCTATACAACCAGAGGAGTCACCCCCTGGTGGTCAGGAGAGAGAATGCAGCTTTAACACATGAAGCATAGATTTCTATACAACCAGAGGAGTCACCCCTGGTGGTCAGGAGAGAGAATGCAGCTTTAACACATGAAGTATAGACTTCTATACAACCAGAGGAGTCACCCCCTGGTGGTCAGGAGGGTAGATGCAGCTTTAACACATGAAGCATAGACTTCTATACAACCAGAGGAGTCGCCCCCTGGTGGTCAGGAGAGAGAATGCAGCTTTAACACATGAAGCATAGACTTCTATACAACCAGAGGAGTCACCCCCTGTGGTCAGGAGGGTGAATGCAGCTTTAACACATGAAGCATAGACTTCTATACAACCAGAGGAGTCACCCCCTGTGGTCAGGAGGGTGAATGCAGCTTTAACACATGAAGCATAGACTTCTATACAACCAGAGGAGTCACCCCCTGTGGTCAGGAGGGTGAATGCAGCTTTAACACATGAAGCATATATTTCTATACAACCAGAGGAGTCGCCCCCTGGTGGTCAGGGGGGTGAATGCAGCTTTAATACATGAAGCATAGACTTCTCTACAACCAGGAGTCTCCCCTGGTGGTCAGGAGAGAGAATGCAGCTTTAACACATGAAGCATAGACTTCTATACACCAGAGGAGTCGCCCCCTGTGGTCAGGAGGGTGAATGCAGCTTTAACACATGAAGCATAGACTTCTATACAACCAGAGGAGTCGCCCCTGGTGGTCAGGAGAGAGAATGCCGCTTTAACACATGAAGCATAGACTTCTATACAACCAGAGGAGTCGCCCCTGGTGGTCAGGAGAGAGAATGCAGCTTTAACACATGAAGCATAGACTTCTATACAACCAGAGGAGTCGCCCCCTGGTGGAAGGAGAGAGAATGCTGGTTTTAAGACACTTTCACATTTACTTTTTTAGACCTGGAAGTTGCCACCTTTACTTATAGGAATAAGATTAATTAATTAAAATAACGGACTTTAGAGTTGAGTTTCGAGTTAGTTAGCCTAGCTCAGCATAAAAGTTGCATGACTCTTAAAGGTGTAAGTACAAACAGTGAATGAGGACCGCCTGGTGGCTGACGTGTTGCATCATTCGCACCAAATGTGTTGCTCTCAAGATGATGGGATGCAAAATGATTACAGCCACAAGCCGCTGTCGTTTTCCATAGAAAGTGTTGAGAGAAGCGTGTTTACAAATTGCTGTTCTGGCTCTGCATTTACGATGTAATGGTAACAAACATATGGAACGCCCCCCGGCTCATCATGGAACCTCACCTCTGAATAATGCATGTGTCGAGATGCGGCCTCTGTGTGCGAAGTAGACAAGAGACGATCACACACCTGCTAATTATCACAAACCTCTTTTGTTTTCTCATCATCGTTTTTGTTAGCGTTTATTATTTCTGAATGGATTGCAGCAGGATGGGGATCCTGAGCTGCACCAGATCCTCTGACACCAGCTCCTGGCTGTCCCAGATGTTGATGCTGCTCCAGCTGCTGGCACACGCTCTGAGTAACAACTACACGCTTTATTCTCCCAAACACCAGAGGAAGTGCAAACTAAATAAACTGTGAAGAATCAAAAGAAGACAATGAGTGTAACTTAGAGATATGAGTAGACTGGAGGATTGTCATCGTCTGTCAACTCATGTCTCATATTCATGGTCTACAAGCCCTGTAAATAGACATTAAGTCACATATTAAAAGCATTTTGTATATTAGGATACACTGAGCACCTGTATCCTCTTCTTTCTCTCCTTATGGATGAATTTAATCTGGAAGAATCCCACTTAGTTTGGCGAGATAGTCTTAAAACTTATAAGAAGGCCCTCCGTAATGCCAGAGCAGCCTATTACTCATCAGTAATAGAGAAAAATAAGAACAACCCCAGGTTTCTCTTCAGCACTGTAGCCAGGCTGACAGAGAGTCACAGCTCTGTGGAGCCGAGCATTCCTATAGACCTCAGTGGTAATGACTTTATGAACTTCTTCAATGAAAAGATTTTAACTATTAGGGACAAGATTAATAATCTCTTGCCCATAACCAGTGCCAATCTGTCCTCAAGTGGAATGGCCTTGGAAACCGCTGTATGCCCTGGTGTATATTTGGATGGCTTTTCTCCCATCAACCGTGACCAATTATCGTCAACGGTTTCTACTTCTAACACGTCTACCTGTCTCTTGGACCCCATCCCGACGAGGCTGCTTAAAGACGTTTTGCCTTTAATTGGCGGCTCTCTATTAGATATTATCAATGTGTCTCTGCTAACAGGCCACGTACCACACTCCTTCAAAGTGGCTGTTATTAAACCTCTCCTGAAGAAGCCCACTCTGGATCCAGAGGTGTTGGCTAACTACAGACCGATCTCTAACCTCCCCTTCCTCTCCAAGATCCTTGAGAAAGTGGTCGCAAATCAGTTGTGCGACTTTCTACATCATAATAGTTTATTTGAGAAGTTTCAGTCAGGATTTAGAAAACACCACAGCACCGAGTCAGCACTGGTGAAAATTACAAATGACCTCTTAATGGCAGCAGATAAAGGACTCCTCTCTGTCCTGGTCTTGTTAGACCTTAGTGCTGATAGAGGACTCCTCTCTGTCCTGGTCTTGTTAGACCTTAGTCCTGATAGAGGACTCCTCTCTGTCCTGGTCTTGTTAGACCTTAGTGCTGCATTCGACACCATTGACCATGACATCCTGTTACAGAGACTGGAGCAGTCGATTGGCATTTCAGGCACGGCACTAAGTTGGTTTAAATCCTATTTATCAGATCGATCTCAGTTTGTATTTGTAAACGATGACGCCTCAATAACCACCAACGTTAATCACGGAGTTCCACAAGGTTCTGTGCTTGGACCAATTTTATTTACCTTATACATGCTTCCTTTGGGCAATATTATCAGGAAACACTCATTGTTATGCAGATGATACTCAACTATATCTATCGATAAAACCAGAGGAGACCAACCAACTCGGTAAAATTCAAGCATGTCTTAAAGACATAAAAACATGGATGACCTGCAACTTCTTGATGTTAAACTCAGACAAAACCGAAGTAATTTTAATCGGCCCTGAGCACCTCAGAGATCAATTATCTGGTGATGTGGATTCTGTAGACGGCATTGCCCTGGCATCCAACACCACTGTAAAGAATCTTGGCGTTATCTTTGATCGGGACTTGTCCTTTAACTCCCACGTAAAGCAAATCTCAAGGACTGCATTCTTTCATCTACGTAATATTTCAAAAATCAGGCACATCTTATCTCAAAAATATGCAGAAAAATTGGTTCACGCGTTCGTTACTTCGAGACTGGATTACTGCAACTCCTTATGATCAGGCTGCTCTAATAAATCTCTTAGGTCCCTCCAGTTGATCCAGAATGCTGCAGCTCGTATTCTCACTAAAACTAAGAAAAGAGATCACATCACTCCTGCACTAGCTGCTCTGCACTGGCTCCCCGTAAAATCAAGAATCACTTTTATTTATTCTCTTAATTCTTCTCTTAACCTACAAAGCCTTGATTGGTGATGCACCATCATATCTTAAGAAGCTTGTAGTACCATATTGCCCCACTAGAGAGCTACGCTCACTAAATGTGGGGCTAATTGTGGTTCCTAGAGTCTAAAGTAGGAGGAGCCAGAGCCTTCAGGTATCAAGCTCCTGTTTTATGAACCAGCTCCACCTTCAGTCCGGGAGGCAGACACAGTCACCTCATGGAGACTGAAGACTTTCCTCTATTCTCTTGATAGTCTTACAGTTAGGGCTGAATCAGGTTCACCTGGTCCAGCCCCTTGAGATGCTGCTATAGGCTTATAGCTGCCGGGGGACGTTTAGGATGCACTGAGCACCTCTCTCCTCTCTCTCCTCTCCTCGCTCTCCTTATGGATGAATCTACATATCTCCATTGCACATTACGAACTCTGCTTCCTCCCCGGAGTCATTTTGACTTCACGTCTCATGGGGTCCATTGGCCCTGCTGATGCGCCGCCCACTCCTCCTCTCTACCTCTATCTGCCTGATGGATCATGGAGGTCTGGATCGTGGAATATGCCTACTACGAACTATTCATACACTCTGTCATATTCATTGATTGTGTTGTTGTTTAATGATTCCTTCTGGTCACATGACATCTATTGTTCACCTGGTCACATGACATCTACTGTTCATCTGGTCACATCTATTGTTCATCTGGTCACATGACATCTGTTGATCATCTGGTCACATGACGTCTATTGTTCATCTGGTCACAAGACATCTATTGTTCACCTGGTCACATGACATCTATTGTTCATCTGGTCACATGACATATATTGTTCATCTGGTCACATGACATCTATTGTTCATCTGGTCACATGACATCTACTGTTCATCTGGTCACATGACATCTACTGTTCATCTGGTCACATGACATCTATTGTTCATCTGGTCACATGACATCTATTGTTCATCTAGTCACATGACATCTATTGATCATCTGGTCACATGACATCTATTGTTCATCTGGTCACATGACATCTACTGTTCATCTAGTCACATGACATCTATTGTTCATCTAGTCATATGACATCTATTGTTCATCTGGTCACATGACATCTATTGTTCATCTGGTCACATGACATCTATTGTTCATCTAGTCATATGACATCTATTGTTTATCTGGTCACATGACATCTATTGTTCATCTGGTCACATGACATCTATTGTTCATCTGGTCACATGACATCTATTGTTCATCTAGTCATATGACATCTATTGTTTATCTGGTCACATGACATCTATTGTTCATCTGGTCACATGACATCTATTTCACCTGTCCATCCTGGAGGGATCCTCCTCTGTTGCTCTTTCTTTCTTCTTCTTCTTTCTTTCTTTCCTTTTTACCCTGTGAACGGTTGTTTGGGAGTTGTTCCTAGTCCGATGTGAGGTCAAAGGTCAAAGAGCAGGGATGTCTATGTGTACAGATTGTAAAGTCCTCTGAGGGGAATTTGTAATTTGTGAGAATGGGCTTTACAAAATAAAGCGAATTGAATTGAATCATCGTCATCACAATCATCATCATCATCTACTTTACATTTGGCCGATTTTCTCGTCACATAATCTAAAACTCTAAAAGTAATTCTGTGTCTTTTCTCCCTGCGGGCCTTTAAAGCTGTTTTCACATGAAGCCTCTATGATCCAGAGAAGTGTTCATATCACCACCGGCGGAGGGATGGACTGTGTCTGATGTCCTCATATCCACACACAGAGCCGGTCCGCAGAGGGCCAGCGCCACCTACTGGCCCAATGCATGAAGTGTCTCTGCATGTCGTCGACACCACACCGACCCAATGAAAGCACAGATATCATAGTCAATGCTCACCATCTTTCATTTGTGTTCAGCCGTCACTCAACCAGGAGCCACTCATCGTCCTGTCACCAATCAGGCTCGTGTATACAAGTGTAAAACCAAAACAACAAGCAACACATCTAAAGTACCACATCGGTGCATCTGTGCTATACATGTTATAAATATGCAATAAAAACATGAAAGAGGAAAACAAGTAAATTGCATTAAACATGTGCAAGACAGAGATGGGTTACACATGCTGCATGAAGGAACCTTAAAGATCAGCATCAGTTATAGCAGCACCCAGGGACCCCAACACAAGTTGATGAAGGTCATTTCACGATCTCACCATCGTGTTCCTATTCTCTGACGTTGTCCTCCAGACTCTGCTGTGGACCAGACAGACGATCTTCAGCTGTGACCTGGATGAATCGTGGTGGGATGGGACATGTTTCTCTACCTCGAGTGCGGCGCTGTGCAGAGGTAACCGCGTGAGCAGCGCCTCCATTGAGCGTCACTCTCGGACACGGCCAGATGATGTCACCCAAATAAAACCAACTGAATACACGATTACTGCCTAAAGAAAATGAAAATAGTTTTTCCCAGTGCGCTCAGCATAACACTGTGCCATTATATATATATATATACAAATATATTTATATATGTATGTATATTTATATATATATTAAAATGTAATTATTTAATTATATATATATATATATTGCTGACTTTGCTAATCTGCACACTGTGTTAACTGAAGTTTAATAATTGTATACTTGTATAATTGTATCCATACTTGTGATTCATGTCCATACTTGTCTCACACACATCCATGTTGATGCATGTTGACAAGTTACGACAAACGTCAAGTCCGCCTTCATCCCATCACAAAGCAACAGGCGCTTCTCCTCCAGCATTCATCGCTCAATCTGTGAAAAATAATGTGCATTCTGGTCTATATCCCACGAGATGAATGATTCTGTAACCATGAAGCAGACGGAGAGGCCCACGGGGAGAGGGTCCGACCGAGACCGGCCTGCCTCCCCGTTGGTCACGAACGGCCTGAAAGAGCTTTTTGAAGTTTCCCGTTTGATAAACATAAGCCAGATGTTCACGATGTGTGGCGACACCTAACGGAGTGGATTCCTGTGAGGACGGCACTTTATTTTGAAAAGACTGCATGAGCCTAATAAGCAGAACTTTAAACTTTTGTGGGAAGAAGTGAGTGACATGTTTATGTTACACTGCGACTACCTGGTTATGTAATAAAGTCATGCAGACTTGATGTTCTCCATGATACATCACAGCGTATGAATACTTGTAAATGCTGTCACATCGAGCAGCATGGTGGTTTGCTCCGTGCTCAGCTAGGGCGGTTATGTCATGCAATCATTTCTTATTCCCCCGTTGTATTGTATTTGTATTATTTTGTTTGTTTATTTTTCGGGGACAATGCACACCAATCGAGAGTAAAATTGTAAACAACGGTTTATCTATTCATTGCTCTACAATGATGTCATGTTTTTAATGGTGAATACATAGGTGTGGAGTTCCTATCAGCCAAATGTACTGCACATTCAAAGGTAAACTACCTATTAGCAGAATGACCAGTTATTCAGGTATATATATTTTTATTTGTTTATGATTTCAGATGCCTTAGCATTTAATGTTGTACATAGTTAGTCTTTATACACTTAGTAAAGTGTTCATTATTCAAAATGGAAATGCTCACAAGGATTGTCCTGAAGTGTTACTGCCGCTACCCGTGGGTTTCCCCCAAAAGCTCCAAGGATCATCCAGGCACACAGAGGTTTCGTGGACGACATATTTATTGGTATCACACACTTCAGCAGACCGCAACACTGCGCCTCTGCTCACTCTCCTCTACCTCCAGCTCTGCTGCCCTTTCATATGAGCAGCATCGGCTGCTGACTGATTGCCAATCAGTCAGAGCAGCTGACCGATTGTCAACCAGCCAGCAGCTGAGGCCAGATTGGGGACAGCTGCCACAGTTACATTCCACCACAGACTCATTGATGACGTTAAGACAACTGTTTATTGGAGCAGAGGATCAATGCTGAGTGTTTAAATGTCACAGTTTGGATTCGTTGTCTTCAAGGGTTCAAAGTCATCGTATAACGAGCTGGAGGTCAGGTCCCTCGGGGCTCCACTGAATCCCATGAATATCAAATGTTATTCTCCTTCAGGGTTAATTACATCATGTTGAATGGTCACACAGGCAAATGTATAAAATAAACTATATATTTTATGTAACGTACGTTACACTGGTTTAAAAAAAAAAAAACAATACGAAAGCAGAGCCGTGAGAAAAGTCAGTGAGACCCAAGGAGATCTACTCTGTTGCAGTTCTAGTTGGTCCACCATGGGGCGCTGGTGTCCCACCGCAGTGCGAGGCGGCGGCGGCGTGTCCCGGAGCCTCGGCAGGTTACGTGTCCCGGAGCCTCGGTAAGTTACCGTGTCCCGGAGCCTCGGCAGGTTACGTGTCCCGGAGCCTCGGTAAGTTACCGTGTCCCGGAGCCTCGGCAGGTTACGTGTCCCGGAGCCTCGGTAAGTTACCGTGTCCCGGAGCCTCGGCAGGTTACGTGTCCCGGAGCCTCGGCAGGTTATGTGTCCCGGAGCCTCGGCAGGTTACGTGTCCCGGAGCCTCGGCAGGTTATGTATCCCGGAGCCTCGGCAGGTTACGTGTCCCGGAGCCTCGGCAGGTTAGGCGTAAATGAATGAACAAATGAAACCCGTTGACGTGGTCAGCAGCTCCATCGTTTCTTAGGTCTCTCCCAAAGATGAGTGTAATGTTGAAATGTCTCTTTAAATCTCAAAGTTCACTCATCTCCCATTGGGTCAGTCGGTAAATGTTATTTGAGATATTAAAAAGTAGTTCTGTCAGCATGTGTCCATCGTTATAAGAAACACACCTAACAGGGATGATTAGTGACAGACTTATTCCAAAGTTTACAATATGAAGAAGTTGATAACTTTCCACTCATAAGTCCTCAAAGTCTTCTTGAAAAAAATGGAAAATGGGACATCTCCTCCATGACGACTGATCAAAACTCTGCTAGCACCGATCCGCTGCTCACTGAGCATGTGCAACTCTCACCAGAGACGGGGAAAGAAGCCAAATGGCGCTCGTTAGCGCTCGTTAGCTACTAATAGTACGAGCTAATATCGGAGTGATGCTGGGACACGTGCAGCGTTTCTGATTCTGGTATCGGATCAACTCCAACAAGGAGTCCTTGACCTCGAGTCAACATTGTTTCTGCGGTCAAGAATGAACTCGAGCTCCACGAAGCAGCTTTCCTTAATGCCGGTGTGAAATGCCATGAAGGTGAGGGAAGCATCTCGGGATAGCAGCCCGGGCCCCTCCCTACAAGTGTCAACCGAGAGCCCCGTGGTGAAGACCACGCCTCGGACTCCACCATGTCCTGTCGTCGACCTCCGTTTCTGTGAAGCGGCTGGTTACTGCAGCGGCGTGCAGCGGTGGCTCTTGTACGTCCCCAGGTGGCGGAAGCTCCGCCCACACTGCTGGCAGCAGTAGGGCGTGGCGCCGCTGTGGATCCTCTGGTGGGTGTACAGGTTGCCCAGCTCTTTGAAGCGCCGGCCGCACTGCGGGCAGGCGTACGGGCTCTCGCCGGTGTGCACCCGCTGGTGTCTCTTGAGTCCCGACAGCACCGAGAAGCCCTTCCCGCACTGGGGGCAGGGGAAGGGGCTCTGGGCGCCGCTGTGCACCAGCCGGTGGCTCTTTAAGCGGGCCGCGTGGCGGAACCGCTCGCCGCACTCCGGACACATGAAGGGCTTCTCCCCGGTGTGGATGCGCCGGTGCTGCCGCAGGTTGCCCAGATAGTTGAAGTGGCGGCCGCAGTCGGCGCACTCGTACCCGCCCTCGATTTTAATCTCCTTCTTCACCGTGGCGCCTACTTGCCCGAGGCCGGCCCCGACTCCGTCGTCCTCGTTCTGATCCCCGCCGCCGCCCCTCCTGGACCTGTCGTCCGTGGCGGGCGTGGCCGATTGCAGGACCTGGAGGACCTGGGTGCCGGCGGAGTCCGAGTGTATCAGCTTGACGTGCTCCTCCAGGAACAGGGAGTCGGGGCAGAAGGTTCCGCACAGAGAGCAGATGTAGGTGTGGCCGGGGAACTGCTGGCCTGAAACCAGCAAACAGCAGCACGTCAGCGGCTGAACTACTCATCACACCAGTCTCCTCCGCCCACCGGGCGTTACTCTCAGAGGAGGAGGATTCTGGTTTCTTACATCCAGTCAAAATGACACAAAATTCGGCTTTAATAGAAATGTATTTAATAATAATTCAAACATCAGAAACAGGCATAATTAAATTAATACATGGATAAAGCATGGTCCCAAATAATAAATACATTTCCACATTAAATAAAAGCTGGTGAATTTGAAAGTTTATAATATGATAGAAGGTTTTGTCTGAGTGCATCTGGCATCCATGTTTAGTGCTCACATGTGATTATTACTTCAATACAATAGAAATGTGTCTGTAACATCGAGACCCCAAAGTTGGCAATCTGATTAACTTCTTCTTTAATCATAGTAGTTGCTGATTTTATGAATAAGATTCTATGTTATTTTGGCAAAGTGGTTAACTATAGAACTAAAAGGGTTTGAAAATGTCAATTAATAACTATCATTTGAGTTGGTTTCCATAGTTACGGTATGTAGTGACTGTATCCAGCGTCCTCCTGAATGTCTCCTCGACCTTTTAAATCCACGGGACACAATGTCTTCAACAGAGAGCGTCTCTCACATCGAGAACAGTTTATGTTCAGTTCAGCTAAAAGTGGAAAGTGACTTCATTCATAAAAAAAGCTTTTAAAGCAGCTCAAAGATTTGCTTCAATCACTACGCCCCCCCATAAAAGAAGTACTGAGGCTGAACTACTGACGGCCGGTGTGACACCACCGGACCCGGGTTCTTACCAACCTGCCACAGGCCGGTCCGCGCTGCCCTCCAGAGGACTGCCCCCCTCCCCCGGAGAGCTCCGGGGCTCCATGCTGAACTCAGAGGGCTGGATGTGTGGCGGCGGGGCCGGCTCCAGCCCACCGGCCTCCCTCCTCGGCGACACACCTCCCTCATCATCATCTTCGTCCTCCTCGCCTGTCGGAGTGTCCTCACACTGGGGCTCCTTCATAACTAGGGGGGGGGGGGGGGGGGGACCACATCAAAATTGTACCGCATGAATTTACTGGATACTCTTTACTTATTGGCCTTTAATGGAGGCCACATACACTGGCAAAACACACACACACATATAATAGACAAAAAATATGAAATACCAACTCATAAGTATCAATATTCTGATTGAAATAATTTGTGTAAGATCAATTAAGTAAGCGTTAATCGGTTAATCAAGAAATATCATGCATGAACATGACAACCACCGTCATGATGTGACCAATTCATCCCGTTGAAGCACAAATACTATAAGAAATCCATATTGTGTCCCTAGAGACGCTGCTAGAGGCTGAGAGGCTGAGGGGGACGCCAGGATACACTGAGCACCTCTCTCCTTATGGACACTTAGGATACATTGAGCTCCTCTCTCCTCTCTCCTTATGGACGCTAGGATACACTGAGCTCCTCTCTCCTCTCTCCTTATGGACGCTTAGGATACACTGAGCTCCTCTCTCCTCTCTCCTTATGGACACTTAGGATACACTGAGCTCCTCTCTCCTCTCTCCTTATGGACACTTAGGATACACTGAGCTCCTCTCTCCTCTCTCCTTATGGACGTTTAGGATACACTGAGCTCCTCTCCTCTCTCCTTATGGACGCTTAGGATACACTGAGCTCCTCTCTCCTCTCTCCTTATGGACGTTTAGGATACACTGAGCTCCTCTCCTCTCTCCTTATGGACGTTTAGGATACACTGAGCTCCTCTCTCCTCTCTCCTTATGGACGTTTAGGATACACTGAGCTCTCTCCTCTCCTCTCTCCTTATGGACGCTTAGGATACACTGAGCTCCTCTCTCCTCTCTCCTTATGGACGCTTAGGATACACTGAGCTCCTCTCTCCTCTCTCCTTATGGACGCTTAGGATACACTGAGCTCCTCTCTCCTCCTCTCTCCTTATGGACGCTTAGGATACACTGAGCTCCTCTCCTCTCTCCTTATGGACGCTAGGATACACTGAGCTCCTCTCTCCTCTCTCCTTATGGACGTTTAGGATACACTGAGCACCTCTCTCCTCTCTCCTTATGGACACTTAGGATACACTGAGCTCCTCTCCTCTCTCCTTATGGACACTTAGGATACACTGAGCTCCTCTCTCCTCTCTCCTTATGGACGCTTAGGATACACTGAGCTCCTCTCTCCTCTCCTTATGGACATTTAGGATACACTGAGCTCCTCTCTCCTCTCCTTATGGACATTTAGGATACACTGAGCTCCTCTCTCCTCTCCTCTCTCCTTATGGACGTTTAGGATACACTGAGCTCCTCTCTCCTCTCCTCTCCTTATGGACGTTTAGGATACACTGAGCTCCTCTCTCCTCTCTCCTTATGGACATTTAGGATACACTGAGCACCTCTCTCCTCTCCTCTCTCCTTATGGACGTTTAGGATACACTGAGCACCTCTCTCCTCTCCTCTCTCCTTATGGACGTTTAGGATACACTGAGCACCTCTCCTCTCCTCTCTCCTTATGGACGTTTAGGATACACTGAGCACCTCTCTCCTCTCTCCTTATGGACATTTAGGATACACTGAGCTCCTCTCTCCTCTCCTCTCTCCTTATGGATGTTTAGGATACACTGAGCTCTCCTCTCCTCTCTCCTTATGGACGTTTAGGATACACTGAGCTCCTCTCTCCTTTCTCCTTATGGACGTTTAGGATACACTGAGCTCCTCTCTCCTCTCCTTATGGATGTTTAGGATACACTGAGCGCTCCTCTCCTCTCTCCTTATGGACGTTTAGGGTACACTGAAGACCTCTCTCCTCTCCTCTCTCCTTATGGACGTTTAGGATACACTGAGCTCCTCTCTCCTCTCTCCTTATGGACGTTTAGGATACACTGAGCTCCTCTCTCCTCTCTCCTTATGGACGCTTAGGATACACTGAGCTCCTCTCTCCTTATGGACACTTAGGATACACTGAGCTCCTCTCCTCTCTCCTTATGGACACTTAGGATACACTGAGCTCCTCTCTCCTCTCTCCTTATGGACGCTTAGGATACACTGAGCTCCTCTCTCCTCTCCTTATGGACATTTAGGATACACTGAGCTCCTCTCTCCTCTCCTTATGGACATTTAGGATACACTGAGCTCCTCTCTCCTCTCTCCTTATGGACGTTTAGGATACACTGAGCTCCTCTCTCCTCTCTCCTTATGGACGTTTAGGATACACTGAGCTCCTCTCTCCTCTCCTTATGGACATTTAGGATACACTGAGCACCTCTCTCCTCTCCTCTCTCCTTATGGACGTTTAGGATACACTGAGCACCTCTCTCCTCTCCTCTCTCCTTATGGACGTTTAGGATACACTGAGCACCTCTCTCCTCTCTCCTTATGGACGTTTAGGATACACTGAGCACCTCTCTCCTCTCTCCTTATGGACATTTAGGATACACTGAGCTCCTCTCTCCTCTCTCCTTATGGATGTTTAGGATACACTGAGCTCTCCTCTCCTCTCTCCTTATGGACGTTTAGGATACACTGAGCTCCTCTCTCCTTTCTCCTTATGGACGTTTAGGATACACTGAGCTCCTCTCTCCTCTCCTTATGGATGTTTAGGATACACTGAGCTCCTCTCCTCTCTCCTTATGGACGTTTAGGATACACTGAGCTCCACTCTCCTCTCTCCTTATGGACGTTTAGGATACACTGAGCTCCTCTCTCCTCTCTCCTTATGGACGTTTAGGATACACTGAGCACCTCTCTCCTCTCTCCTTATGGACGTTTAGGATACACTGAGCACCTCTCCTCTCCTCTCTCCTTATGAACGTTTAGGATACACTGAGCACCTCTCTCCTCTCCTCTCTCCTTATGGACGTTTAGGATACACTGAGCACCTCTCTCCTCTCTCTTTATGGACGTTTAGGATACACTGAGCGCCTCTCTCCTCTCCTCATGGATGAATTCTCTCCATCACACATTAATAACTCTGCTTCCTCTCTGGAGTCCTTGTGCCTTCACGTCTCATAGGGTCCATTGGACCTGCTGGGTCTGAAGCCTCCTGCCATGTCCTGATCCGATGTGAGGTCAAAGGTCAGGGATGTATGTGTACAGATTGCAAAGCCCTCTGGGGCACATTTGTGATATTGGGCTGTACAAAATAAACTGAATTCAAATACATTTTGCCACATTGATTAAAGGAATTACAATTTTGCATAAACTCTACAGTGAGTCTTTGATTTTTCTTTTTGGAAACTTAGTTTTGAGACTTTTTTGAGACCATATTCCACCAATTCATGAATGAGCCCTTTTACAAGATAATAAGCACATACTTCCTGAGCGATTTTCAAAATAGTCCACAAAGTCAATCAATAAAAACAGTAACTATGACTCTGGTCATAAACTATGTCCATAACTGTCCTCGTAACAGGTGCTTACCCTTCAGATCCGGAGAGTACTCCATCGGGGCGATCCACTCGTAGTCGTACATCCTCTTGCTGCCGGAGGGCAGCATGCTGAACAGGTCGTCCGTGGCCGCGTCAGAGTCCCCGGGCCCGGAGCCGGCCATGCCGCCGTCCGGCCACAAGTGGAGGGAGTGCGGGTCCGGGCGAGCCTCCCTGTCGCCGCTGGCTTGGCTGCTCTGGTCTCCGTCCATGTCGGCGCCCCCCCTCGAGTTCTTGTCCTTCATCAGGTAGTCGCAGATGGCGTCGATGTTCTCCTTCTTCACGCCGGGCATGAGCGCCTTGGCTCGCCTCGGGTCGACGCCACTGTGCTTGGAGCCGAAGTCGTGCTTCTTGTAGGCGGCGTCCTCCGCAGACTGCTCCGCGGTGGTGGTCGCGCCGCCGGGGAAAGGGTCCCTGCCGTCCCGCTGCACCGAGTCCAGTCGGTCCTTTAAGTCCCCGATCTCCTCGCTCTTGTCCCGCAGCTCCATCTTCAGCACTCGGATCCTGATGCTGACCATTTTGCGGATCTCCGACAGCGCTGTCTCCAGCACCGCCGCGATGTTCCTGCCGAGGTGCTCCGTGATGTCGCTGACCGAGCACAGCAGCTCCTCGTCGTGCTCCAGCTCCAGGAAGTCGCCGTCGGCTCGGCTGGCCGACCCGTTGGGCTCCATGAAGGCGCCGTGGAGCTCGGGAGACAGGCCGGTTTCGACGAAACTGTGGTTCCGTCTGCGGCTCATGGGTCGGCTCGGCTCGGCTCGGGCTCTTTTACCCGAAGAGTTCGGCTAGCTAAAAGCTACTCTACGAGCTAATGTTTGGGTGATGCTGAAAGTCGGTTAGTGTGTCAGAGTAACACCGACAGTGGGAGGAACCCGACTTCAAAACAAAAGCGTTTTTATGTCAAACAACTTGGCTGGACGGACTATTGTGAATTACAGCTTTATTCTGAAGGCAGTTAGAGGAAGTAGCGTTGTTGATGCTCATGTACTTGATTTATACACAACAGAGTTGCAGTAATGGCTGGATTCGGCAGAGTTTGACCGGTTCTCATCAGTAGCGCCCTCTAAAGCATACATTTATATTTATATATACACTACCGTTCAAAAGTTTGGGGTCACCCAGACAATTTCGTGTCTTCCATGAAAACTCACTTTTATTCATCAAATTAATTGAACATTTCATAGAACATATAGTCAAGACATTGACAAGGTTAGAAATAATGATTAATATTTGAAGTATTAATTTTGTTCTTCAAACTTCAAGCTCAAAGGAAGGCCAGTTATAGTTTATATCACCAGCATAACTGTTTTCAGCTGTGCTAACATAATTGCACAAGGGTTTTCTAATCAGATATTAGTCTTCTAAGGCGATTAGCAAACACAATGTACCATTAGAGTACTGGAGTGATCGTTGATGGAAATGGGCCTCTATACACCTCTGGAGATATTTAATTAGAAACCAGACGTTTCCACCTAGAATAGTCATTACCACATTAACAATGTATAGTGTGTATTTTTGATTAATATTATCTTAAGTGAAAAAACAGTGCTTTTATTTGAAAAATAAAGACATTTCTAAGTGACCCCAAACTTTTGAACGGTAGTGTATATATATATGAATATATATATATTTATTTATGTATATATAGATGTATATATATATGTATATATAGAGATGTATCTAAGTATATATATATGTATTTATATGTGTATATATTTATGTATTTAAATATATTTTATTTTAATATATTTATTTATTGTTCTCATTGGTAGCGCCCTCTAAAGCATACATTTTTATATATATGAATATATATATATTAGGGCTGTGAAACGATTAAAAATTGTAATCGGGTTAATCACAGGTTTTTGTGGATTAATCATGATTAATCACATATTACCGATATTCTCGGTATATTCGCGTGAGAACATAGAGATTTATGACAAAAGACGGATATATACATTTATACATTCTTCTACACAATGGTGCTGCAACTCAGCAGTTATTTAGCAGTTTTCTTCCATATGGAACATTAATACATCTTCATCCTAAACAGAATGTTTAACCCTCCTGTTACCTTTCGGGTCAATTTGACCCCATTCAATGTTTAATGTCGGTGTTCTTTGGGGTCAATTTGACCCCAGGCTGTTTTTCACTGTGTCAAACATAAAAGAAATATCAACTTTTTTATTTATTTAAAGGGCTATTTAGGTAGTCAACAAACAAACATAAAGTACCTCACACTTAAACTTGGGAAGCAATATTAATTCTAATAATTTTCTGGAGGTTTTAATTGCTGGGGTCAAATTGACCCCGAGGGTAAAATATGTTAGTAAATGTAAAGGTAACAGGAGGGTTAAACAGAACATGTTTCTCTTGTTTGTCAACCATGAACTCCACCATGATACAATCTAAAGGCCTCTAGTCTTCCTCTAGCAGCTGCTGAGGCAAACTGACTGTGTGGGTTTTCTTCATGAACTGGGCCGTGATGAAAGGGACGGCGGGGACACCGCTGCAAAGCTGAAACCTCACCGGCCCGGACAGGTGGACAGATTGACAAGTGACTTTTTTTTGCTCGGTCGATGCGCGCGCACGGAGCTCTGTGGCGCGCGAGACGGAGATCGATAAGTGTTAACACAACGCGAAGAGACAGAAATGACATGCTGCTGTGGAGATACGATCAACAACAGACGTTTAGTTTAATAAAAGAACAAAGACGTGCGATAGAGAACATGTCAGGGGGCGGGCCAATCTTTTTAATGTCATGCGATCTACCAACACTGCACTGGCAGGTCGCGATCGACGTGTTGAGACCCTGATCTACAGGAAGTAAAAGTCGTAACAAGGTTTCCGTAGGTGAACCTGCGGAAGGATCATTACCGATGAACAGACCGTCTGCATGAGAGCGGACAGAGTTCAGATTGAAGTGGTGTATTGGAAGCTCATTTTGCAAGTGACTTTTTTTTCGTCCCGACGACCAACAACAGACGGATTGGAAGCTCATTCTGCGCATGCGTTAAATGCGTTTTAAAAAAAAACTAGTTAAACCTGAAATTGACTTAACTGAGTTAACGCGTTATTTTTCACAGCACTAATATATATATATATAAATGTATTTATAAATTGTATATTTTTATAGATATGTATGTTTATATAATATATATTTATATATATTTAGATTTATTTAAGTATGTATATTTATATTTGTATATGTTTATGCATTTATATATTTATATATATTTAATTTTATTTATTTATATATTTATTTTTCTTATCCTTAGCGCCCTCTAAAGCATAGATTTATATATATAAATATTAATTTATATATAGATATATGTTTATATAGATTTATATATATATGTTTATATATTTAGATTCATTTAATCATAAATATCTATGTATTTATTTATTTAGATTTATTCATATTTATATATTTTTCTTATCGGTAGAGCCCTCTAAAGCAGGCATATATATATGTGTGTGATTATATATCTTTATTTGTACTTATTTATATATAGATATATGTTTGTATATATATATATTTATATATTTCGATTTATTTAAGTATATATTGTTATATATTTATATTTAATTTTACTTATTTATTTATTTTTCTTATCGGTAGCGCCCTCTAAAGCATACATTTATATATGAATATATATATAATTATTTATATATAGATATATGTTTATATATGCATATTTATGTATATATATATAAGTACATATATTCATATATTTTTGTATTTATATTTTTATTTATATATTTTTCTTATCGGTAGCGCCCTCTAAAGCATACATATATATATATCTGAATATATTTATTTATATTAATTTATTTATATATAGATATATGTTCATAGATATATTTATATATATATAGATTCATTTTAATATGTATATATTTAAATGTATTTAGATATATATATTAAAATGTATTTATATATTTTTATTTATATATATATATCCCCCCTCCCCTCAGGCTAAGAGTCTGGGTGTCGTCCTCGACAGCACACTATTATTCCACACTCACATCAATAACACCATCCGGTCTGCCTACTTCCACCTCCGAAATATCAACTGCCTCCGCCCTTCACTCACACCCAACAGCGCCGCAATCCTGTTCCACTGTCTTGTCACCTCCTCTTGGATTATTGCAATTCCCTCCTCTTTGGTCTCCCCCACAAACTCTCAGGTCTGCCTCCTCCATCAACCTGACTGTCCCCCCAGCTCGTCTGTCCACCATGGGGTCAAGAGCCTTTAGCCGCTCTGCCCCTCGCCTCTGGAACTCCCTCAGCCCTGACATCAGAAACATTGACTCAATCTTGGTATTCAAAACCCACCTTTTGAGGTGGGCCTATGCTGACTTGTTCCCCGTCTTGGTTGCTCTGCTGCAGACTGTTCAATTCAATTCAATTCAGTTTATTTGTATAGCCCAATTTCACAAATTACAAATTTGTCTCGGAGTGCTTTACAATCTGTACACATAGACATCCCTGCCCCAAAACCTCACATCGGACCAGGAAAAACTCCCAAATAACCCTTCAGGGGGAAAAAAAGGGAAGAAACCTTCAGGAGAGCAACAGAGGAGGATCCCTCTCCAGGATGGACAGAACAATAGATGTCATGTGTACAGAAGGACAGATTTAGAGTTAAATACATTCAATGAATATGACAGAGTGTATGAATAGTTCATAGTAGGCTGTGACAGGTTCGTGGCCGTCACCGGTAGGTTTTCCCCCCCCTAAGCCCCAAGGAATGCGCAACCAGAGGGAACGTTGGTAACGTGGTTTATTTGAGCGCTCTGACCGCCGACTGTGTCTCTGCTCATGGCTCCCCTCTTCCTCCTGTCCAGCTCCTTTATGGGGACAGCCTCGCAGATACACCAACCCAGATTGTCATCAGCTGGTCTGATGACAATCAGACACCGTTCCCTGAACCACACCCCCGCTCCACCCACTCTGCAGCCGAGCTTAAACACCCCCCGCTGCCACATACCTCCACCGCCCGACTTAGGCCGGGCCAACATCCGGCCTAACCTACTCCCCCTCCCCCCCATGAGAGCGGGAGAGGAAGTCGGCCACGACCATCTGCGTCCCCGGCCTATGGATCACCTTGAAATTGAAAGGCTGTAAAGCCAGATACCACCGAGTGATTCGGGCGTTGGTATCTTTCATGCGGTGGAGCCATTGGAGCGGGCGTGGTCCGACCAGAGGGTGAATGAGCGTCCCAGGAGGTAGTAGCGCAGGGAGTCGACCGCCCACCGGATGGCGAGGCACTCCTTCTCCACCGTGCTGTACCTGCCCTCCCTCTCCGACAGCTTGCGGCTGATGTACAGCACGGTCAAACCCCTCTACCTGCTGGGACAAAACGGCCCCCAGCCCTCTGTTCGACGCATCAGTCTGCAGAGTAAAAGGGAGAGAGAAGTTAGGTGTGTGGAGGAGTGGTTCCCCACAGAGAGCTTGCTTTACCTCCTCAAACGCCAACTGGCACCGCTCCGTCCACTGGACCGGATCTGAGGCCCCTTTCCGGGTCAGGTCAGTCATGGGGCTGGTCAGCTCCGCAAAGTTCGGGATGAACTGCCTGTAATAGCCCGCCAGCCCCAAAAACTGCCTCACCTCTTTTTTCGTCTTGGGCCGCGGGCAGGCTGCGATGGCGGCGGTCTTGTCCACCTGAGGCCGCACCTGCCCGGCGCCCAAGTGGTACCCCAGATACCGTACCTCCCTCCGTCCAACTGCACACTTCCCCGGGTTGGCCGTAAGCCCCGCCTGCCTCAGGGACTCCAGCACCGCCCACCCGCTGCACATGCTCCGCCTAGGTGGTGCTGTATGATCACATCATCCAGGTAGGCGGCAGCATATGCAGCGTGCGGACGCAGCACCCGGTCCATGAGGCGTTGAAAGGTGGCTGGGGCCCCGAACAACCCAAAAGGAAGCGTGGTGAATTGGTATAACCCAAACGGAGTGGAGAAGGCCGTTTTTTCCTTAGACTCTGGCGACAGAGGAATCTGCCAGTAGCCCTTGGTTAAATCCAGTGTCGTAAAGAAACACGCAGTGCCCAGTCGGTCCAGGAGCTTGTCGACCCGGGCATTGGGTAAGCATCGAACCGTGACACATCGTTCACCCTGCGATAGTCCACGCAGAACCGAATAGACCCATCCTTCTTGACCACAAGAACAATGGGACTACACCAGGCACTGTGGGACTCTTCTATTACCCCCATCTCCAGCATTGCAGCCAATTCCCGCTGAACCACCTTTCTCTTGTGTTCAGGTAACCTGTAGGGTCGTAAACGCACCGTCACGCCCGGAGGAGTCTCAATCTGGTGCTCTATGAGGTTTGTGCGTCCTGGAAGGAGAGAGAACACATCAGCAAACTGCTTTTGCAACCGGGCAATGTCTGTTTTCTGGGTCCCGGAGAGACGGTCTTCACAAAGGAGCGAGGCCGGATTGGTGGATTTTGGGACCTCAGGCCCCAGCTCCTCTCTCTCAGATACCGAGGACACCAGAGAAACAGACTCCGCCTCCCTCCATGCTTTTAGGAGGTTGAGGTGGTAAGTCTGTGTAGCTCCGCCCCTATCAGAACGCACCACCTCATAGTCGACATCCCCCACTCGCCGTGTGACCACAAAGGGCCCTTGCCACTTGGCGAGGAGTTTAGAGCTGGAAGAAGGAAGCAATACAAGTACCTTCTCTCCCGGTGTGAATTGTCTCAGCCTGGCACCTCTGTTGTACAGCCGCTGCTGACGCTCCTGGGCCTGGAGCAAATTCTCACGTGACAGCTGACCCAGTGTGTGGAGCTTTGCTCGCAGGTCCAGGACGTGTTGGATCTCGTTTTTACTGGTGCTCGGCCCCTCCCAGTTTTCTTTAATGAGGTCGAGCACCCCCCGTGGAGTCCTGCCGAACAAAAGTTCAAAGGGCGAAAATCCCGTGGAGGCCTGGGGAACCTCCCGTACTGCAAACAACAGAGCGTCAAGCCATTTATCCCAATTACGTTCATCGTCATTAATAAATTTACGGATCATGGACTTCAAAGTCTTATTCAGACGCTCCACCAGACCGTCGGTCTGTGGGTGGTACACACTGGTCCGAATAGACTTGATGCCCAGTAACCCGTAAAGTTCTCTCAGTGTTCTTGACATGAACTGGGTGCCCTGGTCAGTCAGAATCTCTTTGGGCTTCCGACTCGGAGATGACCTGAAACAGCGCCTGCGCGACACTCTTTGCAGAAATGTTGCGCAAGGCACCGCCTCGGTATCGTGTTGCGTAATCCACGAAGACTAACACAAAGCGATATCCGCGTGCACTCCGGTGAAATGGCCCGATGAGGTCCATAGCGATTCGCTCAAATGGAACCTCCATTAATGGCAGAGGGCGCAAAGGTGCCCTCGGAATGGCCGGGGGGGTTTACCAATTGACACTCCGGGCAGGACGCACACCAACGGCGCACATCCGCCCGGATGCCCGGCCAATAGAATCGGGTCATTATCCGGTCCAGAGTTTTATCATACCCCATGTGACCAGCCATCGGGTTATAGTGAGCCGCCTGGAAAACCATTTCCCGGCGGCTCTTCGGCACCAGCAACTGGGTGCTTTCCTGCCCTGTGTGAGTGTCACGGCTCACTCTGTACAGCCTGTCCCTGATCAATGTGAAGTGCGGATATGTCTGCGCTGCGTCAGGGCGCACCAGCTGACCATCAATTCGTATCACTTGGTCAAAGGCTGAGCGTGAGTATCGTCCGAGACTGCTCGAGTGGAAAATCTTCCATGGAGTGAAACTCGGGAGCCGGAGGAGTCGCCATAGGAGGCTCCACCGGTTCCCCCTCCCCGTCTGCAGTGTCGGACAACCTCGCGTCACCGCTGAGCACGGCGCACACACCGCATGACCCTGTCTGCCGTGAACGCACCCCCGCAGCCTTCCCCATTAACTTATCAAAGCCCGGCCAATCGGTTCCCAAGATTAAGGGGTGCGTAAGGCGGGAGCTAACCGCGACCTTCACGTTATGCTTTTTACCCCCATGTCTAATTTCCACTGACACTATGGGATACTCGTGAATGTCCCCATGCACACACCTTATCTTCACCCACAATGCCTCCACCAATGCCCCTGGTCGAACCAGGCTCTGGTGGATCATAGACTGTGTACAGCCGGAATCCACCATTGCCTGATGTATACCCCCCTGGATTCTTACCGGTACACGGTATGTCGCTCCCGGACCTGGGGAGGGCGTTGGAGAGCCGGCAACCCGGATCACCTGGCCCACCTCCATCAGCGGACACTCCCGCCGGATGTGTCCGGGCTGCCTGCACCTCCAACACTCCTGCCCTGGCGTTTGAGGGACTACCTGTGGGTTGGGAAGGGTGCCGTTGTTTACTGGGGCCGGTATGGGTCGCGTCAGGGTCTGCATCGGCTTGGCCGGAGCCAGTGCGCCGTCGCTGTCTGCCTGGCCGCGGGTGCACCGCCAGGTGGTCCTCCGCCAGCGTGGGCGGCCTCCAGTGATGTTGGGCGGTGGCAGCAGACCCACGTCGACGTTTCCGCGGCAACCCTCCAACAAACTGCTCCAGGATCGCCCGTTCTGCCACCGCCTGCGCCTCTTGTGCTCCCGGGCTGCAGCCACCTCGTCATGCGTCCCTCAGCCGTTGCGCGTATGCGAATGGCGGTCATCGGGCCCCATCGTCTCGCGGAACCGCCGCCGGTGATCCTCGAGTCAGCCCCAGCCGATCTATCACCGCCTTCCGCACGTCCGTGTAACTGTGGCGTGATGCTGGGGGAAGGCCCAGGGCCGCAGTCTGCGCCTCCCCGGTGAGCAGGGGCAGGAGGCGCACCGCCCACTCCCGCTGGCCAGCCGCATGCCTCCGCCACCGTCTCGAACGTCTCCAAAATGACTGTGCGTCCTCCGCCGTCATTTTCTTAAGCTCCACCCCCGCCCAGGGGGAAGGGATAGGTGTAGCCGCCGCGGTCTGGGCGGCGAGCAGTTCCAGGGCCCGAGTCTGCTCCTCTGCCTGGACCAGGAGCCTCTCCAGTATCTGCCGGTCTGCCTCCGCCCGGTCCTTCATCGTTGCTGCCATCTGACACAGCATCTGCCCCAGCAACATCACGTGCTGGGTTGGCAGATCTGGGTCTTGTTCGACGCTCTCCATTTGAGGCGAGAAAAAAAATCTATTTTTCCAAAAAAAAAAATTTTTTTAAAGGGGTCCCACGTTTGGCTCCAGTGTGACAGGTTCGTGGCCGTCACCGGTAGGTTTTCCCCCCCCTAAGCCCCAAGGAATGCGCAACCAGAGGGAACGTTGGTAACGTGGTTTATTTGAGCGCTCTGACCGCCGACTGTGTCTCTGCTCATGGCTCCCCTCTTCCTCCTGTCCAGCTCCTTTATGGGGACAGCCTCGCAGATACACCAACCCAGATTGTCATCAGCTGGTCTGATGACAATCAGACACCGTTCCCTGAACCACACCCCCGCTCCACCCACTCTGCAGCCGAGCTTAAACACCCCCCGCTGCCACATAGGCATATTCCACGATGGAGACCTCCACGATCCATCAGGCAGATGGCGGTGGGGAGGAGGAGTGGGCGGAGTCTCAACAGTGGGCGGAGTCTCAACAGGACAGTGGCGTAGTCAGGAGCAGGAATTCCACGACCCAGACCTCGATGATCCATCAGGCAGATATGATCTATGTCGTCTCATAGGGTCCGATGACCCCATGAGACGTGAAGTCTATAGGACTCCCGCGAGAAAGCAGAGATAGTAACGTGTGATTGAGAGATGAACATTCATCCTTAAGGAGAGAAAAAGAGGAGATAGGTACTCAGTGCATCCTAAAACGTCCTCCGGCAGCTATAAGCCTATAGCAGCATATCAAGGGGCTGGACCAGGGCAAACCTGATTCAGCCCTAACTATAAGCTCTGTCAAAGAGGAAGGTCTTAAGTCTACTCTTAAACGAGGTGACTGTGTCTGCCTCCCGGACTGAAATTGGAAGCTGGTTCCATAAAAGAGGAGCTTGATAACTAAAGGCTCTGGCTCCCATTCTACTTTTTAAGACTCTAGGAACTACAAGTAGTCCCGCATTTAGTGAGCGTAGCTCTCTAGTGGGGCAATATGGTACTACAAGTTCTGCTTTCTAACTGTTCTGCTTTTTTAATTGTGTCCATCAATTGAACTGTTTTTAATGTGTTGTACGGCGACCTTGAGTGCCTTGAAAGGCGCCTTATAAAATAAATGTCTTGTTATTATTATTATTATATGTATTTATTTATATAGGTATATGTTTAAATGCTGCTTTCAGTTTCAAAACCCTTCTATGAACCCTGAACTCTCTGGTCGGCACCAAACCGACCCGCTCACCTGTAAACATGCTCAACTGTTGCCAGGGAACCAAACGCTCTCCCGGATCACAGCCGCAGTACTTCTGCAGACTCTTATTAGAAAAGTATTTGTGATAAGTCAAAAAACAAATGTGATCCCAGTGGATCTATAGCAGCTGTATCTTCCTACAGGGGGGCTGGCGGAGAGCGAAAACAGAGCTAAAGAGAAGACACGCTTCACTCGATTCCTCAGGTGGAGACACACCTGACTCCAGAGGAACGCCTCCATGCCCTGTGTGTCTGCGGGAGGCCGCTGGCTCCACGGCTGGACCAACCTGTTGATGCAGCTTCAAGTCAATGATCCATTTGTCAGCTCATTGCAGTAAAGGGGATGTACTCACACTCACGTACATAAAGACTTTACACCGCTGTGGGGAGTAAAAGGCTGTTTATGTTTTTTATGATCATTTAAATGCTGAGCCGTGGTGTATCTTGTGATTGTCTGCCAGCTGCTCTTATAAACGACAGAGGAACTGACCGGAGGAAAGGAAATGCTGAGTCTGTTCCTGGGATGTTTGAGGGGAACACACACACACACACTCTCTCTGGATTAAATGCTCACCCCAACCCACCCACACACACAACAACCAAACAGAGAGGCAACCTTTTAGGATGAAGAAGTAGAACATGCCAGGTTATATTTCGGACATTACTCCAGCTGGTCCTCAGCCCTGTGTCCCCTCAGAGATATTTAGAGTTTGAGCTGTATTTGTTCAGTGAGTGATTATTAACTTGAAAGCTGCACACTTGAATTTGTTGGAGGCATTGTAGGAGCATTTCAGACTTTACAGTAATTTCCCTTCTTGTAAAAATTGTGTTATTGTAATGCCTATGCAGGTGTACAATCTGCATCATGAATATGAATTAAAGAAGAAATCCCACAAACGGATTGAATATTAAAGTGTTCTTGCTCTTTGTGCCTCAGCCATGTGATGCAGGACATTCCCACCACGTGTTGCACTTAAGTTCATAGCCAGCTTCATTTACTGAGTTTAGAAATACTTAAAAAATACATAAAAATATAAAAAGGTCAGTAAAAATAAACACACATTAGGTGAATTTTAAAAAAAGGCAAAAATATCCACTGCCCCAAGAAATGATGTGTGAATTAATAATATATTGCAATTGAATTCAAGAACATTATTCCAGAGAATATATGAAATCAATCTCCTTGAGAAACCTCGGATTTAAACGTGTATTTATTAAGTGACTTTTATTTTTGAAAGGACCCGTTAGGTCACCCTCCGTGTCTCGACACTTGAGCGGAGCTCCGTGGGCCGCCCCGCCCCCCTCGCCCCAGCCCCGCCCCGCCCCGCGCAGTAAGCATGTGACCTGAGCTGCGGACTGGTCGCGGGGCGCGCGGGACACCTCACCGGAGACTGAACATGTCGGGCGGCTCGGACCGAGGCGGCGGGTACCGGAGGAAGGTCTCCACGGAGCGGCCGGCGGCGGAGAAGCCAAGAGGTAATATATATATATATATATATATATATATATATATATATATATATATATATATATATATATATATATATATATATACTTCAATAGGACAGCATTGTCTCAATAGACCACGTTATAAAAGTCGTTATGAAGTATATTAATATAAAATATTGTAATGTTAAATATATATTAAAACAAATGATCTGTGATGCCTTGTTTATGTTGTTGTAAAAAGTGATGTAGATTGATAAATGATCAATATATGGGATATATATGGAAAACTAATGGACCAAATTATTATTTTTATTCTTATTCTTATTATATATTATACATAAATTAAAACATAATAATATCTTAAAGATGCCCTCCAGACATGTTTTAAGACAAATACATACTAGACTTTATACACATATAATGAGGCTAAATTACCCTGTTATATAAATCTCAAAAAGTCATTAAAAAATCCAGAGTTCATGAATATTTTAATATCTGTTTGGGTTTTGTGTCGAGGCTTCACGGTACCACAGCGGCTCACGGGACCCAACCATAGATATCTAGAGAATATCTAAATGACATCATCATTGATGGTGACCCCATGTGGACATGTCCGCTGTGAGGTCGTCATAGTTACCAGCAGAGCGCTCTCCTGTGTTGACAGTGCGCGGCTTCACCAGAGCGTCTTCACGTCAGAGGGGAACCGTGTCCACCAGCGAGGAGCCGCTCCCCTCGGGTAACTCTGGTCCAGAGGACGTCCGTATTAATGTCTGTTATTCCACTTCGCCGGACGGAGGAAATGATGTGAGGAGGCAGACTGGGAACCGCTCTGTCATCATAACCAGGCTGCTCTATGTCATCATAACTGCTCTATGTCATCATAACCGGGATGCTCTATGTCATCATAACTGCTCTATGTCATCATAACCGGGGCGCTCTATGTCATAATAACTGCTCTATGTCATCATAATCGGGCTGCTCTATGTCATCATAACTGCTCTATGTCATCATAATCGGGCTGCTCTATGTCATCATAACTGCTCTATTTCATCATAACCGGGCTGCTCTATGTCATCATAACTGCTCTTTGTCATCATAACCAGGCCGCTCTATGTCATAACTGCTCTATGTCATCATAACTGCTCTATGTCATCATAACCAGGCCGCTCTATGTCATCATAACTGCTCTATGTCATCATAACCAGGTCGCTCTATGTCATCATAACTGCTCTATGTCATCATAACCAGGCCGCTCTATGTCATCATAACTGCTCTATGTCATCATAATGGCTCTATGTCATCATAACCAGGTCGCTCTATGTCATCATAACTGCTCTATGTCATCATAACCAGGCCGCTCTATGACATCATAACTGCTCTTTGTCATCATAACTGCTCTTTGCTCCCTGGTATAACCCTCAGACCCGCAAACTGAAGCAAACGTCACGAAAGCTTGAACGCATATGGCGTTCAACTAATCTCGAAGAATCCCGCTTAGTTTGGCGAGATAGTCTTAAAACATATAAGAAGGCCCTCCGTAATGCCAGAGCAGCCTATTACTCATCAGTAATAGAAAAAAATAAGAACAACCCCAGGTTTCTCTTCAGCATTGTAGCCAGGCTGACAGAGAGTCACAGCTCTGTGGAGCCGAGCATTCCTATAAACCTCAGTGGTAATGACTTTATGAACTTCTTTAATGAAAAGATTTTAACTATTAGGGACAAGATTAATATTCTCTTGCCCATAACCAGTGCCAATCTGTCCTCAAGTGGAATGGCCTTGGAAACCGCTGTATGCCCTGGTGTATATTTTGAGGGCTTTTCTCCCATCAACCGTGACCAATTATTTTCAACGGTTTCTACTTCGAACACGTCTACCTGTCTCTTGGACCCCATCCCGACGAGGCTGCTTAAAGACGTTTTGCCTTTAATTGGCGGCTCTCTATTAGATATTATCAATGTGTCTCTGCTAACAGGCCACGTACCACACTCCTTCAAAGTGGCTGTTATTAAACCTCTCCTGAAGAAGCCCACTCTGGATCCAGAGGTGTTGGCTAACTACAGACCGATCTCTAACCTCCCCTTCCTCTCCAAGATCCTTGAGAAAGTGGTCGCAAATCAGTTGTGCGACTTTCTACATCATAATAGTTTATTTGAGAAGTTTCAGTCAGGATTTAGAAAACACCGCAGCACCGAGTCAGCACTGGTGAAAATTACAAATGACCTCTTAATGGCAGCAGATAAAGGACTCCTCTCTGTCCTGGTCTTGTTAGACCTTAGTCCTGATAGAGGACTCCTCTCTGTACTGGTCTTGTTAGACCTTAGTGCTGATAGAGGACTCCTCTCTGTCCTGGTCTTGTTAGACCTTAGTGCTGATAGAGGACTCCTCTCTGTACTGGTCTTGTTAGACCTTAGTGCTGATAGAGGACTCCTCTCTGTCCTGGTCTTGTTAGACCTTAGTGCTGATAGAGGACTCCTCTCTGTACTGGTCTTGTTAGACCTTAGTGCTGATAGAGGACTCCTCTCTGTCCTGGTCTTGTTAGACCTTAGTCCTGATAGAGGACTCCTCTCTGTCCTGGTCTTGTTAGACCTTAGTGCTGATAGAGGACTCCTCTCTGTCCTGGTCTTGTTAGACCTTAGACCTGATAGAGGACTCATCTCTGTCCTGGTCTTGTTAGACCTTAGTGCTGCATTCGACACCATTGACCATGACATCCTGTTACAGAGACTGGAGCAGTCGATTGGCATTTCAGGCACCGCACTAATTTGGTTTAAATCCTATTTATCAGATCGATCTCAGTTTGTATTTGTAAACGATGACGCCTCGATAACCACCAACGTTAATCACGGAGTTCCACAAGGTTCTGTGCTTGGACCAATTTTATTTACTTTATACATGCTTCCTTTGGGCAATATTATCAGGAAACATTCCATAAACTTTCATTGTTATGCAGATGATACTTAACTATATCTATCGATAAAACCAGAGGAGAGCAACCAACTCGGTAAAATTCAAGCATGTCTTAAAGACATAAAAACATGGATGACCTGCAACTTCTTGATGTTAAACTCAGACAAAACCGAAGTAATTTTAATCGGCCCTGAGCACCTCAGAGATCAATTATCTGGTGATGTGGATTCTGTAGACGGCATTGCCCTGGCATCCAACACCACTGTAAAGAATCTTGGCGTTATCTTTGATCGGGACTTGTCCTTTAACTCCCACGTAAAGCAAATCTCAAGGACTGCATTCTTTCATCTACGTAATATTTCAAAAATCAGGCACATCTTGTCTCAAAAAGATGCAGAAAAATTGGTTCACGCGTTCGTTACTTCAAGACTGGATTACTGCAACTCCTTATTATCAGGCTGCTCTAATAAATCTCTTAGGTCCCTCCAGTTGATCCAGAATGCTGCAGCTCGTGTTCTCACTAAAACTAAGAAAAGAGATCACATCACTCCTGCACTAGCTGCTCTGCACTGGCTCCCAGTAAAATCAAGAATCACTTTTAAAATTCTTCTCTTAACGTACAAAGCCTTGATTGGTGATGCTCCATCATATCTTAAGGAGCTTGTAGTACCATATTGCCCCACTAGAGAGCTACGCTCACTAAATGCGGGACTACTTGTAGTTCCTAGAGTCTTAAAAAGTAGAATGGGAGCCAGAGCCTTTAGTTATCAAGCTCCTCTTTTATGGAACCAGCTTCCACCTTCAGTCCGGGAGGCAGACACAGTCACCTCGTTTAAGAGTAGACTGAAGACCTTCCTCTTTGACAGAGCTTATAGTTAGAATAGAATATATACACTTTTATTAATCCCCAAGGGGAAATTAGTTCTCTGCATTTAACCCATCCTTAGTTATTAAGGAGCAGTGGGCTGCGGTGAAGCGCCCGGGAAGCAACTGGGGGTTCAGTGCCTTGCTCAAGGACACTTCGACTTGCAACTAATGGGGAGAGCGGGGATCGAACCCACAACCCTGCGGTTGCAGGACGGCCCTCTTACCCCACTGAGCTAAAGCCGCCCCCAGGTTCACCTGGTCCAGCCCCTTGATATGCTGCTATAGGCTTATAGCTGCCGGGGGACGTTTAGGATGCACTGAGTACCTATCTCCTCTTTTTTCTCTCCTTAAGGATGAATTTTCATCTCTCAATCACACGTTACTAACTCTGCTTTCTCCCCGGAGTCCTTGTGACTTCACGTCTCATGGGGTCATCGGGCCCTATGAGACGGCATAGATCCTATCTGCCTGATGGATCATCGAGGTCTGGGTCGTGGAATTCCTGCTCATGACTACGCCACTGTCCTGTTGAGACTCCGCCCACTGTTGAGACTCCGCCCACTCCTCCTCCCCACCGCCATCTGCCTGATGGATCGTGGAGGTCTCCATCGTGGAATATGCCTACTATGAACTATTCATACACTCTGTCACATTCATTGAATGTATTTAAACTCTAAATCTGTCCTTCTGGTCACATGACATCTATTGTTCTGTCCATCCTGGAGAGGGATCCTCCTCTGTTGCTCTCCTGAAGGTTTCTTCCCTTTTTTCCCCCTGAAGGGTTGTTTGGGAGTTTTTCCTGGTCCGATGTGAGGTTTTGGGGCAGGGATGTCTATGTGTACAGATTGTAAAGCACTCCGAGACAAATTTGTAATTTGTGAAATTGGGCTATACAAATAAACTGAATTGAATTGAATTGAATAACTGCTCTTTGTCATCATAACCAGGCCGCTCTATGTCATCATAACCAGGCTGCTCTATGTCATCATAACTGCTCTTTGTCATCATAACCGGGCTGCTCTATGTCATCATAACTGCTCTTTGTCATCATAACCAGGCCGCTCTATGTCATCATAACTGCTCTATGTCATCATAACTGCTCTATGTCATCATAACCAGGCGACTCTATGTCATCATAACTGCTCTATGTCATCATAACCAGGCCGTTCTATGTCATCATAACTGCTCTATGTCATCATAACTGCTCTTTGTCATCATAACCGGGCTTCTCTATGTCATCATAACTGCTCTTTGTCATCATAACTGCTCTTTGTCATCATAACCAGGCCGCTCTATGTCATCATAACCGGGCTTCTCTATGTCATCATAACTGCTCTTTGTCATCATAACCGGGCTGCTCTATGTCATCATAACTGCTCTATGTCATCATAACTGCTCTTTGTAATCATAACTGCTCTATGTCATCATAGCTGCTCTGTCATCATAACCAGGCCGCTCTATGTCATCATAACCAGGCTGCTCTATGTCATCATAACTGCTCTTTGTCATCATAACCGGGCTGCTCTATGTCATCATAACTGCTCTTTGTCATCATAACCAGGCCGCTCTATGTCATCATAACTGCTCTATGTCATCATAACTGCTCTATGTCATCATAACCAGGCGACTCTATGTCATCATAACCAGGCCGCTCTATGTCATCATAACTGCTCTATGTCATCATAACTGCTCTTTGTCATCATAACCGGGCTTCTCTATGTCATCATAACTGCTCTTTGTCATCATAACCGGGCTGCTCTATGTCATCATAACTGCTCTATGTCATCATAACTGCTCTTTGTCATCATAACTGCTCTTTGTCATCATAACCAGGCCGCTCTATGTCATCATAACCGGGCTTCTCTATGTCATCATAACTGCTCTATGTCATCATAGCTGCTCTGTCATCATAACCAGGCCGCTCTATGTCATCATAACTGCTCTATGTCATCATAACTGCTCTATGTCATCATAACCTTGCTGCTCTATGTCATCATAACTGCTCTATGTCATCATAACCTTGCCGCTCTATGTCATCATAACCTTGCTGCTCTATGTCATCATAACATTGCCGCTCTATGTGCTGGTTTGGTCTCTGTTTGCTGTGTCAGGGTTCAGAAAGCGTAGCTCGTGTTTCTGATGTCGTGGCTGAATATTTAGCTGATTTTGACCTTGGGAATGACCTTTGACCCTCTGACCCTCTACACGGGATCATGCTTTGGGGCGGGACCTTCCTGTTATTTGGAGGAAAAGAAATCCCTCGTCAAACATTTCTTTTCGTTGCACCGTCCACCTCGAGGAGTCATCACATGACCCTCAGGGGGAAGTCACGAGGCGACGTAAACCTCTGGAGTCACTGATTAATCGGTGAGATGTCTCCGACCCCCAGGTGGAGGTGTCACACACAAACCTCCGTCTCACGATGTGGGGCAACTCAACTCCTCTGGAAGCAATGTCCTCCTTCCTGTCTTTCTGAAGGTCCACTGGATCTGGGGGATGCAGGACCACGAGATCCAGTCAGAGCTCGACAGACACGAGGACATCTCCTCATGATGGTGTTCATGTTTCCACCAGAGCAGCAGGAACCGCTCCTCTGTGATGTCACTGGGTCACATGAGGGCGTCATGTGACCCAGTGACATCACAGAGGAGCGTGTCCTGAGGTCGGGGTGCGTTTCATTCGGTCGCCCACCTCTGACCTTTAGTCCCGTGTCAGCTGCCAGAGGCTGAACACACGGGGCTTCCACCGCCCACCGGTCACATCCTGGTGCTGTTGACCTTTTATGAAGGAATATAGGCTCCGCCCACTGCTGGACCCAGCTGGTCAGCGTCTCCTCACTCTGTCTCCTCACTCAGTCTCCTCACTCAGTCTCCTTACTCTGGTCTCCTTACTCTGGTCTCCTCACTCTGTCTCCTCACTCTGTCTCCTCACTCTGTCTCCTCACTCTGGTCTCCTCACTCTGGTCTCCTCACTCTGGTCTCCTCACTCTGTCTCCTCACTCTGTCTCCTCACTCTGGTCTCCTCACTCTGGTCTCCTCACTCTGTCTCCTCACTCTGTCTCCTCACTCTGTCTCCTCACTCTGTCTCCTTACTCTTTCTCCTCACTCTGTCTCCTCACTCTGTCTCCTCACTCTGTCTCCTCACTCTGTCTCCTCACTCTGTCTCCTCACTCTGTCTCCTCACTCTGTCTCCTCACTCTGTCTCCTCACTCTTCTCCTCACTCTGTCTCCTCACTCTGGTCTCCTCCTCCTTGCTGACGGTGCTCCTCCTCCGTGTCTCCAGCTCTGCCGTTGCTGCTGCATGTGGTCAGAGGTCCGGAGCGACTTCCTGCACACGAGGAGCTGCAGGAAGTCCTGAGGGGGAAACTACGCCTCCTGCAAGCCGACAGCAGCGAGGTCAACGCTCTGTTCACGGTACACACACACACACACACACACATTGTAAGCAGTACTAAAGTCCACTTCCTCCATGAATTCTGAATGATTCCAGTTGTAAAAGTTTTCTGTCTGCATGGTTTGCTGTTCATAGTTCTAGTGTGAAGAAAATAGTTATGCTAAGTTAAAAAAATACATATAAATATATATTTATATAGATATATCTAAATCTATATTTCTTCTTTATTTTGTTTTCTGAACATTGAGATGCTTTTTTTCTTAATGCAAATGATTTAATCGAAGTTAACAACAACTACTAACCTGTAACTTATAAAAGGATATATATGTGTCTATATATAAATATATATATATATATATATATATAAGGATATATCTATAAAAGGATATATATATATAGTTATGTTAAGGTTAAAAAGATACTTATATATATACTACATATAGTAGTTGTTGCCAACTTGATTCATTCAGTCAAAAGTATCTCAATATATAAATATATAAATATATATATATATATATATATTAGTGCTGTGAAAAATAACGCGTTAACTCAGTTAATTCAATTACAGGTTTAACTAGTTTTTTTTTTTAACGCATTTAACGCATGCGCAGAATGAGCTTCCAATCCGTCTGTTGTTGGTCGTCGGGGCGAAAAAAAGTCACTTGCAGAATGAGCTTCCAATCCACCACTTCAATCTGAACTCTGTCCGCTCTCATGCAGACGGTCTGTTCATCGGTAATGATCCTTCCGCAGGTTCACCTCCGGAAACCTTGTGACGACTTTTACTTCCTGTAGATCAGGGTCTCAACACGTCGATCGCGACCTGCCAGTCGATCGCGGCGTAGTGTCGGTAGATCGCATGACATTAAAAAGATTGGCCCGCCCCTGACATGTTCTCTAGAGCACGTCTTTGTTCTTTATTAAACTAAACGTCTGTTGTTGATCGTATCTCCACAGCAGCATGTCATTTCTGTCTCTTCGCGTTGCGTTAACACTTATCGATCTCCGTCTGGCGCGCCACAGAGCTCCGTGCGCGCGCATCGGGACCGAGCAAAAAAAGTCACTTGTCAATCTGTCCACCTGTCCGGGCCGGTGAGGTTTCAGCTTTGCAGCGGTGTCCCCGCCGTCCCTTTCATCACGGCCCAGTTCATGAAGAAAACCCACACAGTCAGTTTGCCTCAGCAGCTGCTAGAGGAAGACTAGAGGCCTTTAGATTGTATCATGGTGGAGTTAATGGTTGACAAACAAGAGAAACATGTTCTGTTTAACCCTCCTGTTACCTTTACATTTACTAACATATTTTACCCTCGGGGTCAATTTGACCCCAGCAATTAAAACCTCCAGAAAATTATTAGAATTAATATTGCTTCCCAAGTTTAAGTGTGAGGTACTTTATGTTTGTTTGTTGACTACCTAAATAGCCCTTTAAATAAATAAAAAAGTTGATATTTCTTATATGTTTGACACTGAAAAACAGCCTGGGGTCAAATTGACCCCAAAGAACACCGACATTAAACATTGAATGGGGTCAAATTGACCCGAAAGGTAACAGGAGCGTTAAACATTCTGTTTAGGATGAAGATGTATTAATGTTCCATATGGAAGAAAACTGCTAAATAACTACTGAGTTGCAGCACCATTGTATAGAAGAATGTATAAATGTATATATCCGTCTTTTGTCATAAATCTCTATGTTCTCACGAAATATACCGAGAATATCGGTAATATGTGATTAATCATGATTAATCCACAAAAACCTGTGATTAACCCGATTAAAATTATTTAAGCGTTTCACAGCCCTAATATATATATGTTTATGAATATATATATATATATATATATATATATATATATATATATATATATTTATCCTTTGTTTTCTTTCATCATGGAAAAATACACAACGTATTATTTTATGGAAGGATAAATATTGTAAAGCTTCATTTCCTTCAACTCTTTCCTTTCCTCTCCAGGAGCTGTCTACTCATCTCATCTCCATCAACAGTGAAGAGAAGCTCATTTTTGTTACATTCAAAACATTTGAGGAAATATGGAAGTTCACCACATATTACACAATCGGTAGGTTTTGAATGCCGTCGTGGTTTGTCGTCACAGTGGGTCTTCAATATGTACAATGAGGCAACACAAGCAGGAGGAGCCACTCACATGTCCCCCTGCAGGGCTCCTGGGTCACTGCATGGAGACGCTGCTGTGGGACCAGAAGTCGTGGCTCAGCTCTCTGGAGGAGGACGTGGCCATCGAGGTTTCCCTTCAGGAGGACACGCTCCAGCTCATCTACAAGGGCATCCTCATGCAGGAAGGTATGGAGGAGCTGATGATGTTCATCATGAATTATGGATGGGATACAGGTGTGCTCACGCCTTGACACGGACCTGAGGACGACCATCTGGGGCTGCCCCATCATATCAGTCAGGACACATGTAATAAGGGCAGTTTGTCTTTTTTTTGTGCATCATTTATTTAAATTTTCTCTCTCCTTATTAGCATTAGGACAGAAAGCAGTAGTTGAAGGTACTTTAGTACATGTAAATGTACCTCTGCCCATGATTATCTCAAAATAATCTAGTAAATAACTGAAAAATAATAAATAATAGCTCTTTAGAATTTGTGATCCATTCTTTTCAGGTCAGCTGAACATGACTCCTCTGGTCCCTCGTAGACAGGCCATGCTCCCCAGCGTGGTTCGTGGGACCTGCTTTGACCTTAGAAAGAGTAAATGTTTCATTGATGACCCCCTATTCATTTACTATATATTTGCTACTTATATCTGTCTTTTCTTTATTTACATTTTTTTTATTTAATAAAATGTTGTTGTCATTTACTATTTATTATTGTCGCTTTCTTTTTTGTTCAGTGAAACAAAACAAACAAAACGTTTTTAAGTACAAATAAAAAAAGCAACAAAATAAAGTCAAAAGTCAAAAGATTATAATACTAATTCATAAACATTTCCCACACTGTCTTGTGTGTCCCCAGGTTCACTGTTTGCCAGTTGTAGCACCAACCAGATGTTTGACAGCTCCACCTCTGGAGGTGACCTGTACCTGGAGCAGGGAGATGTAGCCCAGTTCGAGCCTCCCTTCCTGGGCTCAGGGTGGACCGTCCTCTGCCTGGCCGACGGAGCCCGAGGCACTGCACCCAAACCGGGTCTGGAGCCGGTGGTCCCCTTTCACCAGTAAGACCCCCCACTCCACAGGACTGGTCTCTGAGACCCCGACAGTAGAAGGCATGAGGCGCTCACATCATCCATCCGTCCACAGGTGGTTTCTCAAATCCTGTGCAGAGAGCATTTTAGTCGGTGATGGGAAACCCTCGAGTGACTTCCCTCTGCAGTTCGGTGAGAGCAGGATTATAAATTATACTATTGAGCATAGTTTCACCCACAAAGAAAGTCTTTGTCTGAATTATTACTTTACATACGTTCCCTTATTCCATCTATTCCCATCTATTGTCCTCCTGTGTGCAGCCAGAGGAAGCTGTGTGGCCACGCTGGAGTACGACGCCGAGGGCCCAGATGAGCTGAGCGTGGCCCCCGGCGATCGCATCATCATCGTGGGACTTCTGGTGTCTTGCTTTGATTGGTTCACAGGGAGGAAGGAGGCCACAGGAGACGTGGGTCTGGTCAAGACAAGCCTGGTGAAACCGTACACTGACATTTATGAGTGAGTGTGCGGCCAATGCAATAGTTTGACAGTATGTGCAGACACTGGGTCTTATTCTACTCGCGTCACCCTTCCAGCTCAGCGGAGGTCTTTCTGGATGGAGAGGATGGGTCGTTCTTCAGTCTGCAGGAGGACAACGTCATAGAGGAAACAAATGCCTTATTGAAGAAGAAGTCCCACAATGATATTGGTCATAACTACAAACTTGGTGAGCCAGAAAGGACTCATAGGTCATAGGTCACTGTAGCACGACTCCCGCCACTACCCGTGAGTTTCCCCCCCCAGCACCAAGGATCAGCCCGGAACCACGAGGTTTGGTTGAAAGACATGATTTATTTGTCAGCCAACAACGCACAAGCAGACCGCACAACCTGCGCCTCTGCTCACTCTCCTGTCCCTCCAGCTCTGCTGCCCTTTTATACAAGCAGCATCGGCTGCTGACTAATTGCCAATCAGTCAGAGCAGCTGACTGATTGGCAACCAGCCAGCAGCCGAGGCCAGATTGGGGACAGCTGCCACAGTCACATTGATGTCTACAGATGTGTGTCATGTGTCCAATAAATCCAACAGCTTATCCAAACTAAATGACTAAATATGTTTTTCTTCTTTTTACATATTCTATCTAGCATGTTCACCATTTTAGTTTAGCACGTTTTATTTATCAATTGCTGATGTTTTTGGGCGTTTTCTCATTCACTTTCTTGCACAATTTCAGATATGATCAGTTACCAAGATGCTGAGGAGGAAGCATCAGGTAAGTATTGACACCCGCGGTACATGACTCCCTTAGCTGTGTTTTATACTCATATGTCATATTTGTGACTCTTTTACAGTCGGCTGTTCAAGCGAAGTTAAACCTCAGCAGACTGACCTGAAGACAAACATTAAGAAGTTTCTCGATCAAGGACGAGACTCATTGCCAGCGTCCGTGGTGACCGTGAACGGGCCTCCAGTGGACTCGGCCACAGAAATCAAAGTCCCGAGTCCTCCCTGTTTCACCGTCCGCCCCGTTGTCGAAGGAGACAACAACACGGACATCTTTGTTCCCCTTCTCTCATTCTTGGATGGACGAGACTACAAAGTGGAGTTTACCGCCCTTTATGGACGGAGTTCTGACCTCCTGGCCTCCTCGACCTTCACCGGTCACTCGGACGAGGCTGAGCTGATCGCCTTCCTGGGCGTTGCCCGGGAAACGGCCAGGAAGAAGCGGCTCCTTTGGTCGCACACTCGCTTGTGCTTCCTGCTGGGTAAGCTCTGTGCCGGGAGGTCAAAGTTCAGCCAGGCCCGGGTGTACTTTGAGGAAGCCCTCGGCGTGCCACGGGAAGGCTTCGCCGACCTCCGGCTGTTGGCCAGCATCTACTCCAACCTGGTCACCATATACCTTTTGCAGAAGAATACAGAAAGCTTCTTTGCTGTGACGGAGCGCCTTGCTGCCTTGCTCTTTGGCATCGGCGACTGTCTGGAATGCTTGGAGGACAACATCGCTCTTAAATACATCCTCAAGAAAGCGGTTCTGTCTCACAACTGGATGGCAGAGGCCCGGGCTTGTTATCTCTTGGCGAAGCACCACTGGGCTCGTGCTCAAGGGGTGCGAGTGGTTCCTTATCTTGAGAGGCTGCTTGTTCTCTGCGCCGAAGCCCAAAGGACATGGGGCAACTCTCCCAGTCACGAATACCTCGCCCTGGGAAGGCTCTACAGCGAACACCGACTGCCCCGCCTCAGCGTCAGTTCAGCCAGGAGAGCTTCTCAGCAGCCCTCTGCCACGCTGACGGACTGCCTGAGCGCCATGCTTCTACTTTTGGACAATGTCAACAGGCCGAATGGGATCGCAGAACAGGAAGCCGGCATCCCACCTCAGGGGGCTCCGTATTTACACCGAGCCCTCTCTTCTAACGCCGTCCAAGGAGGAGGAGGCGATCGGCACCACGTTCTGAGCCACCAGCTTACAGTTTGTCTGAGCCAACTCTTTTGCAAGCACAGAATGGTTGGACACGCCATCGGCCACATGCATACTCTCATCGCCAGGACTCCGCCCTCGGAGAGACCCCCCATCTCAGGCCCAGAGAGGAACGGTACCCTCATCTGGCTCGCCTGGCTGCACATTGACAACAAGCAGCCGGAGGTTGCTTTGGATATCCTGGACGTCGTCCTCGCTTCCATGCCAGAACACTGCACTACCCCGCAGGAAGGTGGGTGGCTTTCTGGGGCTGAATGGTTTTATGTGCGTGTGTGTGTGTGCCAGTTTTATTTACAATAGGTGTCATGTGACCAGATGAACAATAGATGTCATGTGACCAGATGAACAATAGATGTCATGTGACTAGATGAACAATAGATGTCATGTGACCAGATGAACAATAGATGTCATGTGACTAGATGAACAATAGATGTCATGTGACCAGATGAACCATAGATGTCATGTGACCAGATGATCAATAGATGTCATGTGACTAGATGAACAATAGATGTCATGTGACCAGGTGAACAATAGATGTCATGTGACCAGGTGAACAATAGATGTCATGTGACGAGATGAACAATAGATGTCATGTGACCAGATGAACAATAGATGTCATGTGACCAGATGAACAATAGATGTCATGTGACCAGATGAACAATAGATGTCATGTGACCAGATGAACAATAGATGTCATGTGACCAGATGAACAATAGATGTGTGATGGAGAGCTGTAAATCAACAATGTAGAGTGTGTTTATGATTAATTTAATGTTATCTTCTTTGAAAAAAACAGTGCATTGAAAAATAAGGACATTTTTAAGTGACCCCAAACTTTTGAACGGTAGTGTATATAATAATATTTCCAGGAACTAACGTCAGATACTCGACACGTGCAATTGGTTTTTGGACTTCTGTTACAGTTGCCATTTTATAGTTATTCATTGAGAACGTTACTGTATTTGACATACTAAAATACATGTTTTCTTACGGATGGATGGATGGAAGTTAAACATTAAGGTTGTGAGCTAAGTGCTAGTTATAAATGTTAATTCAATAACTTCCTGATTCAAGGTTCAACGTACTATGATGTATACCTCTGGGATTATTTTCATAGGCTGCAGTAGGAATTCTAACAGAAGAAATTGGTCAACTTTTTTAAAGATGTAAACATATGATTTATTGAAATACAACAGTTTGCGTCAGTCGGGAGACAAAAAGTGATTTAAAAGAGAGCTATTTCATAACAGTTGAAGTCAATATGTTTGATATAACACAAAGGGGTGGCCCTCAACATGCGCGGCGTGGCGCTGCGATGCATGGGTGACCTCCGGAGGGCGGCAGAGAGCTACCAGGCTGCGGGGGACATCTGCCAAGAGTATGAGGACCTGCCGAACTGGGCCGTGGCTCAGGCTAACCTGGGTGAGGAAGTCTGTGCAAGGGAGACACCTTGTGTTCATGCACGGGTCCATGTCAAGTCGTTGGTCTATTTACTCAGAATGAAAACCTCAAAAACACGCGAGGTGTTTATTTTACTACTTTGTCTATTTGCGTCTGTACATGACTCATGAATTCACCAAAAGTTACAAATAGATGATGCCTCATTTGCATATTTAAAGTTAACATTCCAGAAAAATGTAAATTCAAAAAATATCGTCTTAATCAACGGGGTGGTTGGGTTCTTTTGTTACCCGATCCACCTGTTTCTCAGGTCAGACTCCGGCTTTGTGCATGGATCATTCAGAGATGGATTTATTATTCCGCTCACACACGACTCTCTGTGATGACACTGCTTCTTCCTCGTGAAGGGCTGTTATGTCTGAAGGGCGGAGCTAAAGGACTGGCGCAGAGACACCTGACCGAGGCGGTGCAGCTCTTCTCTGAGCTGGACGAAGGTCACGAGGCGAACTTCATCGCGGTGCTGCTGGAGCTGGGTCAGCACTACGTCAAGCAGCACCAGCTGGACTTTGGGAAAGGCTGTTACGAATGGGCTCTGCTGCTGGCCATCAACACCAACCTGTTAGACGGTAAGTATGTAAGTCACACACTGGGGGTCACGCCGCTATTAGAGTGGACCCAAAAGCACGACTCAGACAGGAGTAACAAAGATGACTGTCTTTGGTTGGAAACAGGCTGGGTCAAAACCGGGAGATCAGTCGAAGAAGCAAACAAGTCCAAAAAGGGGCGGGGCAGAGAATCAGAGGTCAGGGCAGGCAGGCAGGGTCAGAACAGGCAGGTCAGGAATATACTCTCATAACGCTGGAGAACTTGGCACGAAAACACAAGACAATCTGGCAGAGGACAAGTGGAAGTGAGGGAGCTAAATAGTGAGGGACTAATGAGGGGAGGGGCTGCAGGTGAGAAGGGCGTGAGGACCAGGTGAAGGGAATGAGGGACTAATGAGGGGAGGGGCTGCAGGTGAGAGGACCAGGTGAAGGGAATGAGGGACTAACGAGGGAGGGGCTGCAGGTGAGAAGGGCGTGAGGACCAGGTGAAGGGAATGAGGGACTAACGAGGGAGGGGCTGCAGGTGAGAAGGGCGTGAGGACCAGGTGAAGGGAATGAGGGACTAACGAGGGGAGGGGCTGCAGGTGAGAAGGGCGTGAGGACCAAGTGAAGGTAATGAGGGACTAATGAGGGGAGGGGCTGCAGGTGAGAAGGGCGTGAGGACCAGGTGAAGGGAATGAGGGACTAATGAGGGGAGGGGCTGCAGGTGAGAAGGGCGTGAGGACCAGGTGAAGGGAATGAGGGACTAACGAGGGGAGGGGCTGGAGGTGAGAGGGCATGAGGACCAGGTGAAGGGAATGAGGGACTAATGAGGGGAGGGGCTGCAGGTGAGAAGGGCGTGAGGACCAGGTGAAGGGAATGAGGGACTAACGAGGGGAGGGGCTGCAGGTGAGAAGGGCGTGAGGACCAGGTGAAGGGAATGAGGGACTAACGAGGGGAGGGGCTGCAGGTGAGAAGGGCGTGAGGACCAGGTGAAGTGAATGAGGGACTAACGAGGGGAGGGGCTGCAGGTGAGAAGGGCGTCAGGACCAGGTGAAGGGAATGAGGGACTAATGAGGGGAGGGGCTGCAGGTCAGAAGGGCGTGAGGACCAGGTGAAGGGAATGAGGGACTAACGAGGGGAGGGGCTGCAGGTGAGAAGGGCGTGAGGACCAGGTGAAGGGAATGAGGGACTAACGAGGGGAGGGGCTGCAGGTGAGAAGGGCGTGAGGACCAGGTGAAGGGAACGAGGGACTAATGAGGGGAGGGGCTGCAGGTGAGAAGGGCGTGAGGACCAGGTGAAGGGAATGAGGGACTAACAAGGGGAGGGGCTGCAGGTGAGAAGGGCGTGAGGACCAGGTGAAGGGAATGAGGGACTAACAAGGGGAGGGGCTGCAGGTGAGAAGGGCGTGAGGACCAGGTGAAGGGAATGAGGGACTAACGAGGGGAGGGGCTGCAGGTGAGAAGGGCGTGAGGACCAGGTGAAGGGAATGAGGGACTAATGAGGGGAGGGGCTGCAGGTCAGAAGGGCGTGAGGACCAGGTGAAGGGAATGAGGGACTAACGAGGGGAGGGGCTGCAGGTGAGAAGGGCGTGAGGACCAGGTGAAGGGAATGAGGGACTAACGAGGGAGGGGCTGCAGGTGAGAAGGGCATGAGGACCAGGTGAAGGGAATGAGGGACTAACGAGGGATGGGCTGCAGGTGAGAAGTGCGTGAGGGCCAGGTGAAGGGAACGAGGGACTAATGAGGGGAGGGGCTGCAGGTGAGAAGGGCGTGAGGACCAGGTGAAGGGAATGAGGGACTAACAAGGGGAGGGGCTGCAGGTGAGAAGGGCGTGAGGACCAGGTGAAGGGAATGAGGGACTAACAAGGGGAGGGGCTGCAGGTGAGAAGGGCGTGAGGACCAGGTGAAGGGAATCAGGGACTAACGAGGGGAGGGGCTGCAGGCGAGAAGGGCGTGAGGACCAGGTGAAGGGAATGAGGGACTAACGAGGGGAGGGGCTGCAGGTGAGAAGGGCGTGAGGACCAGGTGAAGGGAATGAGGGACTAACGGGAGGGGCTGCAGGTGAGAAGGGCGTGAGGACCAGGTGAAGGGAATGAGGGACTAACGAGGGGAGGGGCTGCAGGTGAGAAGGGCGTGAGGACCAGGTGAAGGGAATGAGGGACTAACAAGGGGAGGGGCTGCAGGTGAGAAGGGCGTGAGGACCAGGTGAAGGGAATGAGGGACTAACGGGAGGGGCTGCAGGTGAGAAGGGCGTGAGGACCAGGTGAAGGGAATGAGGGACTAACGGGAGGGGCTGCAGGTGAGAAGGGCGTGAGGACCAGGTGAAGGGAATGAGGGACTAATGAGGGGAGGGGCTGCAGGTGAGAAGGGCGTGAGGACCAGGTGAAGGGAATGAGGGACTAATGAGGGGAGGGGCTGCAGGTGAGAAGGGCGTGAGGACCAGGTGAAGGGAATGAGGGACTAATGAGAGGAGGGGCTGCAGGTGAGAAGGGCGTGAGGACCAGGTGAAGGGAATGAGGGACTAACGAGGGAGGGGCTGCAGGTGAGAAGGGCGTGAGGACCAGGTGAAGGGAATGAGGGACTAACCAGGGAGGGGCTGCAGGTGAGAAGGGCGTGAGGACCAGGTGAAGGGAATGAGGGACTAACGAGGGAGGGGCTGCAGGTGAGAAGGGCGTGAGGACCAGGTGAAGGGAATGAGGGACTAACGAGGGAGGGGCTGCAGGTGAGAAGGGCGTGTGGACCAGGTGAAGGGAATGAGGGACTAATGAGGGAGGGGCTGCAGGTGAGAAGGGCGTGAGGACCAGGTGAAGGGAATGAGGGACTAATGAGGGAGGGGCTGCAGGTGAGAAGGGCGTGAGGACCAGGTGAAGGGAATGAGGGACTAATGAGGGAGGGGCTGCAGGTGAGAAGGCGTGAGGACCAGGTGAAGGGAATGAGGGACTAACGAGGAGGGGCTGCAGGTGAGAAGGGCGTGAGGACCAGGTGAAGGGAATGAGGGACTAACGAGGGAGGGGCTGCAGGTGAGAAGGGTGAGGACCAGGTGAAGGGAATGAGGGACTAACGAGGGAGGGGCTGCAGGTGAGAAGGGCGTGAGGACCAGGTGAAGGGAAGGGACTAATGAGGGAGGGGCTGCAGGTGAGAAGGGCGTGAGGACCAGGTGAAGGGAATGAGGGACTAACGAGGGAGGGGCTGCAGGTGAGAAGGGCGTGAGGACCAGGTGAAGGGAATGAGGGACTAACGGGAGGGGCTGCAGGTGAGAAGGGCGTGAGGACCAGGTGAAGGGAATGAGGGACTAATGAGGGAGGGGCTGCAGGTGAGAAGGGCGTGAGGACCAGGTGAAGGGAATGAGGGACTAACGAGGGAGGGGCTGCAGGTGAGAAGGGCGTGAGGACCAGGTGAAGGAATGAGGGACTAACGAGGGAGGGGCTGCAGGTGAGAAGGGCGTGAGGACCAGGTGAAGGGAATGAGGGACTAACGAGGGAGGGGCTGCAGGTGAGAAGGGCGTGAGGACCAGGTGAAGGGAATGAGGGACTAATGAGGGAGGGGCTGCAGGTGAGAAGGGCGTGAGGACCAGGTGAAGGGAATGAGGGACTAACGAGGGAGGGGCTGCAGGTGAGAAGGGCGTGAGGACCAGGTGAAGGGAATGAGGGACTAATGAGGGAGGGGCGGCAGGTGAGAAGGGCGTGAGGACCAGGTGAAGGGAATGAGGGACTAATGAGGGAGGGGCTGCAGGTGAGAAGGGCGTGAGGACCAGGTGAAGGGAATGAGGGACTAACGAGGGAGGGGCTGCAGGTGAGAAGGGCGTGAGGACCAGGTGAAGGGAATGAGGGACTAACGAGGGAGGGCTGCAGGTGAGAAGGGCGTGAGGACCAGGTGAAGGGAATGAGGGACTAATGAGGGAGGGGCTGCAGGTGAGAAGGGCGTGAGGACCAGGTGAAGCGAATGTGGGACTAATGAGGGAGGGGCTGCAGGTGAGAAGGGCGTGAGGACCAGGTGAAGGGAATGAGGGACTAACGAGGGAGGGGCTGCAGGTGAGAAGGGCGTGAGGACCAAGTGAAGGGAATGAGGGACTAATGAGGGAGGGGCTGCAGGTGAGAAGGGCGTGAGGACCAGGTGAAGGGAATGAGGGACTAACGGGAGGGGCTGCAGGTGAGAAGGGCGTGAGGACCAGGTGAAGGGAATGAGGGACTAACGAGGGAGGGCTGCAGGTGAGAAGGGCGTGAGGACCAGGTGAAGGGAATGAGGGACTAACGAGGGAGGGGCTGCAGGTGAGAAGGGCGTGAGGACCAGGTGAAGGGAATGAGGGACTAATGAGGGAGGGGCTGCAGGTGAGAAGGGTGAGGACCAGGTGAAGGGAATGAGGGACTAACGAGGGAGGGGCTGCAGGTGAGAAGGGCGTGAGGACCAGGTGAAGGGAATGAGGGACTAACGGGAGGGGCTGCAGGTGAGAAGGGCGTGAGGACCAGGTGAAGGGAATGATGGACTAACGAGGGGAGGGGCTGCAGGTGAGAAGGGCGTGAGGACCAGGTGAAGGGAATGAGGGACTAACGGGAGGGGCTGCAGGTGAGAAGGGCGTGAGGACCAGGTGAAGGGAATGAGGGACTAATGAGAGGAGGGGCTGCAGGTGAGAAGGGCGTGAGGACCAGGTGAAGGGAATGAGGGACTAATGAGGGAGGCTGCAGGTGAGAAGGGCGTGAGGACCAGGTGAAGGAATGAGGGACTAACGAGGGAGGGCTGCAGGTGAGAAGGGCGTGAGGACCAGGTGAAGGGAATGAGGGACTAACGAGGGAGGGGCTGCAGGTGAGAAGGGCGTGAGGACCAGGTGAAGGAATGAGGGACTAACGAGGGAGGGGCTGCAGGTGAGAAGGGCGTGAGGACCAGGTGAAGGAATGAGGGACTAACGAGGGAGGGGCTGCAGGTGAGAAGGGCGTGAGGACCAGGTGAAGGGAATGAGGGACTAACGAGGGAGGGGAGGGGCTGCAGGTGAGAAGGGCGTGAGGACCAGGTGAAGGGAATGAGGGACTAACGGGAGGGGCTGCAGGTGAGAAGGGCGTGAGGACCAGGTGAAGGGAATGAGGGACTAACGGGAGGGGCTGCAGGTGAGAAGGGCGTGAGGACCAGGTGAAGGGAATGAGGGACTAACGGGAGGGGCTGCAGGTGAGAAGGGCGTGAGGACCAGGTGAAGGGAATGAGGGACTAACGGGAGGGGCTGCAGGTGAGAAGGGCGTGAGGACCAGGTGAAGGGAATGAGGGACTAACGGGAGGGGCTGCAGGTGAGAAGGGCGTGAGGACCAGGTGAAGGGAATGAGGGACTAACGGGAGGGGCTGCAGGTGAGAAGGGCGTGAGGACCAGGTGAAGGGAATGATGGACTAACGAGGGAGGGGCTGCAGGTGAGAAGGGCGTGAGGACCAGGTGAAGGGAATGAGGGACTAACGAGGGAGGGGCTGCAGGTGAGAAGGGCGTGAGGACCAGGTGAAGGGAATGAGGGACTAATGAGGGAGGGGCTGCAGGTGAGAAGGGCGTGAGGACCAGGTGAAGGAATGAGGGACTAACGAGGGAGGGCTGCAGGTGAGAAGGGCGTGAGGACCAGGTGAAGGGAATGAGGGACTAATGAGGGAGGGGCTGCAGGTGAGAAGGCGTGAGGACCAGGTGAAGGAATGAGGGACTAACGAGGGAGGGCTGCAGGTGAGAAGGGCGTGAGGACCAGGTGAAGGGAATGAGGGACTAATGAGGGAGGGCTGCAGGTGAGAAGGGCGTGAGGACCAGGTGAAGGGAATGAGGGACTAACGAGGGAGGGGCTGCAGGTGAGAAGGGCGTGAGGACCAGGTGAAGGGAATGAGGGACTAACGAGGGAGGGCTGCAGGTGAGAAGGGCGTGAGGACCAGGTGAAGGGAATGAGGGACTAACGAGGGAGGGGCTGCAGGTGAGAAGGGCGTGAGGACCAGGTGAAGGGAATGAGGGACTAACGAGGGAGGGGCTGCAGGTGAGAAGGGCGTGAGGACCAGGTGAAGGGAATGAGGGACTAATGAGGGAGGGGCTCCAGGTGAGAAGGGCGTGAGGACCAGGTGAAGGGAATGAGGGACTAACGAGGGAGGGGCTGCAGGTGAGAAGGGCGTGAGGACCAGGTGAAGGAATGAGGGACTAACGAGGGAGGGCTGCAGGTGAGAAGGGCGTGAGGACCAGGTGAAGGAATGAGGGACTAATGAGGGAGGGCTGCAGGTGAGAAGGGCGTGAGGACCAGGTGAAGGGAATGAGGGACTAACGAGGGAGGGGCTGCAGGTGAGAAGGGCGTGAGGACCAGGTGAAGGGAATGAGGGACTAATGAGGGAGGGGCTGCAGGTGAGAAGGGCGTGAGGACCAGGTGAAGGGAATGAGGGACTAACGAGGGGAGGGGCTGCAGGTGAGAAGGGCGTGAGGACCAGGTGAAGGGAATGAGGGACTAATGAGGGGAGGGGCTGCAGGTCAGAAGGGCGTGAGGACCAGGTGAAGGGAATGAGGGACTAACGAGGGGAGGGGCTGCAGGTGAGAAGGGCGTGAGGACCAGGTGAAGGGAATGAGGGACTAATGAGGGGAGGGGCTGCAGGTGAGAAGGGCGTGAGGACCAGGTGAAGGGAATGAGGGACTAACGAGGGGAGGGGCTGCAGGTGAGAAGGGCGTGAGGACCAGGTGAAGGGAATGAGGGACTAATGAGTGGAGGGGCTGCAGGTGAGAAGGGCGTGAGGACCAGGTGAAGGGAATGAGGGACTAATGAGGGAGGGGCTGCAGGTGAGAAGGGCGTGAGGACCGGGTGAAGGGAATGAGGGACTAACGAGGGGAGGGGCTGCAGGTGAGAAGGGCGTGAGGACCAGGTGAAGGGAACGAGGGACTAACGAGGGGAGGGGCTGCAGGTGAGAAGGGCGTGAGGACCAGGTGAAGGGAATGAGGGACTAATGAGGGGAGGGGCTGCAGGTGAGAAGGGCGTGAGGACCAGGTGAAGGGAACAAGGGACTAATGAGGGGAGGGGCTGCAGGTGAGAATGGCGTGAGGACCAGGTGAAGGGAATGAGGGACTAACAAGGGGAGGGGCTGCAGGTGAGAAGGGCGTGAGGACCAGGTGAAGGGAACGAGGGACTAACGAGGGGAGGGGCTGCAGGTGAGAAGGGCGTGAGGACCAGGTGAAGGGAACGAGGGACTAACGAGGGGAGGGGCTGCAGGTGAGAAGGGCGTGAGGACCAGGTGAAGGGAACGAGGGACTAATGAGGGGAGGGGCTGCAGGTGAGAAGGGCGTGAGGACCAGGTGAAGGGAATGAGGGACTAATGAGGGAGGGCTGCAGGTGAGAAGGGCGTGAGGACCAGGTGAAGGGAACGAGGGACTAATGAGGGGAGGGGCTGCAGGTGAGAAGGGCGTGAGGACCAGGTGAAGGGAATGAGGGACTAACAAGGGGAGGGGCTGCAGGCGAGAAGGGCGTGAGGACCAGGTGAAGGGAATGAGGGACTAACGAGGGGAGGGGCTGCAGGCGAGAAGGGCGTGAGGACCAGGTGAAGGGAATGAGGGACTAACGAGGGGAGGGGCTGCAGGTGAGAAGGGCGTGAGGACCAGGTGAAGGGAATGAGGGACTAACGAGGGGAGGGGCTGCAGGTGAGAAGGGCGTGAGGACCAGGTGAAGGGAACGAGGGACTAACGAGGTGATCAGAGGCAGGTGAGGGGAGTTGGACTGACGAGATGGTGTGACAGGATGAAAACAACTATGACAAAAAGGAAGGCGTGGAGCTAAACTGTTACACTGGGGGTCTTTGTTATTACTTGAGCTCCCATCAATGAACTGGACTTCACTTTATTGCCAGGCCAGCTCACTGCAACCAGACACCTGTGCCAGCTGTATGGGTGTGAGAGTCCAGACCAGGCCCAGTGTATCATCTACAGCCAGCACCGGGTGCAGCTGCTGACACACGCCGGAGACAGAGGCCGGGAGGGAGCGGCGCTGGAAGCCATCAGCCAGCTCTACCTCTCTCTGGGCACAGAAAGGTGACACAAAGAGAAAGAAGTGCTGCGGCTCCTACAGGACTAAGCCAAGTCTCTGACTGTCTACAGGGCGTACAGGGCGGCTCTGCTACACCAAGACCAGTCTGGGCATTTTCATCGACCTGGGCTGCAGGGAGAAGGAGGCATACGGCTGGCTGCAAGCGGGAAAGATCTACCAGCTCGTGGACCAGATTGAACTCGTGGACCTTTACGTTCAGGTCTGAGAGCAGCTCTGTGGACATCGTGTCCACACTCGACTGACCAAGCAGTTTCATGTCGGAGCTCAGAAAAGTCAAGCTGTGTTTATGTCCTTGTCAGGTCGCTCAGGACGTCGCTCTGAGTACCGGAGACACCGGGTTCCTCCTGAAGCTTCTGGAAGCTGCAGGGGACATTTTCTTCAACAGCAGCCAGGAGCGGGAGAAGGCCATCACCTTCTACAGGGTATCGACTGGATAGATCCTATTTAAACATGTTACTCTACCGCTACCTCACCACTAAGCATCACTTCTACTGCCGTCATCATCAATAGGGCATCTTTTATATGAATCCCAGTGAGTTCTGATGTAGCTTTACACTATTTATCCATACGTTACAGTCGGGAGGGACTCATCCGGTTGCAAAAAAGACAACATTCTGCTTTCATGTCACTTCTGGTTGCCAAATATCCAGATAGCGAAGGCCGAAACCCAAGTTGGCCACGGATAACTCGAGACTACGACCACTTCTTCTCTCCAGTCTATGGCCTTTGTGTGCTATAACAGTATTACTATTAATCTTAGGTTTGAAAATAAGAAGCCTAATAGTGTGTATCTCTGTGCAGGACCGTGCTCTGCCCATCGCAGTGAAGAGCAGCAGCGTGCGTTCCAGGCTGAGGTTGTGCAACAAGTTGACTCAACTGATGCTCAATCTGAAGCTGTATGAGGAAGCTGTGGAGTTTGCTCAGACTGCACTGGACATCAGTATCACACTGGGTACGGGACACCTTCAACACACAGTTTAGAATGTTCTCTGTTCGTTCAGAAGATTTATGGTTGTATTTACTCTTAATTTAACACGAGACATGGTCCAATTACTGTTTTCCATCAGTACTACATTGCTTATATGTAGAAAGTCCTATTTTGTGTGCTTCACAAGCCATCATTTAGTAGATTTTAATGGATATGGAGTATAGTTCATGCTAAATAAAGTCCACAAAATATACACAATTGTAAGGTTTTCAGATATAAACAACATACTGATGATTTAGCTAATTTCCAACAATGTAATGTCAAGTTTATCCTGATGGGGGGACAAAAAGAAAATCTAAAGGGTTACGTCCTTTTGGAGCCTAACTCAACAGATTGACTGGCAATCCATACATTCTTGTGCAAGAGGAAAGTTCCTGGCTGATTCATCCTCTGGGGACCATGCTTTGCTAATTTCATGCCCATCAGATAACATTTAGTTTCTTGTCCATCCATCCATCCATTTTCATCCGCTTATTCCGGGGTCGGGTCCCGGGGTCAGCTGACCCAGCAGGCTGACCCAGACTTCCTCTCACCCGCAACACTCTCCAGCTCATTGTGGGGGATCCCGAGGCGTTCCCAGGCCAGCCGGGAGATGTAATCCCTCCAGGTGTCCTGGGTCTTCCCGGGGTCTCCTCCCATTGGACGAGCCTGGAAAACCTCTAAAGGGAGGCGTCCAGGAGGAATCCATCAGAGGCCCGAACCACCTCAGCTGACTCCTTTCAATCCGAAGGAGTAGCAGCTCGGCTACAAGCTCCCTCCTGATGTCCGAGCTCCTAACTCCATCTCTAAGGCTGAGCCCTACGGAGGAAACTCATTTTGGCCGCTTGTATTCGCGACCTCGTTCTTTCGGTCACGACCTAAAGTTCGTGACCATCGGTGAGGGACGTAGACCGACCAGTAACTTGAGAGCTTTGCCTTTCGGCTCAGCTCCTCTTCACCAGACGGTCTCACTGCTGCAGCCGCATCGATCTGCCTGTCCATCTCCCTCCATCTTCCCCTCACTCAGGAACAAGACCCCGAGATACTTGAACTCCTTCGCTTGGGGCAGGCACTCTGTCCCCGCCTTTTTTTCTTGTGAAGTAAAAATGTTGCTTTTGGTGCGTTGTTTGGCCATTTCAACAATTAGTGGGCCTGTGAACCATAAATATCAGTATGAAATGCCATGGTAATCCGGCCAGTAGTTGTTGCTCTGAACCAGCGGCAGACATGCGAATTGATGACTGAAGAGTTTGAAGTTCTGTGTTCTAATATCATGACTGTGTCTACCTTTGTGTGTGGTTGTTAACACAGGTGAGTGTCTGAATGAGCGAGTGGCTTACCATCGTCTGGCCTCTCTGTACCACTGTCTGGACCAGTATGAACTGGCTGAACACTATTACCTGAAGACCCTGGCCCTCTGTCCAAGCCCTCTGCTGTTTGATGAGGAAACTCTGTACTATGTCCGGGTGTACCAGACGCTGGGGGACATCATGTTCTATGACCTGAAGGTAAGCGATTAAATGAGTAATATGTCAATACATACAACTTCAGAAATGGGACACACAGACTCTGAGGTTCAAAGGTCATGCCCTCAATGTTGTGTGAACAAATAATCTTAGAATATCAGTTGAAAATAGTTGCTCTTGAGCTTCTTAACATTTTATTTTGAATCTTTGCAAATCTGTGACATCTGTCCTTGTTGTTACTTGAGTCCGAGCTCTATTGAATGTTGTAGTTTGTTTCCACCTGAGGAACCATGGTCTTTATCTAGTTCCTCAGCCATGGTTCCTGGTCCCCAAAATGTACGTGTTGTGGAGTTCAGTGCTGCACTCCAAGCTCACAGCTTCCTTCACACAGTGAGAATGAATGCATCAGGGGACTTCTAGTCCGTAGTTCCTGAGATGAGCAGCTGTAATTCTGTAGTAACAGGGACTATTGTCATGTTAGCTTAAAAGCTAGTTTTCAAGACACCCTCTGCTCACCTGGGGTTGTCCAGTTATAACTGCAGAAAACAGGTGGTTGTATGTTTTTGCTGAATTTCCTTTATTTGGAATCTTACATTAAAGTTCCTGATTGTGTGCTGCATGGCCAACAGCCACCAAAATGCCCTCAAATGTGCCACCACATTCTGTTTGTACAGCACAAAGCAGCTGCATCATAACTCTCTAAGATTGTAAAGCACTCTGAGACAAATTTGTAATTTGCGAAAATGGGCTACACAAATAAACTGAATTGAATTGAATGAAAGCTCATGTCCAGTACTGTATGTGTTGGCTATTATCGCCTTTGGACTTGAAACACTATATTACCATGACTACAGCACTATTAGCATAAGACACACTTAGTTACCAGCTAGCTTGCTTGGTGAGCTAGGAACATCCGTAATGCATGTTCGTCTTTTGGCCAGCAAACAACAGGCCTGTTTGTAACGTACCAGCCAACGTCTTAAAGTATGAGCCAGGCTAATAAGCCAGGTATGGGGAGCACAGGCACTTACCTGCTAAGTCGTGATTACATATACAGGGCTCTCAAGTCTCACGCATTGAGCGTGAGACTCACGCATTGAGCGTGAGACTCACGCATTTCGGTCTCAACTCACGCACTCCCGCCACACATCGTATTTCTCACGCTGAAAAAAACTCTCGGCTATTAAATGCTTGAATGCAGGGGTGCTCAATACGCCGATCGACAGGTCGATCGCGAATGCTGCAGAGCGCCGACGCCAGTCTGCGCGCATCGGGACGGAGCAAAAAAATAGTCACTAGCACCCCGTCAACAACTCTTCTCGGCTCGATTGGGTGCACAGCATAGGTGAGCATCGGGTGCTGATGGAAATCTCACGCTTGCCTGTCTTCAAAACTTGAGAGCCCTGCATATACATTTAAATAATACTAGCATTTCACTCACCCCAAAACTACAGCACAGACTTCTTTGGATTACAGTTGTCATTAGCAAGAGAGACCACATGTAATATCGTACCAAGCTGTATTCTCTATAAACTACAATGACCAATAATGTGACAGCATGACACATTTTGACGGTGAAGTTCATGTTGCTGTTTTCTCGACAGGACCCATCCGACGCTGCAGGCTACTACCACCTGGCTCTGGCTGCTGCCATGGATCTGGGCAACAAGAGGTCCCAGCTGCAGCTGTGCACCCGCCTCGCCACCATCTATCACAACTTCCTCGTGGACCGCGAGCTCTCGCTCTTCTTTTACCAGAAGGCTCGGACCTTAGCTGCAGAGCTGAACGCGAGGAGGATAAATATGGCACCGGATCCGCAGTACGGCAGCACCCCGCAGTACAAGACCACCGGGCAATAGACACTTTGGGAAGTCGAGGAAAACAATGAATCGATCAGATGGCTGGATGGATGTTCATGTTTCATGAGAATTATTATGCCTGACGACTACAGAACAGATCCAACTGTTCCCAGAAACCCCATTTTTAGGACTTTATTTGGAAGAGATAATCATGGGAAACTGTCTTTGTACTTTACTCAGGCCTCTGATAATTTACAGGGAAAAGATACATATACGAAACCAGAAAACAGTGAAAGCTTCCACAAATATTGTTATTGTTTGATAGATGTGTCATTTATGATTTCTTGTTTTTCAGTTTATTTTTTTTAATTATTTTAAACCAGAAAAAAGACATGCTGATTATGGTCGCTCATAAACACAAGTACATCCTCTGCATATAATGAAATTGTATGTGTTGGGGTACTTGGTTACTAATCCTAGAGGCTCTATGACCAAAGTAACAGACAGGGAACCCTGGTCTGTACTTCTGTTGGAAACACGATATGACAACCATTAGGCAACAGAAATGTGGATAAGAAATCAATGGAATTCTTGCGTTGTTAGTCCTCCCACACCATACAGTCAAACTCTTCATGACTTCTGGTAATGTCCCTTTTGTAGTGTTGAGTTCAATGACTAGTGTACAAAAGAAGTCTTCAGGCAGTTTTTTGAAGCCGTAAAAACATTGAATATGCAACCTGTGACAATCAGATTAATTCATCAGGGTTTTAAAATGCAAATGAGACGGACAAATCATGTATGATCGGTATGATGTAAGAAAAAGAGTGACTGATTGATATGGCCTATGTGTCAGAAAGTGTATAAGAGCTGATGAACACTGTTTTTCTCCAAAGGGCCGTCACACGTTGTAAGGTTATTCCGAGCTGCAGTGATAAAATAAGTCTATAAGTCTTTCTACATTGCTGCCTTTAAAAAACAAGAAGGTTTGACTCCTGCTGTGTCTGTTAGTTTGTTTCTGTCTCAGCATCTGCTGTGAACCACCTGAACAAACACGTCTGCTCCAGGTTGGAGACACGTTTTTAAAAAGGAGCACATGAGCAGATGTGGTTCTACCCTCTGGAAGCAGGATGGAAATATCCTTATAGGTTCATGTGACTAATGACAGACGGTTACTTAATGACCATAACTGCAATCTACACTCAATTAGTCTGGAAGAATGTTGCTCAAAGGCCACGATCCGGTCAAGGAGTCTTGCTCATGGCCACGAGGCGATGAGGGTCACGCCTCACAATGAAGTACCAAGTAGACCGGCGTGCGTTGGGCTGCTGGAGATGGTACGCTTCTCACCACAAAGATTCTAAATATTTAACAAGTTCTATCACAGCAAAGGAAACCACAGTCTGCACCCTAAGTCTTCCACCGCCGGAGGAAGCAAGCAACCGAAGATCGTCCAAAGGTTCGTGCCTCAAGAGCACCTTCCATAAGTCACAGCACACAGGCCACTGCCAGAGCTGTCCAGAGCTCACTGCCAGACCTTTTAATGGTGGCGACACGCACACATGTTTCCCAATGGGACGATTTGAGATTGCTCACAACCAATTGTTTGGACTTCCTCCAGATTCATACAAAAGTAGAAGGAGCACCTTTTCACACAGAAAACAAAATCCTAGATACACTTGATCCAAATCCAAGGATGTTGCTCTAGATGGGTTTTCAATTACAGAAGGGAAAACCAGCCAAGTTATTGCAGCTGTAATTATGAATGATTTTGAATCCCGATTGGGTATGCATTTGGATTTTAAGACTTAGGAAAGTTATCCGGTCACCACACTTTTTTCCTTTTGTTTCAGAAAGAGTAGAAGTGCTACCAGGAGACTTGAGTGTATTTGATTGGCCCTTGAAATTTGTTTTCCTTTGAAATTGTTCTGATGGCTTTAAAAAAAACTGGTACGATCACTGGATCAAACATGACGACGGCAGAAGTTTGGGTTTAAGCCTGGAGCGCTTACTTAATGAGTCATAATGTGTCAAATAGTGGGATGAACACGACCAAGTGCTCCATGACCTCCATACACTTGAGTGTGTCTGCTGAACAAGGAGCCTTGTGTTCCCTCAGGTGACAGACTGCTTCAAATAAACACGGCCACGGCTGGGGGAGCAACACATGTCTGGCCAAACAAACACGGACGCTCGTCTTTCTGGAGATACGAGCCTCCCACCCTGGGACCCCTCGGCCTGTCAGAGGGAAGCCAGAATTAAAAACAGCCTCACATCTGTAGAGAGCGTGTCGGTGGGAGGGGTCGGACACTCGCCCGCTGGCCGTGTGAGAAGCCTGAAGTCACAGAGAGAAACGACATTTTTGCTTGGTGAGGTCATTTTGGACCAAGGGAGATGTCTCTTTATTATAGCCTGAGTCTTGTTTTGGTAGTTTTGACCGTCGCTCTTGGCTGCTATGATAACATCGGCTTCATTTACCTTCATTTAGGCAATAACTGTGAGGCAGAGTGCACTTGGCACTTCTAACAACATTGTTTTAACATATCCAAACCATCTTAAGGGAGACTTTGGAACTTTGGAAAATAGAAATATTAGCAATAAAACAATCCCTGGCCTAATTTGATACAGCCCTTCTCTGCCCGGTCCATTTCCACAACACGTCATTCCATCAGTACAACAGTCATGTCATCCGCTCTCTGAGAACTCTTTCTCCTTTGAAAGACAGAGGTTGAAAAGTTGAGAAACAATCTCTTCTGTGGAGAGTTCGACGAGAAGATCGACAAATAAATAGCAACGCCAACAAAATACACTTAGCGGTGGCAAAAACACAGGTTGGCTTACTTACATATTAATAAGTGATGATAAGCTAGGCTAGCTTTTGACCCCTGACTTCAGTCGTTATGCTAAGCTAGGCTAATGAGAGCTCAGCACCTTCCTACTTCCAAAGATGGCCGCTTGGTGAGCGGCTCTATGCATTAAACTATGACGCTGTGTGTGATCATGGTCATGAGTATAAGAGGGAGTCATATTTATGATCCTGGCAACAGCAGACCGAGTTTTCCATCCGTGCGGCCAGGATTGTGCCATCAGGTGGGCTAGTAAATGGAAACAGAGCGAACTGGTTTTCCCCCTGAAGGGTTGTTTGGGAGTTGTTCCTGGTCCGATGTGAGGTTTTGGGGCAGGGATGTCTATGTGTACAGATTGTAAAGCACTCCGAGACAAATTTGTAATTTGTGAAAATGGGCTCTACAAATAAACTGAATTGAATTGAATGTAAGAGTGATGAGGTCTGCAAGGGGATGAGGTGGTTGGATGGAACAAAAAACACACGACTTTCACCCAGGAGACCGCTGGCTGTGTCTTGTATGACGCTTCACACATTTTAAGCCTGAAAACATAACGTTACGTAACATGACGTTACGTAACGCTACGTAACGTCACGTTGCAGACAGTTCTGTAACATCACGTTACATTACATTACATAATGTTACGTTATGTAACGTCGCGTTGCATAAAGTTCTGTTTCATTACATCACATTACGGCTACGTTACGTAACTAACCCTAACCTGTAACTAACCCTCTAACTAAGCTGTTTCTTGTGAACATGGAAGTTTATTTTGAAAAGTTATTTTGTATGTAACAAGCGTAAATCGACATGTGGAAAACTGATGCTAGAGGCGTATGTAGAGCGTCATCATCTAACTCTCAACAAGAAAGAAAATGTATTTCCCAAATGTCAAGATATTCCTCCAAACAAAAATGCATTCATTGACGATTTATCTGCCAATAACTGTTGTGGTTTTCAGCGTGATGCTAGCATTGATGTAAGCCAACAGCTTCAGCATGGAGGTCTCAAGGTAAACGTTTCCTAAATGAACCATTTCATTGAATTCTGTTGTTAAATAACATTTATTTATTTTGTCAATGTTTCTCTATCTAGTAGAGTCACCTTTTTAAAATGTGTGCTGGCTTATTTGAATATAGGCTTTGATATGAGAATCTGTGTGGAACACATTGGACCTTGACCAGAACACGTGTTTCCTGGATGTTGAGAACTGGATACTGGACTCAAAGATGGCGTCCGTTGCAATCCCATACGTCCTCTCTCCTGGTTGTTGTGTTTCTCACCGAGGTTCCTTCATAATGCACACATTGCAATATGAAGGTCTCGGGCACATTGCTCGTTGGGCCCCCGGGGGCTTCTCGGTCTCAGGACAGTGGTGAGCCGCAGAGTGGCAGCAGCACTGACCGCCACGCCCCCTCAAACTACACATGAAATGAATAAAGGGAAACACACTTCGGTCATGACTGTCACGAAGGGTACGGAAGATCTGGCACCGGACAAGGAGCAGACGCTCACGGGGACAGGAAGTGCAGGGAAACAAAGGACACCCGAGACAGGACTTCAAAATAAAACAGGAAGCACACGGGATGAAACAACGAGAAGAGTTTGTCTGGGAGAACCAGGTGAGAGAGACACATGTACGTCTAGCCTCCGCTGAACTGTAAAGCACCAGCACCTTAAAAAGTAGTCGGTTTGGTTTAGTGTGTGTGTGTGTGTGTGCGCCTGCACGGTCTGGTGGTCTTAAATTGCCCTTACAAGGGGACAGCATGAAGCTCGTCCTGCACCACAGAATGACTTCATGTTTTGGAAAGAAAGGAAGAAAAAAAAGAAAAGCGTGGAACACATGAAGCTGACTTCTGTCTCCAGGACTCAAGACTCCGTGTCGCCGCCTCGTTGGGTGAGAGCCGGCCTGTAAAGCCTGCTGCCTGTGGAGCTCATTACATTCCAACATGTAGGGAACGTTTAAAGTTACGAGGAGCTTTCACATTGTGGTGATTTGGACTGCTTTGAGCATCAGAGCCTTTAGAACACCTCTCAGCATGGCTCAGTCCTGGTCCTGGTCCTGGTCCTGGCCCTGGTCCTGGCCCTGGTTCTGGTCCTGGCCCTGGTTCTGGTACTGGTCCTGGCCCTGGTCCTGGTCCTGGCCCTGGTCCTGGCCCTGGTCCTGGTCCTGGCCCTGGCCCTGGTCCTGGTCCTGGTTCCCTTCCCGCCAGCAGCGTGGGGTCGGCTCTCAGCGGGGACCGGAGGAGTTTGGTGAACCTGAAGGATTTCATCTCATTTGGCTCAGAAATCCGAGCCGATGATCAGCCGATGACTTTATATGAATAACAACCTTCTCTCTGCTCATGACGTCACACACAGGCGTCAGTCGTACACGCAGTCACATATTTACTGTGACTTTTAATACAACACAATCAATGCAATACAGATGTGTATTATGTCAAATAATAATGACAACGTTGCTGTTGCCACTTCAACGTGATTCATAGAAAGGAGTTGATGCGTTGAGGGAACTCCGTATTTCTAGGTCTTGAACAGCCTCCATCAGCTTCACCGCCTCGTTCTGAGGTCACGCGCGGTAACAGGGGCGTTGCCCACATCTGCTTCGCCACGCCCCCAGTGGAGATCTCCTCCCACATCTCCTCCCTGTCTCCAGCTCTCACACTGCCAACTGCGTGGATGTGCATGGGACAGAGGGAACACCCCAGTCTCACTCCACTGGATGCTCTCCACCCGCAGCTGGATCACCGCGGGACGCGTAATTACGCACGGCTGCAAAAATAACAATAACAAGCTCACCGTCCACGTTTCAATACCAGGGTCACTTGAATCTGACGCATCTGATGCAAACCTTGGGGGACATTTGTCTTTCTGTGGGCCGTGTGTGTGGATCTGCGAGCTCTCCAGGAAGTGATGAACCAGCTATGATCTGCGCGTGAACCTGGTTTCGGCTTCCGTCGTTTTTACCCGCTGACCATCTCCCGTTAAGTATGTACTTCCTCCTGGTCGCAGCCGTGTTCCTGTGCCTCGAGGCGGCCGCCGGCGCAGAGTGCCCGACGCGGTGCGACGTGAGCACCTGCCCGAGCCCCGGCTGCCCCAGCGGCTACGTGCCGGACCGCTGCAACTGCTGCCTGGTGTGCGCCCCGGCGGAGGGCGAGCCGTGCGGCCGCAAGGACGACCTGCGGTGCGGCGACGCGCTGGAGTGCAAACACCCGGCGGGCAAGCGGCTCTCCAAGGGCATCTGTCGGTGCCGGTTCCGCCAGGCCGTGTGCGGCAGCGACGGGAAGACGTACGGCAACGTGTGCCAGCTGAAGGCGAGCAGCAGGAAGGGAACCACGCAGGTCCAGAAGGGCCCGTGCGAGAACGGCACAGGTACGACTGACGCATGGCTTCAGTTGGTGATCCGGACTCTATCTGTCTGTCTGTGTCTCTCTATCTGTCTCTCTGTCTGTCTGTCTATCTGTCTCTCAATCTCTCTCTCTCTCTCTCTCTCTCTCTCTCTCTCTCTCTCTCTCTCTCTCTCTCTCTCTCTCTGTCTGTGTCTCTCTGTCTATCTGTCTGTCTCTCTGTGTCTGTCTGTCTCTGTCTGTCTGTCTGTCTGTCTATCTGTCTGTCTCTCTCCGTCTGTCTCTCTGTCTGTCTCTCTGTCTCTCTCTCTGTCTGTCTGTCTGTCTCTCTCCGTCTGTCTCTCTGTCTGTCTCTCTCTCTCTCTCTGTCTCTCTGTCTGTCTGTCTCTCTCTGTCTGTCTCTCTATCTGTCTATCTCTCTGCACTCAAAAAAACGATTCAAGCCCTTCTTCGAGGTGACACATTTAAATATTGTTTGATACATTTAAATAAATCAATTACAAAAATAGATATTTATATTTAAAGGGTGTAACACAAAATGTATGAATACTTTCATTCATTAGATTTATTTAGGTTAGATGGTGTGCATATCAACTCAAAATAAATGTGTTTCATTGAGGACTACCCTTTGCGCATGCGCCTTCTGAAAATGAGTTGTTTGCATGAGGTGAAGACACTTTCATGGCTATACGGTGGTGTAGTGGCTAGCACTGTCGCCTCAAAGCCAGAGGGCCGTGGGTTCATTTCCCAGTCGGGGCGTTCCTTCTGTGTGGAGTTTGCATATTTTTTTAGTTCGTTAGTTAGTTTATATTTTGAGTTGGACAAACACAAATTAATTTAATTTAATGAATATCGTTATTTTATTTTAGATGTATTTGATACAAATGAGTTGGACTAACTTAATTACATTGTATTGCACTGATGTGCTAAATTTGAGTTGGAGTTGTATATAATTATTGGATGGAAAACCTGCCAACAATTTAATTGAGTTCATCCAATGAGTCATTTCTTGGAGTGTGTCTGTCTGTCTCTCTGTCTGTCTGTCTGTCTGTCTGTCTCTCTGACTTTCTGTCTGTCTGTCTGTGTCTGTCTGTGTCTCTCTCTCTGTCTATCTCTCTCTCTGTCTTTCTGTCTGTCTGTCTGTCTCTCTGTCTGTCTGTCTCTCTCTCTGCACTCAAAGAAATGACTCATTGGATGAACTCAATTAAATTGTTGGCAGGTTTAATGAAATGTAATTAAGTTAGTCCAACTCATTTGTATCAAACACATCTAAAATAAAATGTCTGTCTGTCTCTCTGTCTGTCTGTCTGTCTGTCTGTCTGTCTCTCTGTCTGTCTGTCTGTCTCTCTGTCTGTCTGTCTGTCTCTCTGTCTGTCTATCTGTCTCTCTATCTGTCTCTGTCTGTCTCTCTGTCTCTGTCTGTCTGTCTGTCTGTCTCTCTGTCTCTCTCTCTGTCTGTCTGTCTCTCTCTCTCTGTCAGTCTCTCTCTTTTTTTTACCTGGGTTACAGTTTTTCTCTATTGCTTTGGCTCAATTCTTGAAACAGAAATGACATTCTCAAAGATCTTAGTGCATTTGGTAAAATAGCATATATAGTTCAGCACAACTACATAGATCCCCTTCAAAAGGTCATATCTCACCCAAAACAGTTAACTCAAGCTTCAAACCCAAATCATTTTCTCATAAAAAATAGTCAGTGCCCCCAAAATGAAAACTGCCTTATCGATTGCTGTGGCTCATCTCTCTCTCGAAAAAAAGGACATTCTCAAAGCTTTAAATACATTTGCCAAAATAACGTAGATGGTTTAGCAAAACACTATGGCACACCTGCAAAAGGTCATATCTCTCCCAAAACAGACAACTCATCAGTCAAAACTCATTCATTTTCTCATAGAAATCGTCAGTGCCCCCAAAATGAAAAGTCCCTTCGTCATTGTTTAAACACTGCAGGTCAAAATGTTGAGATGTTTTGTCAGTATGGCAGTGGACCATAGAAATATCCCTCATGTGCACAATTCAATCTTGGCTTAGTCCTTTGACACTGAATGGTTACTGTAGGAGATGTTTTCTTTCCAGAATACTATGTGTATCAAACAGAAAAAAGATTCATTCTTAGAGAAGAGCCAACAAGGTTTCACATCACATACTGTATTGCACTTATACTGCCATGGAAATTGTTACAGTAATTGCAAAATAGAAACAGAAAATGTGTACAGCAAAAAATAGTGTCAAACAAAAAGCACATCAAAAATAAAATTAAGTATAGCCTACAGTACTGTAACAAAACATACAGTAGGAAAGAAAAGCAAAGCTGGAGCTCAAAGCTGGAGTTCATCCTCCCTCTCCTGCTCGTCCTCGCGCTCACGTCTGTCTGGCCACAGATTTTCATCAACATCGCATCTGATGTTCTCCCTTGCGATGCAACGCGGGAAGAATCGCCGTGCATGCCGCAACCATCCCCTGCACTGGTCTGCTGTGACATCGGCACAAGCAGCATCCATTGCCTGGAGAAGGGACCTCTGGTTTAGAGCCCGATGCTCATACACCCTCCACCGCCATGCAGAAAAAAACTCCTCAATAGGATTGAGGAATGGGGAGTAAGGTGAGAGGAGCACCATCAGCATCCTTGGATGGGCAGTGAACCATGCCCTGATGAGCGGGCCACGGTGAAAGCTCACATTGTCCCACACAATCACATATGTAGGCAAGTGAGGCCCTACCAAACCCCCCTCATGTAGAGGGATAAGATCAGCATGCAGGTGGTCCAAGAACACCAGGAGCTTCTGGGTGTTGTATGGGCCAATACTTGGAATATGGGAGACTACACCATTTTCTGAAATGGCAGCACACATAGTGATGTTGCCCCCACGCTGTCCTGGGACATCCACCGTTGCCCGGTGGCCGACGACATTCCGGCCACGCCGTCTTCCTTTGGCCAGGTTGAACCCAGCTTCATCGACAAAAATGAGGGTGTGAGGGTTCTCATTCGCCTCCAGCTCCATTATTCTCTACAATACAGTCAACACAATATTACTGTAAATTGGTTATGCAGTAGAATCGGACAACAAATTACATGGAAATGTTCTGTGTTCTCTGCTAGTTCAATAAACTGGGCTCTATACTCCACTGCTAACAGGTCATAATGATATACAACGCATAACACTGTACAATATACTCGGCGTAGTGCACACCACTGCTTTACCTGTACATACTGACAGCGCAGCTCCTTAGTTCTCTCAGAGTTCCTTTCAAATGGAACTCTGCATAGTTGCTTCATGCTCATCAGATTTTTACTCAGGACCCTGTCAATTTGTCGAGATGCTGACAGCGTTTATGTTCTGGAAGATGCCAGCATTGTCCTCTAGGATTGTGGTCCGGATTGCTCGCAGTGTGATGGAATTGTTGGCCACGACAATATTGCAAATTTCCTGTTCCTGTTGTTTGTTGAAAATTGCTCTTCTGCCACCCGTCCCAGGTTGTCTTCCAATCCTAGACATTAGAATGCACAAATGGACACTATTACCAATTTTATTTTGTTGTTTTACTTTTACTTTAGTTCAATACATTTGAATACTACAGTTAGTAACTCTACCACCAATAATTCCATAGTTGACTGAGCACATACCTGTTTTCCCTGCGGAATGTTTGGATGATCGAGGACACTGTAGAGCGTGGCACATTAGGCTGAACTCGACGACCTGCCTCTGCCATTGTGAGGCCATGGTTGACCACATGGTCCACAAGTGTAGCCCGAATTGCATCTGCCACTGCCTGTTGTCTTTGTCCTCCTCGGCCTCTTCCCCCTACTCCACCACCACGCACCCTTGCTCCTCTTCCTCTTCTTCTTCTTCCTCCTCTTCCTCGAACAGGCAGTTGCACTTGTTCGTTTACCTGGCCAGGTGCTTCCATGTTCATACAGTAAACTGTACTGAACTTTGTCAAGCCCTAGATATTTGATGGAAGCATTTATACTCCTGGAGAGCACCTGTCAGCTAACTAAAATTACTGTGTGATTGGTGATCGGATGTGAGAAACTCCCCCTTAATTAGTAAAGTTCTAGTTGCACCTGAAAATGAAGCCGATGATCCAAGAGATCCATATTACAGAATATACCATGATGTTTTTCATGGTATTATGTGCCTGAACGATGTTGACAGTGGAGTGAACTATTGTGCAGGTGATGATGTACACAAGGAAATTATGCCAAGATGTTTTGCAGAGAACAACCACTTGACTGAGAAGCAACAGTCAGTTTAGACCAGCCAGATGTATTCAATTGGTAATTGGGCTAACTGAAGGCAATTGTACCTAACCATTTGCACAGATGTGCTAAATCATTTGAAATGTGTGCAAGCTGTAGGCAATTGTACTTGTCATTTGCAAGGAGTTTCTAAAACAATTGCAATTTGATTGAAAGAATGAGAAATTCAAATCTGTTGTGAACAAGTGCCCAGTGGTTTGGAGGTTTGCACGAGTTGTTTTGAGAATGTCATTTCTGTTTCAAGAATTGAGCCAAAGCAATGGAGAAAAACTGTAATATTTGAATCACATTTCAAATGACTGAGATGTCACCTGAGTTTGAAATCACATTCCTGATGCTGCAGGTGGTTGGGGGGGGGGGGGGGGGGATTTCTGGAACCTTTTAAGGAAAACACATGATGGTCCGATGCTGATGAATGAAACAGATTGTTGCCGACTGTTCATCCCCACAAGCCGCTGTTCAGTAGGTTACAATCCTCTGAAACACACACACACACACACACACACACACACACACACACACACACACACCAATGGGAGATAACAACTGAGGAAACAGGAAGTCCCTGCAGCCCAGACTCTATTTACATTTCCCTTTGATCACAAACCCTTTATTTTCTCTATGTTTTAAAGCATTTGTGGTTGGCACACACACAGACACACACACACACACACACACACAGTCACTGGAGCGTTGCTTTCGGGCGTGGTCAACATATATACGGGTGACTGAGCTGCAAGTCCCAACCCCCACACTGCTCGTGGTCAATCATTCGGCTTCTTATTTATTATTTCTTCCCTGAGAAAGTTTCTTCCTCTAAATCAGAATCGGCTCCAATATGAAGAGTGTTATTGAACATTAATAATGCAACCAAAGGAACGTGTTGCTCCGCTGGGCTCAGGCCGTCCTCATGGAGCTCTGGAGCTTCATCCGTTAATCCGGGTTTCACCTTTACGCCGATTGAATTAAATTTCACGTCCGTGTAATAAGAAATATGATAAAGTAAAGAGCGGTGATGTGAACCTACTGCATTCTGGATTCTGTCATTGGAGGTTCTGGTTTCAGTCTGAAATCCAAACCACGGCTTCCTCAAAGGCCGACTCGGCTCCGGGGCGGCGGGAGGCGGCTGGTGTCTGCGGAGCTTATTTATGACCCTGGCCACGGCAGACGGGTTTTCCATACGTGCGGCCAGGAGGGAGCCATCAGGTGGGTTTGTAAATGGAAACCGAGGGAACTGGTTTTGTGAAGTCCGGACCTAGATGTTCTCATGGACCCAGTGAAGAAGTATGGAGGCCCTGAAGTGTCAACACCGAGTGGATTTAGCCACGAACACGTTATTCATGTGGGTCCGACTCCGGTCCCTGAGCAGCTCCTCAAGAACCACGTACGATCCAACAATTCACCTGAAGATGTCGCCCGGCATCGTCCCAGTACAGCGCCGGCGCCCCCGCTGTGTCCCAGGGAGACATCGGCAGTGTGGTTCTGCTCGTTCGGGTCGACACCACTGACCTTCCTAGCGTCAGTGTTGGAGCGGTCAGCGGTTCAGGATGAGTGTCTTTTCAAAATGAGCTTCAGAGTTCACGGGAACTGCTCCTCACATGGACCCGGGGTCTTTAGAGAACCAGAGCGCTGCTCACCCAGCATGAGGGGGACCCGCTTTGGTCTGGGTTTGATCCCGAGGTCAAACCGGTTGACCGATGTCCTGCAGGTGGTTCGCCGTGTGCCTTTCACTCCGAAGCCTTCAGTTCCCCGGAGGAACCCAAACATCTGACAGTTGAGTGCTGACACAACTAAGATATTATTCTGTTCTAATCTTTCTACTGTAATTATCAAAAGAGTTGAATAATCTCTTCTCTCGAGACGGCGATGTGCCATCTGCAGACCCTTTAGGGCCATGACTTTGAGAAAGTTACCCGTGATCAGAAATGTCCTTTTCAAAGGTTTTATTTGATTTGACTTTTCCTATATTAAGGTTCTGACTGTTTATTAAAATACATAATTCTTCTTGCCAGTATAGGTCCTTCAAAGGCTGCCAGTCCTCGTGACAAGTTCAACTTCATAGCCGACGTGGTGGAGAAGATCGCCCCGGCTGTGGTCCACATCGAGCTCTTCCTCAGGTACCGGCTGATGAAACACACGTTATGTAACTTTGCCTTTGGTTCATCGGATGCTTATCCTAAGGCAGATGTCATGACTGCTCGTCCAATCGGAGCCGACTCTTCTCTCTGTGATGCTTCACACAGGCATCCTCTCTTCGGCCGGAACATCCCTCTGTCCAGTGGCTCTGGGTTTGTGATGTCGGATAACGGACTGATTGTTACCAACGCCCACGTGGTGTCCAGCACCACGCCGGTGTCCGGCCAGCAGCACCTCAAGGTAGTGACACGCTCCCTCTGAACGAGTCGTTACCAAGGCAACGCAAGTCGTATTGAAATGGGTTCACCAATCGTATCGTTGGGTGAAAAGGAGACTGAGGATGAATACAACAGGAAGCACAGAGCTGGAGGCAGGATGCGGTTGACCAATAGCAGGTGGACAGATACAAAGTAAAAAGATACACCTGTCAGTACTCCGGCTCTCCGACAAGCAGGTTGTGTCTCGTCTGTAAGTCACACCTCCACATGTCTGCCATGTCCAGCGCCTCCACACACCTCCATGTGGATCCTCTCTTCTCACTCTGAGAGAGATAACAGTTCTGAGATGTATTGTGTGGGTTTACAGGATTACAGCCTCAATACTTGTCAATGTTTGGCACTCGAATGTATAAATATATCAAAGTTAATTATTGCCACCAAATAGTCAAATTCAAGATATTGAGAATAGCCTTCAGACGTGATGTGTGGTTGAACCACAGCGGGCTCAACACCAGTGAACAGGAAGTCCTCTGTGTGTCCTCTGAGACACACAGAGGACTTCCTGTCCGTGAATCTAGTCCTGCTCCAAGACGTTGAGACGTTCAGCTGCTGCGTTCTCCGTTGCAGGTCCAGATGCACAACGGGGACGTGTATGAAGCCAGCATCAAAGACATCGACAAGAAGTCAGACATCGCTACCATCAAAGTCAATTCCCAGGTGAGTGCTCTGCTTTATGGGAAGTTCTCCACAAGCAACGCATAGGAGCAGAATGTCATTGTGTCACCTGACAACGAAGAACAGACGTCCTGGTGGAGGGAAAGAGGACAAACGTCCCACAGCAGAGATGAAGAATGTCCAACACGGGAGCTTTAGTATAGATGCATATATATAAAGATGCATTTATATAAAGATGGATATATATATATATATATAGTATAGATGCATATATATAAAGATGCATATATATATAAAGATTCATTTATATAAAGATGCATATATATATATAGTATAGATGCATTTATATAAAGATGCATATATATATATATATAGTAAAGATGCATATATATATATAGTATAGATGCATATATATAAAGATGCATTTATATAAAGATGCATATATATATATATATAGTATAGATGCATATATATAAAGATGCATTTATATAAAGATGGATATATATAGTATAGATGCATATATATAAAGATGCATTTATATAAAGATGCATATATATATTCGGGCTGTCAATCGATTAAAAAAAATTTACCTAATTAATCTCACATTTTGAAATTCATTAATCGCGATTAAAAGTTTTTTCTTTTTCTTTTTAAAGACAACTTCACACAGAGCTGTGTTTTCAAAGAGGCTCCTCGGTTCCTCTGTGTATCAGAGGGGGAGACAGGAGGAAGGAGGAGCAGGAGGAAACCCGACTGATTCATCCACGAGTTAAACTGATTTCTGCTCCTTATTTTCGCGGAGAAATAATTGTTTTAAAAACGGAAATAGTGTTAAACCGTACTGCCGCGGTTTGACACTCAGAGGAGTGTAAAAACTTCAACGAACACCGGAAGTAAACAAAGTTGCGTTAATTGCGTTAAAATATTTTAGTGCGTTAACGCGGCCAAATTAATCGCATAGATTAACGCGTTAACGCTGACAGCCCTAATATAAAGATACATTTATATAAAGATGCATATATATATATAAAGATATATATATATATATAAAGACGCATTTATATAAAGATGCATATATATATATAAAGATGCATATAAAGATATATATATATAAAGATGCATATATAGTATAGATGAATATATATATAAAGATGCATATATAGTATAGATGAATATATATATAACTAGAATGGGCACTCGGTAGAGCGCATACCTTCGCATATCACAAGATTGGGCATTGAATTATGAACATTTTGGCATTAGTTGCATGCCAATTGGACAAAAATGTATCGTGCTATGGTAAAAAAAGAGTTTGACCTTTCCATGACCTTGACCTTTGACCCGATTGATCCCAAAATCTAATCAAATGGTCCCCGGATAATAACCAATCATCCCACCAAATTTCATGCGATTCGGTTCAATACTTTTTGAGTTCTGCGAAAGATTTTGACCTGTTGATGACCTTTGACCCGATCAATCCCAAAATCTAATCAACTGGTCCCCGGATAATAAACAATCATCCCACCAAATTTCATGTGTTTCGGTTCAATACTTTTTGAGTTCTGCGAAAGATTTTGACCTGTTCATGACCTTTGACCCGATCGATCCCAAAATCTAATCAACTGGTCCCCGGATAATAAACAATCATCCCACCAAATTTCATGTGATTCGGTTCAATACTTTTTGAGTTTTGCGAATAACACGCATACAAATAAATAAATAAATACACGGCGATCAAAACATAACCTTCCGGCATTTTCAATGCGAAGGTAAAGATCAATATATCCATATGTCCAGAAGACAAACCTAACCTCTGGTAATGACTCTGTGAGCAGAATGATCAACATTCCCAATAATTCAATTCAATTCAATTCAGTTTATTTGTATAGCCCAATTTCACAAATTACAAATTTGTCTCGGAGTGCTTTACAATCTGTACACATAGACATCCCTGCCCCAAAACCTCACATCGGACCAGGAAAAACTCCCAAATAACCCTTCAGGGGAAAAAGGGAAGAAACCTGGAGGAGAGCAACAGAGGAGGATCCCTCTCCTAGGATGGACAGATGCAATAGATGTAATGTGTACAGAAGGACAGATTTAGAGTTAAAATACATTCAATGAATATGACAGAGTGTATGAATAGTTCATAGTAGGCATATTCCACGATGGAGACCTCCACGATCCATCAGGCAGATGGCGGTGGGGAGGAGGGGTGGGCGGAGTCTCAACAGGACAGTGGCGTAGTCATGAGCAGGGATTCCACGACCCAGGCGGTCCATCAGGCAGATAGGATCTATGCCGTCTCATAGGGTCCGATGACCCCATGAGACGTAAAGTCAAAGGACTTCCGGGAGAAAGCAGAGTTAGTAACGTGTGATTGAGAGATGAAAATTCATCCTTAAGGAGAGAAAAAGAGGAGATAGGTACTGAGTGCATCCTAAACGTTCCCCGGCAGCTATAAGCCTATAGCAGCATATCAAGGGGCTGGACCAGGGCAAACCTGATTCAGCCCTAACTATAAGCTCTGTCAAAGAGGAAGGTCTTAAGTCTACTCTTAAACGAGGTGACTGTGTCTGCCTCCCGGACTGAAATTGGAAGCTGGTTCCATAAAGAGGAGCTTGATAACTAAAGGCTCTGGCTCCCATTCTACTTTTAAGACTCTAGGAACTACAAGTAGTCCGCATTTAGTGAGCGTAGCTCTCTAGTGGGGCAATATGGTGCGACAAGCTCCTTAAGATATGATGGAGCATCACCAATCAAGGCTTTGTAGGTTAAGAGAAGAATTTTAAAAGTGATTCTTGATTTTACTGGGAGCCAGTGCAGAGCAGCTAGTGCAGGAGTGATGTGATCTCTTTTCTTAGTTTTAGTGAGAACACGAGCTGCAGCATTCTGGATCAACTGGAGGGACCTAAGAGATTTATTAGAGCAGCCTGCTAATAAGGAGTTGCAGTAATCCAGTCTCGAAGTAACGAACGCGTGAACCAATTTTTCTGCATCTTTTTGAGACAAGATGTGCCTGATTTTTGAAATATTATGTAGATGAAAGAATGCAGTCCTTGAGATTTGCTTTACGTGGGAGTTAAAGGACAAGTCCCGATCAAAGATAACGCCAAGATTCTTTACAGTGGTGTTGGATGCCAGGGCAATGCCGTCTACAGAATCCACATCACCAGATAATTGATCTCTGAGGTGCTCAGGGCCGATTAAAATTACTTCGGTTTTGTCTGAGTTTAACATCAAGAAGTTGCAGGTCATCCATGTTTTTATGTCTTTAAGACATGCTTGAATTTTACAGAGTTGGTTGCTCTCCTCTGGTTTTATCGATAAATATAGTTGAGTATCATCTGCATAACAATGAAAGTTTATGGAGTGTTTCCTGATAATATTGCCCAAAGGAAGCATGTATAAGGTAAATAAAATTGGTCCAAGCACAGAACCTGTCTGTTGTGGCCTGGGGGAGGACGACATACCAGAACACGCACACACGAACTTTCAATAATACTGATTGCATTCACTACCCCCCTCCCCCCATCCCACGCCTTCGCCTGCTTTTTACCCCCAGTGGGACCGGACGGGGCTGTGGCTGGCGCTGCTGTGTTGGCGCCGGACCGGCTGGCTGCTTGTCGGTGCTGGTTACCTTCTGCCCCCAATGGATGGGCTTAGATCACCCAGTTGTTGGATTACCTCCCCCCTTCCTACTCGTTGCAAGTCATGTCTAAAATGTATGTGCTTATGTGCTAAGGTGTTTTTTTCCTGCTCCCACACTGTACCCCTCTCGGGGCATAGTCGGGGCGTTGGTGTTTTTTCTCGCCTTCTTCCCTCATGTTATGCTGTAATCTTTCATCCACCCTTTCTTGTAATTTCGATGCTTTTGTACCTGTACTCTGGCAAACGACAAATAAATATATCAATCAATCAATCAATCAATCAATCAATCAATCAATCAATCAACTCCGTGATTAACGTTGGTGGTTATCGAGGCGTCATCGTTTACAAATACAAACTGAGATCGATCTGATAAATAGGATTTAAACCAAATTAGTGCCGTGCCTGAAATGCCAATCGACTGCTCCAGTCTCTGTAACAGGATGTCATGGTCAATGGTGTCGAATGCAGCACTAAGGTCTAACAAGACCAGGACAGAGAGGAGTCCTTTATCTGCTGCCATTAAGAGGTCATTTGTAATTTTCACCAGTGCCGTCTCGGTGCTGTGGTGTTTTCTAAATCCTGATTGAAATTTCTCAAATAAACTATTATGATGTAGAAAGTCGCACAACTGATTTGCGACCACTTTCTCAAGGATCTTGGAGAGGAAGGGAGGTTAGAGATCGGTCTGTAGTTAGCCAATACCTCTGGATCCAGAGTGGGCTTCTTCAGGAGAGGTTTAATAACAGCCACTTTGAAGGAGTGTGGTACGTGGCCTGTTAGCAGAGACACATTGATAATATCTAATAGACGGCCGCCAATTAAAGGCTAAACGTCTTTAAGCAGCCTCGTCGGGATGGGGTCCAAGAGACAGGTAGACGTGTTGAGTAGAAACCGTTGAAAATAATTGGTCACGGTTGATGGGAGAAAATCCTCAAATATACACCAGGGCATACAGCGGTTTCCAAGGCCATTCCACTTGAGGACAGATTGGCACTGGTTATGGGCAAGAGATTATTAATCTTGTCCCTAATAGTTAAAATCTTTTCATTAAAGAAGTTCATAAAGTCATTACCACTGAGGTTTATAGGAATGCTCGGCTCCACAGAGCTGTGACTCTCTGTCAGCCTGGCTACAGTGCTGAAGAGAAACCTGGGGTTGTCTTTATTTTTTTCTATTATTGATGAGTAATAGGCTGCTCTGGCATTACGGAGGGCCTTCTTATATGTTTTAAGACTATCTCGCCAAACTAAGCGGGATTCTTCGAGATTAATTGAGCCATATGCGTTCAAGCTTCGTGACGTTGCTTCAGTTTGCGGGTCTGAGGGTTATACCAGGGAGCAAACCTCCTCTTCCTCACTGTCATCTTCTTCAGAGGGGCTATGGAGTCCAGTGTCATTCTCAGAGAGCCTATGGCACTGTCAACAAGATGATCAATCTGGGACGGACTAAAGTTAGACCAGGAGTCCTCTGTTATATTGAGGCGTGGTATCGAATCAAATACAGAAGGAATCGCTTCTTTAAATTTAGCTACAGCACTATCAGTTAGACATCTAGTGTAGAAACTTTTGACTAACGGAGTACACTCCGGTAGTATAAATTCAAAAGTTATGAGGTTGTGGTCTGACAGAAGAGGATTCTGTGGGAAGGCGTTCAAATGCTCAATGTCAACGCCATAAGTAAGAACAAGATCAAGCGTGTGGCCAAAGCTGTGAGTGGGTTTCTGTACTCTCTGACAGAAGCCAATCGAGTCCAACAAGGAGATGAATGCAGCACTAAGGCAATCATTATCAACATCCACATGGATATTAAAATCTCCAACAATAATAACTTTATCGGTTTTAAGAACCAAACTTGATATAAATTCTGAGAATTCAGATATAAACTCTGAATATGGACCTGGTGGCGGTACAGAATCACAAATCGAATTGGCTGTAGTGTTTTCCAGGTTGGATGTGAAAGACTAAGAACAAGGCTTTCAAATGAGGTGTAGTGTAATTTTGGTTGAGGATTAATTAATAGGCTCGATTCAAAGATGGCTGCTACTCCACCTCCTCGACCGGTGCCTCGAGGAATGTGAGTATTAATATGACTTGGAGGAGTCGATTCATTCAGGCAGACATATTCTTCATGGCTCAGCCAGGTTTCAGTTAGGCAACATAAATCAATGTGATTATCTGATATTAAATCATTCAGTAACACAGCTTTAGATGACAGAGATCGAATATTTAGGAGACCACATTTAATAGACCTATTTTGTTGCACTGCTGAAATAATGGTGTTAACTTGTATAAGGTTATTGTGTACGACTCCTCTTCTGCTTACTTTTGATTTATTTAATTGAAGTGGCCGTGGGACAGACACAGTCTCTACTCTAAAGTCAAGGGTGGGTAACTGCTCGATGGCGCGGCAGTGTCCAGTCGCCGTCGCGGCAGCTCCGCGGAGATTGTGCGCTCTTTTAGTTTTTGTGTTTATTTTTAATATTTTCTTTGCCACAAACACATCGGCACTAACAACATACGACCGCAGCACACTTTTGGACATAAACTTTTGCGCAAAACAAGGGTTTTTGTCCACTTTTTCCATCGATCCAGCGTGGCCGGCAGAGATCGTGCGGCGAACCACAACAACAGCAGTGGAGCCGCTACTACGGGAGGCAGCGAAAACATCGAGGAAGCGGGCGGAATTCGGAACAGACTGAGAGTTCAAGCCCACCGTCCACCTCTGCCCAGCATCCTTCTTGCTAACGTCCAGTCTCTGGAAAATAAGATGGATGATTTTAGGGCAAGGATCAGATTCCAACGGGACATGCGGGATTGTAACATCTTTTGTCTGCGGAAACTTGGCTGACCCGCTGGTGCGGATCGAGTCATATGTCCAACCGAGTCCTTCTCTGTTTTCCGTGCAGACAGAACGGAAGAGTCTGGTAAATCTAAGGGTGGAGGGTCTGCTTCATGACGAACAACATGTGGTGCGACCCCAAGAACATTAAGACTCTTTCTCGTTCCTGCTCGCGAACCTGGAACATCTGACGATCTCATGCCGTCCATTCTACCTTCCCGGGAGTTCAGCTCGGTCATCACCACAGCCGTCTACATTCCACCACAAGCGGACACCGGCGTAGCACTATCGGACCTACACGATGTGTTATGTCGGCATCAGAACAAGTATCCCGGCGGCTGTGGTGGTGGCTGGGACTTTAACAAGGCAAACCTAAAAAAGTCATGCGAACTTTCACCAGCACATTACGTGTGCTACCAGAGGAAAGAACGTTGGACCACTGCTATACGCCATTCAAGAGAGGCTATAAGGCTGTCTCTCTCCCTCCGTTAGGAAATCAGACCATGCCGCCATTTTTCTGCTTCCGGAGTATAAACAAAGGATCGCGGGAAGCGGTAGTGACGAGGAACGTAATGCGGTGGTCTGACCAATCAGAGGCTGAGCTACAGGGCGCTCTGAGTATTGTCGACTGGGACATGATCCAATCCAGTTCCAGTGGCGTCAGCGAGTTCGGAGTAGCAATGAGCCTCATAGCAACGCTTAACGGACACCATCGTCCCCACGGTAAAGTTAGGGTCTTTCCTAAGCAAAAGCCGTGGGTTGCTAGATCCATCCGTGAAGCTGTGAGCGCCCGTACTGCTGCCTACAACTCCGGTCTTGTATCCGGCAACATGGCAGTACAAGGCAGCGGTCTATGGACTGAGGAGGCGGTGAAGGACACCAAGAGGAGGTACCGAGACAGAGTGGAATCACAGATGGAGCAGCGCGACACCAGGCGCCTATGGCAGGCGCTACGGACTATCACAGACTACCAGAGCAGACCCGCGCTATGGTGAGTGCAGCGCATCCCTAGCGGACGACCTGAACTCATTTTATGCACGGTTTGAGGCTAGCAACAACAGCGCTAGCTCGGCTAACAACAACACCGTTAAGCGTAGCCGGTGAGTTCTACGCTGGGGATGAACACACACTCTCTGTGACCGAGCACAGTGTGAGGAGGGCTCTGTTGAGGTGAACACCAGGAAAGCTGCAGGTCAGATGGCATATCTGGGCGAGTACTGAAGACCTGTGCTAACCAGCTAGCTCCAGTGTTCACCACAATATTCAACCTCTCCTGGCTGAGTCCGTGGTCCCGCCTGCTTCAAGAGATCCACTATTGTCCCTGTGCCCAAGAATGCTTCTCCAGCATGTATGAATGACTACCGACCGGTGGCCCTCACCTCGGTGGTCATGAAATGCTTTGAGAGGCTGATAAAGGACTACATCTGCGCCTTCCTCCCTTCCTCCATGGACCCGCTGCAGTTTGCTTATCGCCCAAACAGATCCACGGATGATGCTGTCTCCCAGGTACTGCACACCACACTCTCTCATCTGGACAGCCAGAGGGGGCTATGTGAGACTACTGTTCATTGATTATAGTTCAGCTTTCAACACCATAGTCCCTCAGACTGGCGGCAAGCTGATTGAGCTGGGACTGAACACCCCCTGTGTGCTTGGATCCTGGACTTCCTGACCGCCAGGCCACAGGTGGTCAGGGTGGGCAGACACACCTCCAAATCCCTCACCCTGAACACAGGATCCCCCCAGGGTTGCGTCCTCAGCCCCCTACTGTACTCCCTGTACACACATGACTGTGTGGCCAGGTTCAGCTCAACACCATCATCAAGTTTGCGGATGACACAGTGGTGGTGGGCCTGATCTCCGACAACGCGAGAAGGCCTACCTGGAGGAAGTTGCTGATCTGTCACTCTGGTGCCAGGACAACAGCCTCATCATGAATGTCACCAAAACTAAGGAGCTGATTGTGGACTTTAGGAAGGTACAACAACAGAGGGCGTACTCTCCACTGGGGATTAGCAGGACTACTGTGGAGAGGGTAGGCGGGTATAAATACCTGGGAGTCCACATCACCGAGGATCTGACATGGTCAACAAACACAGACACTCTGGTGAGAAAGGCAAGGCAGCGCCTCTACCACCTCAGGCAGCTGAGGAAATTTAAAGTTTCCCAGAGGATCCTTCAGTCCTTCTACTCTGGAGCTGTGAGGCGTCCTGACAGGAAGCATCACAGCCTGGTTTGGCAACTGCTCCGCTCAGGACAGGAAGGCTCTGCAGAGAGTAGTGCGTTCGGCTGAGCGCACTATTGGAACTACACTCCCACCCTGCAGGACTTGTACACCAGGAGGTGCAGAACCAGAGCCGGCAGGATCATGAAGGATCCTCACCACCCCAACAACAGACTGTTTCAGCTGCTGCGGTCAGGCAGGCGCCTCCGTAGTCACGCTGCAAGAACAGAGAGACTGAGACGGAGTTTCTTTCCTCAGGCCATCAGGATTGTGAACTCCGACCTCACCAGGACCCCCACATAGACCCACACAACTGCCCCTCTTAGGCACACACACACACACACACACACTTACTGTAAATATTGTGTTGTTTTTTATTTGTAAATAGTGTGTACTTGTTGCCCTTGCACATTCCTGCTGAGCATTGCCACTTTCATTTCACTGCACACCCTGTGTGTGTATGTGACAAATAAAACATCTTGAATCTTGAATCTTGAATCTCTTGAATGGAAGAGCAGAGAAGGGTGTTAAACTACAACTCTGCTCCCGGTTCCTGATCTGAACCCTGGGTTGTCATAGATTAAGTCTGGTGATCAACTTGGTCATATTCGCAGAAATGAGACGCGCTCCGTCCAACGTGGGAATATGTCTCTCCTCATCAGATCAGGCTTTCCCAGAAAGTCTTCCAGTTGTCTCGTAGCCCACATTATTCGCTGGGCACCACCTCGACAGCCAGCGGTTGAAGGCGACATTCGGCTATACATTCGTCTGTCTGCAAATTTGGGAGAGGCCAGAGAAAATTACGGTGTCCGACAACGTCTTGGCATAAGCACACCGATTCCACATTAATTTTAGTGAGTTCCGGGCTCTCGGCGTCATTACCACCGGCGTGTATTACAATCTGACTGTATCTCCGCTTATCCTTAGCCAGCAGCTTCAAACAAGACTCCGTCGCCCGCTCTGGCCCCGGGAGGCTGCGACTCTGGTCCGTGGCTTCGCTATTTTCACGTTCCTGACTATAGAGCTCCCGATAACCAGGGTGTGTTCCTCAGCGGGTGTGTCGCTGAGCAGGGAAAACTGGTTCGAAACGTGAAGTGGTTGGTGCACAGCGGGCTTCTGTGTAGATCAAGGGCTTAGTTTGTTTCCACACAAAGGAAGCTGGATGTATTTCTGTAGTCTATTGATCTGAACTGTAAACAGGAAGGGGCCCACAACGGTTCTTTGTGGAACACCTTGTGTTACTGGTAATAACATTGTTTTGCAGAAATGTAATTCTGAAAACATCTACAAGCAATTCATTCAAACGGAAGTGGGAGTGTCTGAGATGGATGGTCTCAAAAGCTGTTGGTGAGTCGTGGAGCAGCTCGTATGCAGAGGCTCACCGCTGGATCTGTGCAGACGGTTATTTACCAGGATTACTTCGCCAAGCAGGGAGTTGAGATATCGGCTGATAATGACTGAGATCTCCAAGATTTATCCTTCTGACTGTTTTACAGCCAAACAGTACACCCCACTATGTTCCATACAACATGTACTGGAGAAAGAGGATTCTTTGTCATATTTGATTAGCACTGCCTGGACTGACAGTTGTAAACCGAGTTCACACGCTTTGGATCAAAAGGAGCAATACGAGCATCAAAAGAGGATGTTTTGTTCACTAAATATCATGAAGCATGTATGTAATGATACTATTACTAATCACTTTCTGATCATAATCAGACGCTGTGTTTTAAATGATTGCTGCAGCAGGCTAAACGTGTGTGTAGAGTGTGTGTAGAGTGTGTATACAGTGTGTGTACAGTGTGTATACAGTGTGTGTGTACAGTGTGTAGAGTGTGTGTACAGTGTGTGTACAGTGTGTGTACAGTGTGTGTACAGTGTCCAGGTTCCTGGTGCTGTTAGGACTGTTAATGACCCAGAACCCAAAGCCCCCCTGAAGGGACACCAAATGCTTCCATCTGGAGCTCCTCCACGTCCCCCAGTTGTCATTATTTGGCTGCTGGTACGATCAACAGTTGATAACCATGCATGCACATATTCCATTTGATTTGATTTTACAATCATATTTTTGAAGATTGTATCCTGCGTATAGTTTTGCTGTAAAAAATAATTATAGAATGTTTTGGGTTGAATATAGAAAAAGTAAATCCCCATTCCATCCCCATTGAGTTTTCTTTATGGAGACCTAATCTTTCCAAAGAGCATGGCGGTAATAATAATGTAGGAACACGCATCATTAATAATAATGTAGGAACAGACGTCATTAATAATAATGTAGGAACACACGTCATTAATAATAATGTAGGAACACACGTCATTAATAATAATGTAGGAACAGACGTCATTAATAATAATGTAGGAACAGACGTCATTAATAATAATGTAGGAACATTAATAATAATGTAGGAACACAGGCCATTAATAATAATATAGGAACACATCATTAATAATAATGTAGGAACGCATCATTAATAATAATGTAGGAACACCGTCATTAATAATAATGTAGGAACACGTCATTAATAATAATGTAGGAACAGCATCATTAATAATAATGTAGGAACAGCATCATTAATAATAATGTAGGAACACATCATTAATAATAATGTAGGAACATCATTAATAATAATGTAGGAACACGCATCATTAATAATAATGTAGGAACAGACGTCATTAATAATAATGTAGGAACACACGTCATTAATAATAATGTAGGAACACGCATCATTAATAATAATGTAGGAACGCGCATCATTAATAATAATGTAGGAACGCGCATCATTAATAATAATGTAGGAACACGCGTCATTAATAATAATGTAGGAACAGACGTCATTAACAATAATGTAGGAACACGCGTCATTAATAATAATGTAGGAACAGACGTCATTAATAATAATGTAGGAACACGCGTCATTAATAATAATGTAGGAACACGCATCATTAATAATAATGTAGGAACAGACGTCATTAATAATAATGTAGGAACACGCATCATTAATAATAATGTAGGAACACGCATCATTAATAATAATGTAGGACCACGCATTAATAATAATTTAGGAACACGTCATTAATAATAATGTAGGAACAGACGTCATTAATAATAATGTAGGAACACGCATCATTAATAATAATGTAGGAACACGCATCATTAATAATAATGTAGGAACAGACGTCATTAATAATAATGTAGGAACACGCATCATTAATAATAATGTAGGAACACGCATCATTAATAATAATGTAGGAACAGACGTCATTAATAGTAATGTAGGAACAGACGTCATTAATAATAATGTAGGAACACGCGTCATTAATAATAATGTAGGAACACGCATCATTAATAATAATGTAGGAACAGACATCATTAATAATAATGTAGGAACACACGTCATTAATAATAATGTAGGAACACACGTCATTAATAATAATGTAGGAACAGACGTCATTAATAATAATGTAGGAACAGACGTCATTAATAATAATGTAGGAACACGCGTCATTAATAATAATGTAGGAACACGCGTCATTAATAATAATGTAGGAACAGACGTCATTAATAATAATGTAGGAACACACATCATTAATAATAATGTAGGAACACGCATCATTAATAATAATGTAGGACCACGCATCATTAATAATAATTTAGGAACACGCATCATTAATAATAATGTAGGAACAGACGTCATTAATAATAATGTAGGAACACACGTCATTAATAATAATGTAGGAACACGCGTCATTAATAATAATGTAGGAACACGCATCATTAATAATAATGTAGGAACACACATCATTAATAATAATGTAGGAACGCGCATCATTAATAATAATGTAGGAACACGCGTCATTAATAATAATGTAGGAACAGACGTCATTAATAATAATGTAGGAACACGCATCATTAATAATAATGTAGGAACACGCATCATTAATAATAATGTAGGAACAGACATCATTAATAATAATGTAGGAACAGACATCATTAATAATAATGTAGGAACACACGTCATTAATAATAATGTAGGAACACACATCATTAATAATAATGTAGGAACACACGTCATTAATAATAATGTAGGAACAGACGTCATTAATAATAATGTAGGAACACGCGTCATTAATAATAATGTAGGAACAGATGTCATTAATAATAATGTAGGAACACACATCATTAATAATAATGTAGGAACACACGTCATTAATAATAATGTAGGAACACACATTAATAATAATGTAGGAACACACGTCATTAATAATAATGTAGGAACAGACGTCATTAATAATAATGTAGGAACAGACTTCATTAATAATAATGTAGGAACACACGTCATTAATAATAATGTAGGAACACACGTCATTAATAATAATGTAGGAACACACATCATTAATAATAATGTAGGAACACACATCATTAATAATAATGTAGGAACAGACGTCATTAATAATAATGTAGGAACACACGTCATTAATAATAATGTAGGAACACACGTCATTAATAATAATGTAGGAACAGACGTCATTAATAATAATGTAGGAACAGACGTTCCTCCACTGCTGGATTATGTACAACACAATAAAGCTAAAGATGACCGTTAGTTCATATACCATCACAGGTATTTTTGGTCAAATTAGCAAAATCCTTTTTGAGTTATGGCCATCAGCGTGTTTTGTGAGGTCAGAGTGACCTTGACCTTTAACCACCAAATTCACCAAAATCAACCCAAGTGGACGTTTGGGACAGGTTTTTAGAAATTCCTTCATATCATGTGCAGTCACAGTTACTTTGACCACGACGTTGTGGCATGAAAAGGATTGATGCAGCTTTAAACTAGAACGGGCACTCGGTAGAGCGCATACCTTCGCATATCACAAGATTGGGCATTGAATTATGAACATTTTGGCATTAGTTGCATGCCAATTGGACAAATGTATCGTGCTATGGTAAAAAAAAAAGATTTTGACCGTTCCATGACCTTGACCCGATTGATCCCAAAATCGAATCAAATGGTCCCCGGATAATAAACAATCATCCCACCAAATTCCATGTGATTCAAGAAGATTTGACCTGACCTTGACCTTTGACCCGATCGATCCCAAAATCTAATCAACTGGTCCCCGGATAATAAACAATCATCCCACCAAATTTCATGCGATTCGGTTCAATACTTTTTGAGTTCTGCGAAGGATTTTGACCTGTTCATGACCTTTGACCTTGACCTTTGACGCGATCGATCCCAAAATCTAATCAACTGGTCCCCGGATAATAAACAATCATCCCACCAAATTTCATGCGATTCGGTTCAATACTTTTTGAGTTTTGCGAATAACACGCATACAAATAAATAAATAAATACACGGCGATCAAAACATAACCTTCCGGCATTTTCAATGCGAAGGTAATAACAACAAACTGAAAAGTGTCCACGTTGCACAGCGGCGTCTCTTTTCCTAATCGTTGAGCGAAAGTTCAGATGAAATCTTTCCATGAGAATCACATTTTAAACTAGAACGGGCACTCGGTAGAGCGCATACCTTCGCATATCACAAGATTGGGCATTGAATTATGAACATTTTGGCATTAGTTGCATGCCAATTGGACAAAAATGTATCGTGCTATGGTAAAAAAAAGATGTTGACCTTTCCATGACCTTGACCTTGACCTTTCACCCGATTGATCCCAAAATCTAATCAAATGGTCCCCGGATAATAACCAATCATCCCACCAAATTGCATGCGATTCGGTTCAATACTTTTTGAGTTGCAGTAATCCAGTCTCGAAGTAACGAACGCGTGAACCAATTTTTCTGCATCTTTTTGAGACAAGATGTGCCTGATTTTTGAAATATTACGTAGATGAAAGAATGCAGTCCTTGAGATTTGCTTTACGTGGGAGTTAAAGGACAAGTCCCGATCAAAGATAACGCCAAGATTCTTTACAGTGGTGTTGACTGTGTATGTCTCACAGCCCTCATCATCATCATCATCAGGGGGTGAATCATGGTTTTCCATCGTTAATTTTATGTGTCTTCCTGGTTACCTTGTTGGTTATGTGAGGTTTTATACTTTATACCCTCTTGTGTGACATATTCGCTCACTGGGTTCTTGGAAATGTTAAATTAGCCGTTAAAGCTTTAGTGTCGTCAACGTTGCACTTTTAGTTTCTTCACACGTTGGGTCTTATTAAAGAGTGAATGTGGAGGCGTGTCCAGGCCATTTTTTGGATATGGAAGATTTATGAGCCTCTTGCACACCTGTGACATGCGTTTGATTCAGAGGAATGCAAAAGATGTCTCAACCCGCATCATATTAATGTAGTAATAATAATAATAATAGTAATGATCTTTGCCTCTCAAACAACCTGGCTAGTTTTAAAGTTTAAATCCCAAATTAAAGGGAAATTCGGTTTATCGGACCTCAGTACAGAAACAGCCTGAATCTGAAATCCGATCTTCTCTCAGTGTTGGACGACTTTTAGGATTTATGGTAATACAGAAAGATGTTGGCTAACTGAACTGAGGACAAACATTACAGAACCGTCCTGAGTCAGTGTAACATAGTTTATGAACTGATCCCCGTTAGCTGACGCCTTAAGTGGCCGCTAATCTTCTCTAGGTCCACAGAAAGAACAAAACATGACGTGAAACGAACAGTAAGAAAATAGGACAAACAGAATAATACAAAATAAATAAAGTGCAGTGGAGGACTCGGATGTATGCTGCGCAGTACATCGTTCATACAAAGAAAGATCAGATGGCTACAAAAGGGATGGAACATGTCAAGTAGCTAACGTCAAGTGGTTGATGCCCCGAGGTGTAAACATTATTACCCGTATGAGATACACTACCGTTCAAAAGTTTGGGGTCATCCAGACAATTTCGTGTCTTCCATGAAAACTCACTTTTATTTATCAAATGAATTGAAAATTGAATATAAAATATAGTCAAGACATTGACAAGGTTAGAAATAATGATTAATATTTGAAGTATTAATTTTGTTCTTCAAGCTCAAAGGAAGGCCAGTGGTATAGCTTATATCACCAGCATAACTGTTTTCAGCTGTGCTAACATAATTGCACAAGGGTTTTCTAATCAGACATTAGTCTTCTAAGGCGATTAGCAAACACAATGTACCATTAGAACACTGGAGTGATCGTTGATGGAAATGGGCCTCTATACACCTCTGGAGATATTTCATTAGAAACCAGACATTTCCACCTAGAATAGTCATTTACCACATTAACAATGTAGAGAGGGTATTTCTGATTAATGTTATCTTTATTGAAAAAACAGTGCTTTTCTTTGAAAAATAAAGACATTTGTCAGTGACCCCAAACTTTTGAACAGTAGTGTATATGATGAGGGAGTAAATTACAAGCATTAATTGTCCAAAAATAACTGTACGCTTGAAGAGTTTGTTCTTGGGGTTGGAGGTGTTAACCTAGACCCTGGAGAGTCCTGGATTCAAAGATGGCGGCTACACTGTTGTTAGGCCTGTATGGCCATGAAGAGAGCAACAGAAACACCCACCGTGTGATGATGCTTTGAGTTCCCAGACCGTGTATGAGTGGCATGCTGTATGACTCGTAGGGTTAGAATAGGCTAACCCTCGCCCTTCTATGGCTTGTCCAAAGCTAACAGAACATCGTGATCAAAGATACAGACCGGCGATACATTTAGGTTAAGATAGGAGGTCTAAGCTCGGGTAGGAGACAGATGAGGAATGCAACACATTTAAAATAAATAATGTACGCAACTTAACTTACATCACGTCAGTCAGTTTACGTACGTAACGCTTTGTAACACACTCGGTTACTGAAACCCAAACCAGGTTTGTTCTTTGGGTGCCTTTAACCTTTCACGTGAACCACAAGTTAAAAACTGCAACCGTTATACTTAAGCAGAACATGATGAGGCCGTGGCTTGAATTAGAGATTTGGAACGAAGGTCAGTTGGGACTTGTTTTAACTTCTTACCTCCATCTGCCTGATGGATCGTGGAGGTCTGGATCGTGGTCCATGACTACGACCAACTATTCATACACTCTTATTCATTGAATGTGTTGTTACTGTGTAATGATTCATTCTGGTCACATGACATCTATTGTTCATCTGGTCACATGACATCTATTGTTCATCTGGTCACATGACATCTATTGTTCATCTGGTCACATGACATCTATTGTTCATCTGGTCACATGACATCTATTGTTCATCTGGTCACATGACATCTATTGTTCATCTGGTCACATGACATCTATTGTTCACCTGGTCACATGACATCTATTGTTCATCTGGTCACATGACATCTATTGTTCATCTGGTCACATGACATCTGTTGTTCACCTGGTCACATGACATCTATTGTTCATCTGGTCACATGACATCTAGTGTTCATCTAGTCACATGACATCTATTGTTCATCTGGTCACATGACATCTATTGTTCATCTGGTCACATGACATCTATTGTTCATCTGGTCACATGACATCTATTGTTCATCTGGTCACATGACATCTATTGTTCATCTGGTCACATGACATCTATTGTTCATCTGGTCACATGACATCTATTGTTCATCTGGTCACATGACATCTATTGTTCATCTGGTCACATGACATCTATTGTTCATCTGGTCACATGACATCTATTGTTCATCTAGTCACATGACATCTATTGTTCATCTAGTCACATGACATCTATTGTTCATCTGGTCACATGACATCTATTGTTCATCTGGTCACATGACATCTATTGTTCATCTGGTCACATGACATCTATTGTTCATCTGGTCACATGACATCTATTGTTCATCTGGTCACATGACATCTATTGTTCATCTGGTCACATGACATCTATTGTTCATCTGGTCACATGACATCTATTGTTCATCTGGTCACATGACATCTATTGTTCATCTGGTCACATGACATCTATTGTTCATCTGGTCACATGACATCTATTGTTCATCTGGTCACATGACATCTATTGTTCACCTGGTCACATGACATCTATTGTTCATCTAGTCACATGACATCTATTGTTCACCTGGTCACATGACATCTATTGATCATCTGGTCACATGACATCTATTGTTCATCTAGTCACATGACATCTATTGTTCATCTGGTCACATGACATCTATTGTTCACCTGGTCACATGACATCTATTGTTCATCTGGTCACATGACATCTATTGTTCATCTGGTCACATGACATCTATTGTTCATCTGGTCACATGACATCTATTGTTCATCTGGTCACATGACATCTATTGTTCATCTGGTCACATGACATCTATTGTTCATCTGGTCACATGACATCTATTGTTCATCTGGTCACATGACATCTATTGTTCATCTGGTCACATGACATCTATTGTTCATCTGGTCACATGACATCTATTGTTCATCTGGTCACATGACATCTATTGTTCATCTGGTCACATGACATCTATTGTTCATCTGGTCACATGACATCTATTGTTCATCTGGTCACATGACATCTATTGTTCATCTGGTCACATGACATCTATTGTTCATCTGGTCACATGACATCTATTGTTCATCTGGTCACATGACATCTATTGTTCACCTGGTCACATGACATCTATTGTTCATCTGGTCACATGACATCTATTGTTCATCTGGTCACATGACATCTATTGTTCATCTGGTCACATGACATCTATTGTTCATCTGGTCACATGACATCTATTGTTCATCTGGTCACATGACATCTATTGTTCACCTGGTCACATGACATCTATTGTTCATCTGGTCACATGACATCTAGTGTTCACCTGGTCACATGACATCTAGTGTTCACCTGGTCACATGACATCTATTGTTCATCTGGTCACATGACATCTATTGTTCATCTGGTCACATGACATCTATTGTTCATCTGGTCACATGACATCTATTGTTCATCTGGTCACATGACATCTATTGTTCATCTGGTCACATGACATCTATTGTTCATCTGGTCACATGACATCTAGTGTTCATCTGGTCACATGACATCTATTGTTCATCTGGTCACATGACATCTATTGTTCATCTGGTCACATGACATCTATTGTTCATCTGGTCACATGACATCTATTGTTCACCTGGTCACATGACATCTATTGTTCATCTGGTCACATGACATCTATTGTTCATCTGGTCACATGACATCTATTGTTCATCTGGTCACATGACATCTATTGTTCATCTGGTCACATGACATCTATTGTTCATCTGGTCACATGACATCTATTGTTCATCTGGTCACATGACATCTATTGTTCATCTGGTCACATGACATCTATTGTTCATCTGGTCACATGACATCTATTGTTCATCTGGTCACATGACATCTATTGTTCATCTGGTCACATGACATCTATTGTTCATCTGGTCACATGACATCTATTGTTCATCTGGTCACATGACATCTAGTGTTCATCTGGTCACATGACATCTATTGTTCATCTGGTCACATGACATCTATTGTTCATCTGGTCACATGACATCTATTGTTCATCTGGTCACATGACATCTATTGTTCATCTGGTCACATGACATCTATTGTTCATCTGGTCACATGACATCTATTGTTCATCTGGTCACATGACATCTAGTGTTCACCTGGTCACATGACATCTATTGTTCACCTGGTCACATGACATCTATTGTTCATCTGGTCACATGACATCTATTGTTCATCTGGTCACATGACATCTATTGTTCATCTGGTCACATGACATCTATTGTTCATCTGGTCACATGACATCTATTGTTCATCTGGTCACATGACATCTATTGTTCATCTGGTCACATGACATCTATTGTTCATCTGGTCACATGACATCTAGTGTTCATCTGGTCACATGACATCTAGTGTTCATCTGGTCACATGACATCTATTGTTCATCTGGTCACATGACATCTATTGTTCATCTGGTCACATGACATCTATTGTTCATCTGGTCACATGACATCTAGTGTTCATCTGGTCACATGACATCTATTGTTCATCTGGTCACATGACATCTAGTGTTCATCTGGTCACATGACATCTAGTGTTCACCTGGTCACATGACATCTATTGTTCATCTGGTCACATGACATCTATTGTTCATCTGGTCACATGACATCTATTGTTCATCTGGTCACATGACATCTATTGTTCACCTGGTCACATGACATCTATTGTTCATCTGGTCACATGACATCTAGTGTTCATCTGGTCACATGACATCTATTGTTCATCTGGTCACATGACATCTATTGTTCATCTGGTCACATGACATCTATTGTTCATCTGGTCACATGACATCTATTGTTCATCTGGTCACATGACATCTATTGTTCATCTGGTCACATGACATCTATTGTTCATCTGGTCACATGACATCTATTGTTCATCTGGTCACATGACATCTATTGTTCATCTGGTCACATGACATCTATTGTTCATCTGGTCACATGACATCTATTGTTCATCTGGTCACATGACATCTATTGTTCATCTGGTCACATGACATCTATTGTTCATCTGGTCACATGACATCTATTGTTCATCTGGTCACATGACATCTATTGTTCATCTGGTCACATGACATCTATTGTTCATCTGGTCACATGACATCTATTGTTCATCTGGTCACATGACATCTATTGTTCATCTGGTCACATGACATCTATTGTTCATCTGGTCACATGACATCTATTGTTCATCTGGTCACATGACATCTATTGTTCATCTGGTCACATGACATCTATTGTTCATCTGGTCACATGACATCTATTGTTCATCTGGTCACATGACATCTAGTGTTCATCTGGTCACATGACATCTATTGTTCATCTGGTCACATGACATCTATTGTTCATCTGGTCACATGACATCTATTGTTCATCTGGTCACATGACATCTATTGTTCACCTGGTCACATGACATCTATTGTTCATCTGGTCACATGACATCTATTGTTCACCTGGTCACATGACATCTATTGTTCATCTGGTCACATGACATCTATTGTTCATCTGGTCACATGACATCTATTGTTCATCTGGTCACATGACATCTATTGTTCATCTGGTCACATGACATCTAGTGTTCATCTGGTCACATGACATCTATTGTTCATCTGGTCACATGACATCTATTGTTCATCTGGTCACATGACATCTATTGTTCATCTGGTCACATGACATCTATTGTTCATCTGGTCACATGACATCTATTGTTCATCTGGTCACATGACATCTATTGTTCATCTGGTCACATGACATCTATTGTTCATCTGGTCACATGACATCTATTGTTCATCTGGTCACATGACATCTATTGTTCATCTGGTCACATGACATCTATTGTTCATCTGGTCACATGACATCTATTGTTCATCTGGTCACATGACATCTATTGTTCATCTGGTCACATGACATCTAGTGTTCATCTGGTCACATGACATCTATTGTTCATCTGGTCACATGACATCTATTGTTCATCTGGTCACATGACATCTATTGTTCATCTGGTCACATGACATCTATTGTTCATCTGGTCACATGACATCTATTGTTCATCTGGTCACATGACATCTATTGTTCATCTGGTCACATGACATCTATTGTTCATCTGGTCACATGACATCTATTGTTCATCTGGTCACATGACATCTATTGTTCATCTGGTCACATGACATCTATTGTTCATCTGGTCACATGACATCTATTGTTCATCTGGTCACATGACATCTATTGTTCATCTGGTCACATGACATCTATTGTTCATCTGGTCACATGACATCTATTGTTCATCTGGTCACATGACATCTATTGTTCATCTGGTCACATGACATCTATTGTTCATCTGGTCACATGACATCTATTGTTCATCTGGTCACATGACATCTATTGTTCATCTGGTCACATGACATCTATTGTTCATCTGGTCACATGACATCTATTGTTCATCTGGTCACATGACATCTAGTGTTCATCTGGTCACATGACATCTATTGTTCATCTGGTCACATGACATCTATTGTTCATCTGGTCACATGACATCTATTGTTCATCTGGTCACATGACATCTATTGTTCATCTGGTCACATGACATCTATTGTTCATCTGGTCACATGACATCTATTGTTCATCTGGTCACATGACATCTATTGTTCACCTGGTCACATGACATCTATTGTTCATCTGGTCACATGACATCTATTGTTCACCTGGTCACATGACATCTATTGTTCATCTGGTCACATGACATCTAGTGTTCATCTGGTCACATGACATCTATTGTTCATCTGGTCACATGACATCTATTGTTCACCTGGTCACATGACATCTATTGTTCATCTGGTCACATGACATCTATTGTTCATCTGGTCACATGACATCTATTGTTCATCTGGTCACATGACATCTATTGTTCATCTGGTCACATGACATCTATTGTTCATCTGGTCACATGACATCTATTGTTCATCTGGTCACATGACATCTATTGTTCATCTGGTCACATGACATCTATTGTTCATCTGGTCACATGACATCTATTGTTCATCTGGTCACATGACATCTATTGTTCACCTGGTCACATGACATCTATTGTTCATCTGGTCACATGACATCTATTGTTCATCTGGTCACATGACATCTATTGTTCATCTGGTCACATGACATCTATTGTTCATCTGGTCACATGACATCTATTGTTCATCTGGTCACATGACATCTATTGTTCATCTGGTCACATGACATCTATTGTTCATCTGGTCACATGACATCTATTGTTCATCTGGTCACATGACATCTATTGTTCATCTGGTCACATGACATCTAGTGTTCATCTGGTCACATGACATCTATTGTTCACCTGGTCACATGACATCTATTGTTCACCTGGTCACATGACATCTATTGTTCATCTGGTCACATGACATCTATTGTTCATCTGGTCACATGACATCTATTGTTCATCTAATCACATGTCATCTATTGTTCATCTGGTCACATGACATCTATTGTTCATCTGGTCACATGACATCTATTGTTCATCTGGTCACATGACATCTATTGTTCACCTGGTCACATGACATCTATTGTTCATCTGGTCACATGACATCTATTGTTCATCTGGTCACATGACATCTATTGTTCATCTGGTCACATGACATCTATTGTTCATCTGGTCACATGACATCTATTGTTCATCTGGTCACATGACATCTATTGTTCATCTGGTCACATGACATCTATTGTTCATCTGGTCACATGACATCTAGTGTCCATCTGGTCACATGACATCTATTGTTCATCTGGTCACATGACATCTATTGTTCATCTGGTCACATGACATCTATTGTTCATCTGGTCACATGACATCTAGTGTTCATCTGGTCACATGACATCTATTGTTCATCTGGTCACATGACATCTATTGTTCATCTGGTCACATGACATCTATTGTTCATCTGGTCACATGACATCTATTGTTCATCTGGTCACATGACATCTATTGTTCATCTGGTCACATGACATCTATTGTTCATCTGGTCACATGACATCTATTGTTCATCTGGTCACATGACATCTATTGTTCATCTGGTCACATGACATCTATTGTTCATCTGGTCACATGGCATCTATTGTTCATCTGGTCACATGACATCTATTGATCATCTGGTCACATGACATCTATTGATCATCTGGTCACATGACATCTATTGTTCATCTGGTCACATGACATCTATTGTTCATCTGGTCACATGACATCTATTGTTCATCTGGTCACATGACATCTATTGTTCATCTGGTCACATGACATCTATTGTTCATCTGGTCACATGACATCTATTGATCATCTGGTCACATGACATCTATTGTTCATCTGGTCACATGACATCTATTGTTCATCTGGTCACATGACATCTATTGTTCATCTGGTCACATGACATCTATTGATCCTCCTCTGTTCTCTCATGAAGGTTTCTTCCCTTTTTTCCCCTGAAAGGTTTTTTTTCTTTCTTTGGAGTTGTTCCTGATCCGATGTGAGGTCAAAGGTCAAAGGTCAGGGATGTCTCTGTGTACAGATTGTAAAGCCTCTGAGGGGAGGTTGTGATGTGTGATAATGGGCTTTACAAAATAAACTGAAGTGAATGAATATCCTACATCCTGTCACAGCATGATCGTCCCCTTTGCTCCTCTTCCCAGATGAAACTGCCGATCTTGTTCCTGGGCCACAGTGCAGACCTGAGGCCCGGGGAGTTCGTGGTTGCCATCGGCAGCCCCTTCGCCCTCCAGAACACCGTCACCACAGGCATCGTCAGCACCGCCCAGAGAGACGGCAAGGAGCTGGGCCTCCGGGACTCCGACATGGACTACGTCCAGACGGATGCCATCATCAACGTGAGAATACGGAGAGACGGGGAACGTGCTTTAGGGTCAGAATGATTGTAAGTCGTGAGATGGTTTGTACACTAATGTGTGTGTGTGTGTGTGTGTGTGTTTTCCTCCACAGTACGGGAATTCCGGAGGACCTCTTGTCAACTTGGTACGCTTTGGGTTTCCTACCTCAAAGTTGTTCGGCTTTAAAATAAGACTTGATGTGGCCGGTTGTTAAACTTTCAACATAAATTGCACAATCACTGCATTTGCTGTGATTAGTGGTTGAAACAGCAGCTAGACGTTGACTCTGTCCGACTGTGTCTCTTTGAGGACGGGGAGGTGATCGGCATCAACACCCTGAAGGTCGCAGCAGGAATATCTTTTGCCATTCCCTCCGACAGGATCACGCGCTTCCTCAACGATTCCCTGGACAAGCACAGCAAAGGTCTGCAGTGACATCAGCGGGACAGAACCTCGAGTGTCGAGTGTGAATATACAGAAACTAACCGGAGTCTCTTTCAGATGTGAGGTCCATAAAGAAGCGTTTCATTGGCATCAGGATGCTGACCATCACACCAACGTAAGTCTGAACTACTAATCTACTCAACATGTCGGACAATGAGTCTTTGCTGGTCAGATTAAAAGTTATTGTTAGTGACACATTCCACTGTCTCTCTCTGAAGCCGTCTGTTTTTAGGAGTCATCTCACATGGCCTGTAAAATGGATTTTTAGTATTTTAGATTATTCAATTCAACTCAGTTTATTATGTAAAAAATCGTATTCATTGGTTTATGTTTTAGACAGGACAACTATGGGTAGTTTTAAGGTGACATTTGGGTTACTCCTATGATGACATCTTTTATGTTGTGAATTTGAAAATGTCAAATTTTGTCAAATTCAGATTTTGTGACATTTTGTGTTATAGGTCTTATATTTTATGACAGTCTATCTTCATAAGGACACTCAAGATAATGAGGCTCTCTTACGCAAAGGTTAAATATAAATACAGTGTGTATACGTATGTACACACCTTGTGATTCCTGCATTGAAACAGTTAAATATTGTTTAGATCAGTGGTTCTCAACCCGAGCTCCCCCTGACCACTGCAAAGCATTGTGGGTTAAAAAAAAGATGAAAAACACAGCATTGTGCCATCCGTGTCAGATTTAATATAGAATATATACAATTCAGTTGATGAACTTACACCTACATGTGATTGAATATTTATTAAATAACTGTTTTCTAATGGATGCTCATTTTAAATATTAATCTATAAATCTTACGTAACCCTCATTTGAGGACCACTGGTTTCGATGATGTATTTATGTCCTGGTTCCAGGTTAATTGAAGAACTCAAACAACAGAACCCAGACTTCCCCGATGTTACCAGTGGGATTTATGTTCATGAAGTTGTTCCTCACTCACCTGCACAGAAGTAGGTGTTTATTATTCACTCCTCAAACAACAGCAGTACACAGTTTGTACTACAATGAATACTTTACCTCTAACACGCTCTCTCTTGGTTCCTCTCTTTGTCTCCAGAGGCGGCATCAAAGATGGCGACATCATTGTGAAACTGAATGGGAAACCGCTCATGGCCACGGCCGACCTGCAGGGGGCGCTGCTGAAGGAGACGGCCCTGCTGCTGGAGGTCAGGAGGGGCAACGACGACCTGCTCTTTAACATCGAACCCGACGTCATCATGCAGTAGAGACCGGACGCTCGGACCGACATGTTTGTGACAGAACGCGGTGGAAGTTCTGCCCCAGAGCAGAGGAACTTCTGGTGCTATGGCAACGAGCTGTTAACTTCAGGATGTACAACGGTGCCTTCCATCTGCTCAGACCCGGCCACGCTTTGGAACAGGTGCACACATGTACACCCTAGACTCACATGAACCCATATAATGTATGTTATGTTTTACTTTGATTTCAGTCTTGTTTTTAACCTGGAGACACATTTGCTGTACAAGTACCTCAGGAAGCTGATGTTGATATGAGGCACTAATGGCTGTTTGGCAGCATTTTCATGATTCTCATCACAGAAAGATACAAATAAATCTTGATGAATGTACAGTTGAATTGAAAATGTCCCATAAAAAGATGTTTTTAAATAATGGTGACTTTGCTCTATAGCATTTTTTCTGTCTTGGGGAACCGGGTCATTACATCACATGTCATTTAGCTGACGCTTTTATCCAAAGCGACTTACAATCCTGTTACATTCATACACCGTAGACACAGCTACACGGAGCAACTCAGGGTTAAGTGTCTTGCTCAAGGACACATCGACTAGGGCGGGGATTCAACCTCCAACCCCCTGATTGAAAGACAAGCCTACTACCCACTGAACCATAGTCGCCCGATAAGCCTCCATAAATAAACATCAGTCCACAAAACTCTAATGACTCCTGTAGTATACATCAGAGGGTAAAGAGCTGGTCCACTGCACCACAACAGGCCAATCCAAACCCAAGGGAGGTAGCTTTCTTCTCAATGTGCCAGACCAGAGGAACAGCTTGATTTACTAACATTAAATTGTTGGATGAACATCTGTCTAGCACCCCAAGGACTTAAGGTCATCCTCCACACCATGAATCACTAATGTCTCTTTATTTACTGAATCAACTTACAAGACCGTAGTCAAGACTGACAAGATGTGAACTCAGGTCTCGTCTGTCTCGACTAAGGTCTCGACTGTCTCGACTGAGGTCTCGTCTGTCTCGACTAAGGTCTCGACTAAGGTCTCGTCTGTCTCGACTAAGGTCTCGTCTGTCTCGACTGAGGTCTCGACTAAGGTCTCGTCTGTCTCGACTAAGGTCTCGACTGAGGTCTCGTCTGTCTCGACTGAGGTCTCGCCTGTCTCGACTGAGGTCTCGCCAGTCTCGACTGAGGTCTCGTCTGTCTCGACTAAGGTCTCGACTAAGGTCTCGTCTGTCTCGACTGAGGTCTCGTCTGTCTCGACTAAGGTCTCGTCTGTCTCGACTGAGGTCTCGACTAAGGTCTCGCCAGTCTCGACTAAGGTCTCGTCTGTCTCGACTAAGGTCTCGACTAAGGTCTCGTCTGTCTCGACTAAGGTCTCGACTGAGGTCTCGTCTGTCTCGACTGAGGTCTCGCCTGTCTCGACTAAGGTCTCGCCAGTCTCGACTGAGGTCTCGTCTGTCTCGACTGAGGTCTCGACTAAGGTCTCGTCTGTCTCGACTAAGGTCTCGTCTGTCTCGACTGAGGTCTCGACTAAGGTCTCGCCAGTCTCGACTAAGGTCTCGTCTGTCTCGACTGAGGTCTCGTCTGTCTCGACTGAGGTCTCGTCTGTCTCGACTGAGGTCTCGCCAGTCTCGACTGAGGTCTCGTCTGTCTCGACTGAGGTCTCGTCTGTCTCGACTGAGGTCTCGCCAGTCTCGACTGAGGTCTCGTCTGTCTCGACTGAGGTCTCGTCTGTCTCGACTGAGGTCTCGTCTGTCTCGACTGTCTCGACTGAGGTCTCGTCTGTCTCGACTGTCTCGACTGAGGTCTCGTCTGTCTCGACTGAGGTCTCGTCTGTCTCGACTGAGGTCTCGCTAGTCTCGACTGAGGTCCCGCCTGTCTCGACTGAGGTCTCGTCAGTCTCGACTGAGGTCTCGTCTGTCTCGACTGAGGTCTCGTCTGTCTCGACTGAGGTCTCGTCTGTCGACTGAGGTCTCGTCTGTCTCGACTGAGGTCTCGCCTGTCTCGACTGAGGTCTCGCCTGTCTCGACTGAGGTCTCGCCTGTCTCGACTGAGGTCTCGCCTGTCTCGACTGAGGTCTCGCCTGTCTCGACTGAGGTCTCGCCTGTCTCGACTGAGGTCTCGTCTGTCTGTCTCGACTGAGGTCTCGCCTGTCTCGACTAAAGTCTCGACTGAGGTCTCGTCTGTCTCGACTGTCTCGACTGAGGTCTCGTCTGTCTCGACTGAGGTCTCGTCTGTCTCGACTAAGGTCTCGTCTGTCTCGACTGAGGTCTCGCCTGTCTCGACTAAGGTCTCGACTGAGGTCTCGTCTGTCTCGACTGAGGTCTCGCCTGTCTCGACTGAGGTCTCGTCTGTCTCGACTGAGGTCTCGACTAAGGTCTCGCCAGTCTCGACTAAGGTCTCGCCTGTCTCGACTAAGGTCCCGACTAAGGTCTGTCTCGACTAAAGTCTCGACTGAGGTCTCGTCTGTCTCGACTGAGGTCTCGCCTGTCTCGACTAAGGTCTCGACTGAGGTCTCGTCTGTCTCGACTGAGGTCTCGTCTGTCTCGACTAAGGTCTCGCCAGTCTTGACTAAGGTCTCGACTGAGGTCTCGCCAGTCTCGACTGAGGTCTCGTCTGTCTCGACTGAGGTCTCGTCTGTCTCGACTGAGGTCTCGTCTGTCTCGACTGAGGTCTCGCCAGTCTCGACTGAGGTCTCGTCTGTCTCGACTGAGGTCTCGTCTGTCTCGACTGAGGTCTCGTCTGTCTCGACTGTCTCGACTGAGGTCTCGTCTGTCTCGACTGAGGTCTCGTCTGTCTCGACTGAGGTCTCGTCTGTCTCGACTGAGGTCTCGTCTGTCTCGACTGAGGTCTCGTCTGTCTCGACTGAGGTCTCGTCTGTCTCGACTGAGGTCTCGTCTGTCTCGACTGAGGTCTCGCCAGTCTCGACTGAGGTCTCGCCAGTCTCGACTGAGGTCTCGTCTGTCTCGACTGAGGTCTCGCCTGTCTCGACTGAGGTCTCGTCTGTCTCGACTACGGTCTCGCCATGTCTCGACTGAGGTCTCGTCTGTCTCGACTGAGGTCTCGTCTGTCTCGACTGAGGTCTCGTCTGTCTCGACTGAGGTCTCGTCTGTCTCGACTACGGTCTCGTCTGTCTCGACTGAGGTCTCGTCTGTCTCGACTGAGGTCTCGTCTGTCTCGACTGAGGTCTCGTCTGTCTCGACTGAGGTCTCGTCTGTCTCGACTGAGGTCTCGCCAGTCTCGACTGAGGTCTCGTCTGTCTCGACTGAGGTCTCGTCTGTCTCGACTGAGGTCTCGCCAGTCTCGACTGAGGTCTCGCCAGTCTCGACTGAGGTCTCGTCTGTCTCGACTGAGGTCTCGCCAGTCTCGACTGAGGTCTCGTCTGTCTCGACTGAGGTCTCGTCTGTCTCGACTGAGGTCTCGTCTGTCTCGACTGAGGTCTCGTCTGTCTCGACTGAGGTCTCGCCAGTCTCGACTGAGGTCTCGTCTGTCTCGTCTGTCTCGACTGAGGTCTCGTCTGTCTCGACTGAGGTCTCGTCTGTCTCGACTGAGGTCTCGCCTGTCTCGACTAAGGTCTCGACTGAGGTCTCGCCTGTCTCGACTGAGGTCTCGCCAGTCTCGACTGAGGTCTCGTCTGTCTCGACTAAGGTCTCGCCTGTCTCGACTGAGGTCTCGCCTGTCTCGACTGAGGTCTCGCCTGTCTCGACTGAGGTCTCGTCTGTCCCGACTGAGGTCTCGCCAGTCTCGACTGAGGTCTCGCCAGTCTCGACTGAGGTCTCGTCTGTCTCGACTGAGGTCTCGTCTGTCTCGACTGAGGTCTCGCCAGTCTCGACTGAGGTCTCGTCTGTCTCGACTGAGGTCTCGTCTGTCTCGACTGAGGTCTCGCCAGTCTCGACTGAGGTCTCGTCTGTCTCGACTGAGGTCTCGCCAGTCTCGACTGAGGTCTCGTCTGTCTCGACTGAGGTCTCGTCTGTCTCGACTGAGGTCTCGTCTGTCTCGACTGAGGTCTCGTCTGTCTCGACTGAGGTCTCGCCAGTCTCGACTGAGGTCTCGTCTGTCTCGACTGAGGTCTCGCCAGTCTCGACTGAGGTCTCGCCAGTCTCGACTGAGGTCTCGTCTGTCTCGACTGAGGTCTCGTCTGTCTCGACTGAGGTCTCGTCTGTCTCGACTGAGGTCTCGTCTGTCTCGACTGAGGTCTCGTCTGTCCCGACTGAGGTCTCGCCAGTCTCGACTGAGGTCTCGCCAGTTTCGACTGAGGTCTCGTCTGTCTCGACTGAGGTCTCGTCTGTCTCGACTGAGGTCTCGTCTGTCTCGACTGAGGTCTCGCCAGTCTCGACTGAGGTCTCGTCTGTCTCGACTGAGGTCTCGCCAGTCTCGACTGAGGTCTCGTCTGTCTCGACTGAGGTCTCGCCAGTCTCGACTGAGGTCTCGCCAGTCTCGACTGAGGTCTCGTCTGTCTCGACTGAGGTCTCGCCAGTCTCGACTGAGGTCTCGCCAGTTTCGACTGAGGTCTCGCCAGTCTCGACTGAGGTCTCGTCTGTCTCGACTGAGGTCTCGTCTGTCTCGACTGAGGTCTCGTCTGTCTCGACTGAGGTCTCGTCTGTCTCGACTGAGGTCTCGTCTGTCTCGACTGAGGTCTCGTCTGTCTCGACTGAGGTCTCGCCTGTCTCGACTGAGGTCTCCGTCTCGATACGGTCTCGTCTGTCTCGACTGAGGTCTCGTCTGTCTCGACTGAGGTCTCGTCTGTCTCGACTAAAGTCTCGTCTGTCTCGACTGAGGTCTCGCCAGTCTCGACTGAGGTCTCGTCTGTCTCGACTAAAGTCTCGTCTGTCTCGACTAAGGTCTCGCCAGTCTCGACTAAGGTCTCGCCTGTCTCGACTGAGGTCTCGCCTGTCTCGACTGAGGTCTCGCCTGTCTCGACTGAGGTCTCGCCTGTCTCGACTGAGGTCTCGCCTGTCTCGACTGAGGTCTCGCCTGTCTCGACTGAGGTCTCGCCTGTCTCGACTGAGGTCTCGCCTGTCTCGACTGAGGTCTCGCCTGTCTCGACTGAGGTCTCGCCAGTCTCGACTGAGGTCTCGTCTGTCTCGACTAAGGTCTCGCCTGTCTCGACTGAGGTCTCGCCTGTCTCGACTGAGGTCTCGTCTGTCTCGACTGAGGTCTCGCCTGTCTCGACTGAGGTCTCGCCTGTCTCGACTGAGGTCTCGCCTGTCTCGACTGAGGTCTCGCCTGTCTCGACTGAGGTCTCGTCTGTCTCGACTGTGGTCTCGCCTGTCTCGACTGAGGTCTCGCCTGTCTCGACTGAGGTCTCGCCTGTCTCGACTGAGGTCTCGCCTGTCTCGACTGAGGTCTCTGTCTCGACTGGTCTCGTCTGTCTCGACTGAGGTCTCGTCTGTCTCGACTAAAGTCTCGTCTGTCTCGACTAAGGTCTCGCCAGTCTCGACTGAGGTCTCGTCTGTCTCGACTAAAGTCTCGTCTGTCTCGACTGAGGTCTCGCCTGTCTCGACTGAGGTCTCGCCTGTCTCGACTGAGGTCTCGACGGTCTCGTCTGTCTCGACTGAGGTCTCGTCTGTCTCGACTGAGGTCTCGCCTGTCTCGACTGAGGTCTCGCCAGTCTCGACTGAGGTCTCGTCTGTCTCGACTACGGTCATCGTCTGTCTCGACTGAGGTCTCGACTGTCTCGACTGAGGTCTGGTCTGTCTCGACTGAGGTCTCGCCTGTCTCGACTGAGGTCTCGCCTGTCTCGACTGAGGTCTCGCCTGTCTCGACTGAGGTCTCGTCTGTCTCGACTGAGGTCTCGCCTGTCTCGACTGAGGTCTCGCCTGTCTCGACTGAGGTCTCGCCTGTCTCGACTGAGGTCTCGCCTGTCTCGACTGAGGTCTGCCTGTCTCGACTGTCTCGACTGAGGTCTCGCCTGTCTCGACTGGAGGTCTCGCCTGTCTCGACTGAGGTCTCGTCTGTCTCGACTGTGGTCTCGTCTGTCTCGACTGAGGTCTCGTCTGTCTCGACTGAGTTCTCGTCTGTCTCGACTGAGGTCTCGTCTGTCTCGACTACGGTCTCGTCTGTCTCGACTGAGGTCTCGCCAGTCTCGACTGAGGTCTCGCCTGTCTCGACTGAGGTCTCGCCTGTCTCGACTGAGGTCTCGCCTGTCTCGACTGAGGTCTCGCCTGTCTCGACTGAGGTCTCGCCTGTCTCGACTGAGGTCCGCCTGTCTCGACTGTCTGTCTCGACTGAGGTCTCGTCTGTCTCGACTGAGGTCTCGTCTGTCTCGACTGAGTTCTCGTCTGTCTCGACTGAGGTCTCGTCTGTCTCGACTACGGTCTCGTCTGTCTCGACTGAGGTCTCGCCAGTCTCGACTAAGGTCTCGTCTGTCTCGACTGGTCTGAGCAAGGTTTGGGGAAATGGGATTTTATTCCAGGATGAATCCGTTGAGACCCATTTTCATCTGGAGAGGAGCTAGAGGTCAACCTTCAGGCATGTTGGGTCTGATGTAATGCATGGGGTGGGTCGCGGCCTGGCCACATGTTGGGATGCTATATGAAACACTTGATACTTTTGTATGTATCAGGGATATGAAAGCTGATTTGTCCACTGACTCTCGAACGCAACACATAAGATACTTTACCTGAGGTGGAGGCGCTCTGAGTGCACATGGAGCACGATGTGGGGGGTTTCCTCATCAGCTCTTTAGCGGCCATACTAGACACAGACATGACATTTTACTTTTATCTAATTGTTATAATACACTATTTATCTATAATAAACATCAGGTAAACAAGAGGTTGAATTACTTATGGACCAATTGTAAAATATTAATATAAATTTGAATGAATTTGCCCAATATTATTTTTTCCGGCACCACAATGAACTCAACGTGTATGTTTGAGATATTAAACATTGTGATCCATGGTTGGTGTGATTTAGTTCCTTCCATAAACAAATGTGAACCACATTTCAGTTTAAATGATGTTGGAAAGAAAAACAGAAAGTGTGATTAGCTTTGTATACGTAGTCTCACTACTGCTGCTGCTTCAGAACTGTTTGTGCTTTGAGTAAATAGACTCAAACCAAAAGTTTACACGAAAGTTGCCAACAAGGCATCAATTCTCAAAAGTTAATTTTTTCCACCAAATAAAGTGTTCACTCTGTGTTATTACATCTGTAATCTGCAGAATTCAAATGTCCTGATCATTTTCCCTACACCGACTGTGTGAAGCTCTCCTCGTGGCCAGCCAGAAACATTCCTGAGTGGAAACACGTCTCCCGTGATGGAATGGAAAGAAACTGGAAGGAAACACTTTTTGGGGTTCAGTGATAAAGTCACTGGAGACATACGGAGATCATTTTAGGACGTAATGAATCTTTCCCTCACTGATCTTGACAGCTCAACGTAATCCTGGACCAGCTAGTGTAAAGACAACAGGAGGTGGACATCCAATCCTCGTCTTTTCTTTTTTGTATATTCACTTTGATTCCTGTCTCACTTTTGGTTGTATTATTTAAAATGGGAAAAAGTTACAGTATTTAAAAAAAATCCAAATTACAAATGAATTATGCATTTTCCGATAACGATACCTGAACCCTAAACTACTGAAAGTCATTTCAAAAAGGGTGATTACTGAATGTAGATCGCTAAAGAGGTTTCTAAAACCCCAGAGAAAAAACAAGGGCACATCCTCAGTGTCTTTAAAGATAGTTAAGCCTCTGGTCTTACTCAAACATGACATCATTCAACCATGCTACGGCCGTACTGCAAGAACAGCATGGACGTCACACAAAGCAGCAACGAGCTGAGGCCATGAAGGCCACCAACACTACAAAAAAACAAAAGTCACTGGACTCAAAGACTACAGACCCGTCGCCCTGACCTCTGTGGTTATGAAGGCATTTGAGCGTCTGGTGCTGGTTCACCTCAAAGCCATCACTGACCCTCTCCTGGACCCCCTGCAGTTTGCCTCCAGAGCCAACAGGTGTGTAGGTGACACAGTCAACATGGCCCTACACTTCATCCTCCAGCACCTGGACTCCTCAGGAACCGACGCCAGGATCCTGTTTGTTGACTTCAGCTCTGCCTTCAACACCATCATTCCGGCTCTGCTGCAGGACAAGCTCTCCCAGCTGAGCGTGCCCGACTCCACCTGCAGGTGGATCACCGACTTTCTGTCTGACAGGAGGCAACGTCTCTGACTCCAGGACTAGAAGCACCGGTTCCCCTCAGGGCTGCGTTCTTTCCCCTCTACTCTTCTCTCTGTAGACCAACAGCTGCACCTCCAGTCACCAGTCCCTCAAGCTCCTGAAGTTCACGGACGACACCACCCTCATTGGGCTCATCTCTGGGGGGACGAGTCCGCCTACAGGTGGGAGACGGATCATCTGGTGACCTGCTGTGGGCAGAACAACCTGGAGCTAAATGCTCTGAAGACAGTGGAGATGGTTGTAGACTTCAGAAGGAACCCAGCCCCACCCCCCCCCCCCCCCCCCATCACCCGGAGGGACTCCCCAGTCGACACTGCAGAGTCCTTCCGCTTCCTGGGCACCATCACCTCCATCACCTCCATCATCTCCCAGGACCTCAAGTGGGAGCTGAACATCAGCTCCCTCACCAAAAGAGCTCAACAGAGGATGTTCTTTCTGCGGCAGCTGAAGAAGTTCAACCTGCCAAAGACAATGATGGTGCACTTCTCCACCTGCATCATGGAGTCCATCCTCTCCTCCTGCATCCCCACCTGGTACGCTGCTGCTGCCACTGCCAGTGACAAAGGCCGACTGCAGCGTGTCATCCGCTCTGCCCACAAGGTGATTGGCTGCAATCTGCCATCTCTACAGGACCTGTTGGCCTCTAGGACCCTGAGGCGGGCGGGTCACATTGTGGCCGATCCCTCCCACCCGGATCACATTGTGGCCGACCCCTCCCACCCGGGTCACATTGTGGCCGACCCCTCCCACCCGGGTCACAGTGTGGCCGACTCCTCCCACCCGGGTCACAGTGTGGCCGACCCCTCCCACCCGGGTCACATCCTCTTTGAGGTCCTTCCCTCCGGCAGGAGGCTGCGGTCCATCAGGACCAAAACCTCACGCCACAAAACCAGCTTCTTCCCGGCTGCCGTTGGCCTCATGAACAAGGCCCGGACCCCCACCTGACGGGGTCACCTCCCCTCCCCCACACCTCAAGCCTGTGTTATGCACACACTACTTTGCACACTGAACATTGCACATGCACTTTTGCACTCCTGCCCTGCTTTTTGTATTGTAGTACTTATTGTGTTTGTATGTTTTATGTTCATTTTATGTTCACTGAATGCACCTATACACCAGAACAAATTCCAGGTAGGTGTAAACCTACTTGGCAATAAATAAAATTCTGATTCTGAATTCTGATTCTGATTATGGGTTGTGCTTGTATCGCTCTTTTCTCGTCTTCCGACCCCTTCAACACGACATGCCATTCATCCATGTTCACACTGTCGGCAGGAGCTGCCATGCCCTGCTCCACCTGCCATCAGGACTATCCAACATCCAGACTTAAACACTGATGGCACAGCACTTGGGAGCAGTCTTGGGGTTAAGTTCTCCAACTCGCTCTCCCTCCGAGTTACAGTTGCCCCCAACAAACAAATAAGTCACAATGACCTTAACTTTGGCAGAGGTCACATAACTCTAGGGTTCAAAGGAGCCTGTGGTCACAGGAATGCTGTTCCTGTTTAAAATATTGACAGAATCATCACACGTAGCTGAGGAGTGGCGAGCATGAACTGTGACCTCCAGTGCATCTCAGACCTTGGCATGTAGAAGAGGGTGACGGCCTCTCGTTGGTTAGGAGCTGCCCCAAGAGAAGGAGTTCAACTTGCAGTGTTTCCTTCTTTCACCAGAGTGTTGTGGTGAAGAAGGATCCGAGTCGAGAACAAGTTGATCGACCATCTCCCTCAAACATCAGCTATGGGAGAGGGACCAAAGCAAGAAGTTCATGAGTACAAGTGACTGAAATAGGTTTGCTTCATGTCTCTGATAGGAACCAGTTCAGGTGGTGCTTGATCAGGATGCCTCAGAGGTGTGGAGGTATTCCATGCTTCCAACGTCCAGATGGCATGGGAACATCTTTGGATACCTCAGAAATAGCTGGAGGACTTGGTGGGGACCAATAGAATGGGGAACTACGAGGGGCTCACTCTGAAAGGATCTGATCTGCTGCTCCTCTGTTCCTCTGCATTTTAGAGACGGTACACCAGCACGCCTCATTGACTCCTCCCTGTGGACACATTCTGGGTATATGCAACTAGGATACCAGAACATGCTGAACAGATTATCTCCCAGCTGGCTCCCCCCCTCATGACACCAGCGAAGGAGCTGGAGGAATTGGCTAGAGGAGTGGAACATTTGGGCTACCTCACAAGTCTAAAAGGATATTTCTGCTGTCTCCCTAGCAGTGGAGAGCATCCGTGTTTCCATGAGCAAACGTCCTCTAATTAGAGACCACATTATTCATCTGGGTCTAAAAACACCGTTTCAAACATTGGCGATGACCTCAACACGGGGAAAGCAGACGCGGTTGCGCTGTCGCGCTCTGTGGTGGGTTCAAACGGCATCATGTGGGGACGCCATGGCTATAAATGTCACACGCCAGAGAAATGAATGAGCCCATGAGACCATGATCACAGGCTTTCACATCGGCGGCCAGTTGCTCTTGGCTCAGATTCTCGGAGCCCAGAGATAGTTTTTAAAGCAACTGGCTACCAACACGTAAGTAAAGTTTACCGGTAATCAGAGCCGCAGAACCACCCGGTCCTCGTCAGACTCCGTCACACCTAAATGTAGAAGAGGAGTCGATGCCTTGGACTTTGTCCTACAATCTTTCACGTTGGGTAATCCCCCAGGTTCTGGTCATCTCACGCCTCGACTACTGCAACTCCCTCCTGGCTGGTCGACCCGCTAAGGCCATCCGACCTCTGCAGCTCATCCAGAATGCAGCAGCTGGTCTTCAGCCTCCCGAAATTCATCCACACCACTCCGCTCCTCCACCCACACCACTCCACTCCTCCACCCACACCACTCCTCCACCACTCCTCCACCCACACCACTCCACTCCTCCACCCACACCACTCCACTCCACCCACACTACTCCACCCACACTACTCCACCCACACCACTCCACTACTCCACCCACACCACTCCACTCCTTCACCACTCCTCCACCCACACCACTCCGCTCCTCCACCCACACCACTCCACTCCTCCACCCACACCACTCCACTCCTCCGCCCACACTCCTCCACCCACACCACTCCACCCACACCACTCCTCCACCCACACCACTCCACTCCTTCACCACTCCTCCACCCACACCACTCCGCTCCTCCACCACCCACACCACTCCACTCCTCCACCCACACTACTCCGCTCCTCCACCACTCCTCCACCCACACCACTCCGCTCCTCCACCACTCCTCCACCCACACCACTCCACTCCTCCACCATTCCTCCACCACTCCTCCACCCACACCACTCCACTCCTCCACCCACACCACTCCTCCACCACTCCTCCACCCACACCACTCCACTCCTCCACCCACACCACTCCACTCCTCCACCCACACCACTCCACCCACACCACTCCTCCACCCACACCACTCCGCTCCTCCACCACTCCTCCACCCACACCACTCCGCTCCTCCACCACTCCTCCAACCACACCACTCCGCTCCTCCACCACTCCTCCACCCACACCACTCCGCTCCTCCACCACTCCTCCACCCACACCACTCCACTCCTCCACCCACACCACTCCTCCGCTCTCCATGGTTACCGGTGGCTGCTCGCATCCGCTTCAAAACACTGGTCCTGGCGTACCGTGCTCTAGACGGATCGGGCCCCGTCTACATCCGGGATATGGTCACACCGTACACCCCGACACGTTCGCTCCGCTCGGCAACAGCCAATCGTCTTGTGCCTCCTGCACCTCGAGCTAACCGCTCTACATCCAGACTGTCTGCTGTCCTGCTCCTCAGTGGTGGAACCAGCTCCCCACTGACATCAGGACAGCAGGAAGTCTCTACAGCTTCACCGGAGACTGAAAACACACCTTTTCCGACTATATCTGGACGAGTAGTTTGTCCCCAATGTGCTGAAAGAAAATAAAAATAAAGCAGAACCTTGTTTGCGGAGGTAAAGTGCTCCAGACCGGACAAGCTGCACGCTTGATGTTATTTGCCCTAAAGGTTTTAAGTGCAGACCACTTGTGTTCCATAATATACTCAAGAAGGTACCTTTATCAATATTTTCCCCTCTTCCCTTCGTCTTCATCTATTCTCCTTCCTCACCATTTCCATGCAAGATCTTAATTTTTTCCAGCGGTCACAAGCTAACGTGTTTGGGTTTGTGGGGCAGACCTCTGATCCGATAAATGAGGGTTCTGGGTCTCTAAATACGGTCTCGACAAATGAGTCCAGATCAGTGAGTTAGCGTTAGTGATTTCTGGGGAGCCATTTTAATTCCCTCATATTTTTTTCCCTTTTTGGTTTCATGGCGTGTCGCGATTTAACCAATCCACGACTACGTGTGCAGGAGAGACCAGCCGTACTGCAGGAGGATTTCAGTTGAACTTCAATCAGGTTTATTCAACAGAGTATCACACAAGCTGAATACGTGTACACGGGTCTGTAGGAAGGGCCTCCGCTCGCCCCATTCCTGACAGACTGAAATTCCAAGAGATAAGTTATGTGTTGCACACTTGGACATATGACATCCAGGCGTGTCTGGTTTTTGAACGGTTTATATCAACTCACTGAAAGCACAGAAACAGAACACACTCAGCAACATCACTGCAGACTGCAGGCTGTGGATCTATCTGGCTAACTACCTTATACATATACATACAAACAACACATTGGCTTACACTATCACTCTAACTACTCCATTCACCCTGGCGACATTCTGCACATTCACACAACTCTCATTCTCACAGGTTACAGGTGGTTACTACTGTTTCTCACTCGCTCGCATTGACTCTGACGCACTATATCCCCTTCGACACATCATCACATCACATTCACGCAACTCCAACATACATTCACATATTATATATTACATATTCGGATGACTGACGATGATGATCCATGTCGCTCCCTTTATATAGTTCATCACGTTTACTGACCTGAAAGCACAGAAACAGAACACACTCAGCACCATCACTGCAGACTGCAGGCTGTGGATCTATCTGGCTAACTACTAGCGGAGGGTTTTCCCTCGCTTTCATCCAGAAGGACCCATGAGCTGACCTGAGTGCCTGTACCATTGTTAACCCTTCACACACATGCATACACACACCAGGAGAATAATGACACAATTAACAATCAATAAAAATAACAAATACAATAAAATAAATATCAATGTCCAGTGTTACTGAGGGCCCCACATATGCATATAAAGTCTTTAAGAGCATTTGTGATTGGTGCACATAATAAGTAGGAGGCGGCCCGTAGTTTAGACTTAGGAGCCTCATTGGAGCACAGGGTGTAGTCCAGCCCTCTAGGCCCCACCCAGGTGTTCCTTCTCCAGCCATCAGTAGTGTGTGCTTGTTGTTTCTCATTTCAGTGAATATGGGGTTAATTGATTCTGCTTGAAGAGTTCATGTGCGGGACAAAGACATGATTCACTTGTTGCTTTCTGAAGATTCTTCTACCGGGCTCGGGAGTCTTTTAAGATAGTCTTATCTCTTTCGGGATGGGACGAGCTAGATAGAAGGTCGCTCCTAAGACATTTACAAAGGGCCAGTGTAGGTGTGTGTGTGGGTGGCAGAGAGACTATGGCTGTGTCTACTACCGCGCACTTAACGAAGTACACTGCAATGCAGTGCACTGCAATTCAGTGCACTGCATTGCAGTGTACTGCGTCGCTGATGAAGTGCTGTCTCAAATGGAACACTTAACCGTTAACCACTTGGCGGAAGTGACGGACGCAAATCTGTTCACGGCACCCGCGAAATTAAGCCGGGAGTGACGTATGCAAATCTGCTTGCGATCCCGTAACCCTTAAAGTGACAAAATGAAGCACTTCTTGCCCTCTTGTTGTCCCTTGTTTACCCCTTTCTCCACCCCATGTGGAAACTGCGATACCTCCACAATCGCGGCAGGAGCCTCCGCCTTCTGGCTGAAGTCGAGATGGTAAATGTACATTTAATTGTGATTTTGCCTTACCTTCACAGCATAGCTTCATGTAGTAGTTGCAATTAAATTCTCCTCGCTAGGTATGCTAAATTATCTTTGTCAGAAGTAGCATTCTTCTTTGCAATCCACATACACACCATATGGAAATAAAACATGACAAATCTGTACATGTTTGTCCCTAGATTCCAATTAGTTTTAAGAATTATCCACTGAAATGATAGTCATCATCTGCTTGAATTCACACAGTAATAGGCCTACTTTGACTGACTGTACTTTTATACACATCTCTGTTGTAGTGAAGTTCACCCTGATACAGGAATCAATTAGCAATTGAACACACAGGCATATTAATTATTGTTACAAACATGCATCAATTCTAATATAAATCAGAAAACGCAATAAAAGACAACAAAACCTCAATGACAACATTTTATTGATAAAATGACTTACATATTAATATAATCTTCCCTTCCCCTCCCCTCCCCACACTCTACAGCAGCCACCCAGTCCCAGGCGGCGCTGCCGTATCCATGTTGCAATGCCACTGCTGGCGTTGTATTGTGATGGCCACAGTGACATGAGGGTGGACTTCAGGCTCACCAGAGTCATTCAACGCCCTCATGGCTGTGCTGGGCACTGACTGACCACGGTTGGGGCCCCGAGATCTCCCGTCTAGTATTTATTTTTTGGCTTGCCAGCGCCACCTCCTATCGGGTGGTGGCCAGGGCCTTCGACAGGCCCCGGCTCAGTGCATGATGCCAGGGTCCTGAATAACAGCCCCATCTTCTATGAGCAGTCATCCTCCACCAGGATACTGTATCCTTGGGGATGGTGGCTCCCCCTGCCTGTCCCAACCCATCTGCCTCATGACCCCTTCAGGCAGCCTGTCCACCTCCAAGCTACAACTGCTGCCTGTCAAAGGCCAGGTGTGTTGTGGAGAGGTCCTTCGGGATACTGAAGACGCGATGGCGGTCCATCTTCTTAAAGGCCCTGGAGGTGGATGTGAGGTGCCAGAGGTCATTGGAGCCAGATGTCGGGAGGGCAGCAGAGGACCAGCACCAGCACCTCCAGGAAACGTCTCTGGGGCAGGAAACAGAAATAGGATAGCCATTCAGTGCTCTGTCCCAGACCACGATTACATTTAAATTAATACATACACGACATTAAAAAAACACACACAACGATGATTGAAAGCTACAATTATTTCAAGAAGGACAAGCTTAGATAGCTATCATAACGGTATTAATTATCGGGCGGCGTGTGCAAACGCTCGCGGTGTCATGTTAACCCGTTATTAAACTGAGCATATCCATTGTTAATCCATTATTAAAATTGCTATTTCGATTGTTTAACAGAACAGCCGTTGTTTAACACTGACAGCTATCTGTCGTCGGACTTGCCGCTGGAGCCGACCTGCCCCGGCTCGTCAAGCAGAAAGTGTCCGATAAAAGTGCACCTTCGTCGGACTGGCCGGGTGGTGGATTACCCAGCTAGCTTATCATAACTGCCATGCAGATCCAATGGCATCTAATGCTACCTAGGTATGCTCACTAATGTGAGAATGGCATGTTAGTAGTACATTGTAATACCAGTACAATGTGTAACTACCGCTGATACTTACATTTACGGTCTGTAGCTTCGCGGTCTACCGCTTGTGCTGTCCGCCATTGTTTTTGAAATAAAATGAAAAGCTGGCGAAAGGGCTCCTCCTCTTCCGCTACGTCTCCAAGATGGCGGCCGCTTAGTGCGAGTAGTGTCCATCGTTTTACACTACATTTTTGGCCCGTTTGCAGTGCACCATCCGGGTACTTTCAGTGCACTGCATTTTGCTGGTATTGTCAGTGTGGCGCACTTCGAGCACTTCGAGCACTGAAAGTCAGTGCTCGAAGTGCTCGAAGTGCGCGGTAGTAGACACAGCCTATGTGTGTGTGAGGGGTCAGAGAGGGCCAGTGTGTGTGTGTGTGTGAGGGGTCAGAGGGTCACATTTCAGTGTTCCACTATGATTCTAAAGTGTTTATATACGACCTATTTTCTATTAATCTATTTCTAGTCGTAAGAACAAAAAATAAATAGTCTTGAAAAAGAATCTGTGTAGAACAGATCAATGTTTTTATACATGGTGGAAACGGTAATCATCTTCTCAACATGACACGTTCTGCAGTGTTCGTTGCTTTTTTAAATGTTATTATTTAAATAGTCATTCAGGTTTCACTGGAACAAAAAAAACATCAGACGTGTTATTAACTATATTTATTTGGCATAGTGTTAAATATAAACATTAATAATGCATCTACCCAATTTACAGAATAATTATTACATATTTCATTACATGTGGAAACACATTTTTAAATGATATTTTTCCAAGGAATGGCATTATTGACGAGGTAAGGACAAATGTGGCAACGTATGTATTCCCCTGTATAATCCCACAATCAGAGTTTAATAAAGCAGATGAAAGTCTTTCTGTGGAACACAAATCAATTCGACGAAGTGTGGCATCAACTGAAAACCTAAAAGTTGTCCATTGGGTTATCAGTTATCATTTGACTAAATGTGTCAAATGATTTGCAGTCTTCTTGGTTAGTCATCGTTGGGAAGACGAGGGTTGGTTTACATTATGAAGAACTGGATTATTTTCTCTTTAAAACTGATATTAAAAGTTTCAAATATATCCTTTAATTACTAAAATTTGTATACAACATGATTTAAAGTCAAATCCTGAATTCATCTAGTGAAAAATGAACCCCAACCAAGAATAATCATCACGAAGTATATAAATTACATTTTTAACGTGCAGTTATTTAAGGCCACACACGCACATTCACCCCCCAGACTCCCCGGGACACGTAATCCAGGGTTGTGGTCCAAGTGGACTCTAGAGTTTGGGCCGCAGGGATCCGACCACCGGCTTGTCTGAGCTGAACTCTTTCCACCAGGACGGCCGCTCCAGAACCTTGTCGCCCTGCATGACCGTCGCCCACAGGTTCTTGTAGAGCTACGAGCGAGACACAAAGGAGAGGAGCGTTCATTTACACGACCTTCAGAAGTTAGGAGTCACGTAGACATGTCCTTATTGTTCAAAGCACTGTTTCTTCAATGAAGATACATTAAATGAATCATAAACTCTCTACATGTTAATGTGTAGATGACTATTCTCTGGTGTTAATGAAGTCTCTACAGAGGTGTGTAGAGGCCCATCTCCAGTGTTCTAGTGGTACATTGTATTCTCGCCTTAGAAGACTAACGGAGGGGGAGAAAACCCTTTAAACCCTTTTGATGTGAGCACAGCTGAAAACAGTTATGCTGGTGAAGCTATAAAACTGGCCTTCCTTTGAGCAACAAGAAGAACAACATTAATATTTACAATATATACAATCATTATTTATAACCTAGTCCATATCTTGACTAGATTTGATATTCATTTGATAAATAAACATTTGATGACATGGAAAACACCAGATTGTCTGGGTGACCTCAAAACTTTCAACGGTGGTGTATCTCTCATGAAGATTAAAACATCCCCAAAAAAGAAACAAAGACTGGGACTGGGACCATGTTCCTAATCCACCTTTCTCCCAGGACTGGAGAACACAAAGACAAGGGGATTGTGGGTGTTCTGATACGATCGAGTTCCCTCCCTGTAGAATCATAACTTCCTGTCTGATGATCAAAGCCCACAAGAGAAGGCCGAGCCGTCGAGGATTCTGTAAACAAGCTACCGGCTCGTTGTCAACGTCACTTCTCTTCCCGCAGTCAGAGCATCAAGCCAAACAGCTGCATGAATTACGGCCCGGAGCCTCTCCATGTTATTTGTACTCGACCGCAGCTGAACAGGAAGTTTGTTTGTATGGTTATATTTCAATTCATCCGGAGATCCAGAGCGGGGTTGTTGTTCGAGGCTTAGAGGAAGACACAGGTTACACAAACAGAGGACAAACTTCTCCTGAGCCGCAGCGGGGATAGAGTTACAACATCGAACTCCTGAATGACTCCACTTCTATGGGATTAGATAAACAAGTCATCATTCCAACTCTATCTATTTGAGATTTCTGTGAAAACATTTCGTACAATCAACTTTTGGTATTTCTCACCAAAAACTACATTTGACCACAATTAAATTGATCATGATAAAGGTCTGTTTTATTTAATTGATCATGATAAAGGTTTAATTTACTCAAATCATGATAAAAGGTTTAATTTATTTAATTTATAATGTTAAAAGGTTTAATTTATTTATCATGATAAAGGTTTAATTTATTTATCAGGTTTAATTTACTTAATTTATAATGATAAAGGTTTAATTTATTTAATTCATCATAACGGTTTAATTTATTTTATTTCTAATGTTAAAAGGTTTAATTTATAATGATAATGGTTTAATTTATTAAATGATAAAGGTTTAATTAATTTAATTTATAATGTTAAAAGGTTTAATTTATTTATCATGATAAAGGTTTAATTTATTTAATTTATCAGGTTTAATTTCTTTAATTCATCATGATAAAAGGTTTAATTTACAATGATAAAGGTTTAATTTATAATGATAAAGGTTTAATTTATTTAATTTATAATGATAAAGGTTTAATTTATTTATAATGTTAAAAGGTTTAATTTATTTTATTTATTATGTTAAAAGGTTTAATTCATCATGATAAAGGTTTAATTTATTTAATACATCATGATAAAAGGTTTAATTTACTTAATTTCTCTTGATAATGGTTTAATTTATTAAATGATAAAGGTTTAATTTACTTGCACCCCAATTCTGGTTCTGACTGAATGGAGCTTGAACGCATCATGGGGTAACTTGCTGCTAACAGCCAATGTCGTCCTTACACATAATTAGAGCCCCCCCCCCCCCCCCTCAATGGAAACTTCCTCATTTCAAAAGTGAAACTTAAATCTTATGTAGTCGTAGTTCTGCTCATTAGCCCCGCCCCTTCCTCTTGTTATTGCTTCATGTCTTTATCCATGAAGACCCTCAGAGGCCAAGAAGACAGACAGGAAGTCAGAGGAATTAAGCTATAAACTCTCAAACTGGAATCCAAGTCCTCTGTTCAAATAACCGTGACCCCGAGGTGGAGCAGCAGAGACAGGAGGGAAAGCAACAGGAAGTGCAGCCGAGGTCCCGTCAACAACCGTCAGACGAGCAAACGCTGTGTTGTCCTGGAAGAGACGAGAGCCTGAACCTCACTTAGTGTCCCAGAGGGGTCCACGGGGGGGGGGGACTTATTATGGGAACTTCTCTACTTATTGTATTTATTATTATTTGTGCGTGTGTGTGTGTTCACCTGTCCATCTGCGTTGCCGATGGGCGAGTTGAGAATGAAATCCGGAGGTGCAAAAACATCCACCAACGCTACGGCGTCGTCCTTCAACTGTCACACACACACACTCAGAGTTAGGAGGGAGGAGCAGAACCTACCACGACAGGTAGGAAGTAGAGAAGGACACACACACTGCAGTGGTTGTGTACCTGGGAGCAGAGAGCGAGAATGGCCATCTGGACCAACTCGTTGGGCTTCCTCCCACTCAGGTACCCACCTGTAGGGAGGAGACACCATGAGGACACGTGTAGAGGACACGTGTGTAGAGGACACGTGTGTAGAGGACATGTGCAGAGGACATGTGCGGAGGACATGTGTGGAGGACATGTGCAGAGGACATGTGCAGAGGACATGTGCGCAGAGGACATGTGCGTAGAGGACATGTGTAGAGGACATGTGCGCAGAGGACATATGCGTAGAGGACATGTGTAGAGGACATGTATAGAGGACATGTGTAGAGGACATGTGTAGAGGACATGTGTAGAGGACATGTGTAGAGGACATGTGTGTAGAGGACATGTGTAGAGGACATGTGTAGAGGACATGTGTAGAGGACATGTGTGTAGAGGACATGTGTAGAGGACATGTGTAGAGGACATGTATAGAGGACATGTGTAGAGGACATGTGTAGAGGACATGTATAGAGGACATGTGTAGAGGACATGTATAGAGGACATGTATAGAGGACATGTGTAGAGGACATGTATAGAGGACATGTATAGAGGACATGTGTGTAGAGGACATGTGTGTAGAGGACATGTGTAGAGGACATGTGTAGAGGACATGTGTGTAGAGGACATGTGTAGAGGACATGTATAGAGGACATGTGTAGAGGACATGTGTAGAGGACATGTGTAGAGGACATGTGTAGAGGACATGTGTGTAGAGGACATGTGTGTAGAGGACATGTGTAGAGGACATGTATAGAGGACATGTGCAGAGGACATGTGCAGAGGACATGTGTGTAGAGGACATGTGTGTAGAGGACATGTATAGAGGACATGTATAGAGGACATGTGTAGAGGACATGTGTAGACAACATGTGTGTAGAGGACATGTGTAGACGACATATGTGTAGAGGACATTTGTAGAGGACATGTGTAGACGACATGTGTGTAGAGGACATGTGTAGAGGACATGTATAGAGGACATGTTTAGAGGACATGTGTAGAGGACATGTATAGAGGACATGTATAGAGGACATGTATAGAGGACATGTATAGAGGACATGCGTAGAGGACATGCGTAGAGGACATGTATAGAGGACATGTATAGAGGACATGTATAGAGGACATGTATAGAGGACATGTATAGAGGACATGTATAGAGGACATGTATAGAGGACATGTATAGAGGACATGTGTGTAGAGGACATGTATAGAGGACATGTGTAGATGACATGTGTGTAGATGACATGTGTAGAGGACATGTATAGAGGACATGTGTAGAGGACATGTGTAGAGGACATGTGTGTAGAGGACATGTGTAGAGGACATGTGTAGAGGACATGTGTAGAGGACATGTGTAGAGGACATGTGTAGAGGACATGTATAGAGGACATGTGCAGAGGACATGTGCAGAGGACATGTGCAGAGGACATGTGTAGAGGACATGTGTAGAGGACATGTGTAGAGGACATGTATAGAGGACATGTGTAGAGGACATGTGTAGAGGACATGTGTAGAGGACATGTATAGAGGACATGTATAGAGGACATGTGTGTAGAGGACATGTGTAGAGGACATGTATAGAGGACATGTGTAGAGGACATGTGTAGAGGACATGTGTAGAGGACATGTGTAGAGGACATGTGTAGAGGACATGTGTAGAGGACATGTATAGAGGACATGTGTAGAGGACATGTGTAGAGGACATGTGTAGAGGACATGTATAGAGGACATGTATAGAGGACATGTGTAGAGGACATGTATAGAGGACATGTGTAGAGGACATGTATAGAGGACATGTATAGAGGACATGTGTAGAGGACATGTGTAGAGGACATGTGTAGAGGACATGTGTAGAGGACATGTGTAGAGGACAGACCCTGGTACAGTGTGGCCATGTGGCTGCTGAGGCTCCACAGCCCGTACAGCGCACACAGCTGGCTCAGCACTGGTCTGAGACCAGCCGGTGTGTCCTCAGCAGAGACCTGGGCAGCAAACCTCTGGAGGCAGTTGAGCTCGATGTAGGCGATGGCCAGGGAGCGGCAGTAGTAAACCTGCACACAAAGACACACACACACAGTATAGTTGGAGCTACTGCCAGAGCAGAAGCAGAACAACACACTATTTGTTTTGTTATTTCTGAATGTTCATATTCCATGAGTCCAGGATGTCTGTGGCTGCAGCCGAGGAGGAGGAGGAGGAGGAGTGGACGAAGCCTGCAGACATTACATTTGGATCGAGGCCATTTGGGGTTTTTTGCAACCAGTGAACGGAAGTGACCATATTTACGAGGAGGGATGTAGAGGCGCTGTTTCTGGCTCTGGTAGAGACCTGCCAATCAAGTTGCCCCCTAAAGCGTCCCCTGCTTTATGGTCTGTAGACTCTAGATGACCATCATGCTGTATAGAAGACTAGAAACTAGAGACTGAGACAAAAACTCATGTTTACAATGTTTACTGAGGGAATACATCAAGAGAAGTAGAGTCACTATATAGACTTCTATACAACCAGAGGAGTCACTATATAGACTTCTATACAACCAGAGGAGTTACCTTTTAAAGGAATGAGTGGATATATTACACATGGCTGGTATTTACGCTGTGAAGGACTTAACATGACAGACCTGTCTTATATTATTTGACAGCAACAGTATTTTTTTAAATTGCACAGCACATGGGAAATACATAACGTACAGAACTTATTTAGAATATGTAGTCACACTGTACATGAACTTGGAAAAAGCTGCACAGTTAAAACAAGCTGAACGCTTAACTCTCTGGAACCATTACATTTATACAGCCAACATTAAACATGCGTGTGTATCATATTAATGCTAACCATAACAAATAAATGCAGTGACACACACACATTTCCGAGAACCACGAGGCCCGCCCGTCTGACCCGGTGACCTCCAGCTGCATCTCATTAACGTGTGACACAATAACACAAACCAGATGACGGCAGAACATCCGTTATGCTGTTCATGATCAGCTGCAACATTATGTCCACCTCAGAGCTACTTTATTTCAAATAGGGGACAGAGGGAACGAATGAATACAGACGGGGTGAAAAAACTAAAACAAATGTTATTCAAAAGGCTGTTTATATATATATATATACACACACACACACACACTACCGTTCAAAGGTCTGGGCTCACCAGACTATCTGGTGTTTAACATGAAAACTCACTTTTATTTATCAAATTTATATAAAATAGTCAAAACCTTGACAAGGTTATAAATAATTATGTTTATAATAAATATTAATGTTGTTCTTGTGGCTCAAAGGAAGGCCAGTTTTATAGCTTCACCAGCATAACTGTTTTCAGCTGCGCTCACATCAAAAGGGTATAATGGGTTTTCTACCCCTCCGTTCGTCTTCTAAGGCCAGAACACAATGTACCACGAGAACACTGGAGATGGGTCTCTACACACCTCTGTAGAGACTTCATTAACACCAGAGAATAGTCATCTACACATTAACATGTGGAGAGTTTATGATTCATTTAATGTATCTTCATTGGAAAAACAGTGCTTGGAAACATAAGGACATTTCTACGTGACTCCAAACTTTTGAACGGTAGTGTGTGTGTGTATATATCTCTCTAACATTTCCCCTTGACCTCACAAACCACTCAAAGGAAGGCTCCTTCCTACCTGGCTGCTGTTGCGGGCCTCAAAGTCGTCCTTCCCCTGCGCCCTCTGCTCTTCAAGCCTCCTCCGGCTCTCTTCCAGCAGGAAACACACCAGCCACTTATAAGCTGCCAGCGGCACTGAAGTGACCAAGAGACAGAACATTCAACAAGTTACTCTGGGAAACCACCGTGGACATGATGAATGTGACAGGTGAAGGGCGTTGGTCAAACCAGTGGTTCTCAAGCTTTTTCTGCCGCGCCCCAAGACAATGTCACTAAAACGACTAAATGGTCCACGCTGAATTTGCATTGAAATAACATCGTTTTGTGACTCCTCCATTTGGGCTTTTTCAAATAATATAATTATTTTGTAATCACTTTCAAGATGGCTCCGTCAGACCAAAAATCGAATACAAGTTTCCAATCACTTTATTATAATACAGTTCTATCTAGAAAACAGCATATAGTGGCTGCAATTAACATGTTTGGCACTGAATATATAAGAAAATAACAATAAAATATGATCTGTGAAAAACTAAACAAAAAAAGTTCAAATATAAATATTTGGTAAGAAAGAGTTTCAATGAGTTTTGAATATCTTTTCAAAACAACAATAACGTAACGGAGTTTCAGGCTTGATACTCAATTCATGCTCAATGTTGAGCTCTTGTTTTGAAGGGCCACAGCAGGAAAGCCGATCTCACGGAGGTAGGATGTGGCAAGTAACGTCGTAACGTAAACATTTACAATAAACTACCGGCACTTCACTCTTTATTTATTAATGACTTATGTCTGTGTACTGTGTAACATGTTCTCAATAAAGGTCTTGAAATTATTTTATTTTTTAAAATCTTCTGCAATTCCCCTCGCGCCCCACCTGTAATTCCTTGGTGCCCCACTAGGGGGGCGCGCCCCACAGTTTGAAGGGAACGACTCCCTTCTGACTTCCTGCAGTACCTGCAGAGTCCATGCACTGCTCCGTGGTTGTTGCTGTGAACTTGGTTTCCAGGATCTGGTGGAAGTGGTCCAGGAAGTCCACCGTGTGGAATGGAGACTCGATCCGCACGCCGTCTGAAACCAGGAGCGCAGACTCAAAGAGACCAATCGCAACAGCGGGGGAGGAGCCCCAAGAGAATCACCAAACTCACACCATAAGACCAGCTGTTGGGTGGAGGCGGGGCTACAGCGGAGTTAATCAGATGTATTTACTCAAAGGAGTCGAAGAGACATTATAGATGAAGCAGAGAACATACTCTAAATACAGCTCACGCCAGAGGAGGACATGGACATCTTTGTTCGGGGGCAATGTTTGCCCCACTGACTGAACTTCAGGGGGAACTAAAAATACATTGTGGCCACTTTTTAAAAATGTGTGTAATTCATTTAAAAGCTGGTTCATGCCCTGTGCACTGACCTCTGTGCTTGTTGTGCAGCCTCCTTCACAATAAAAGCTGGTTTATGCCCTGTGCACTGACCTCTGTGCTTGTTGTGCAGCCTCCTTCACAATAAAAGCTGGTTTAACCCCTGTGCACTGACCTCTGTGCTTGTTGTGCAGCCTCCTTCACAATAAAAGCTGGTTTATGCCCTGTGCACTGACCTCTGTGCTTGTTGTGCAGCCTCCTTCACAATAAAAGCTGGTTTAACCCCTGTGCACTGACCTCTGTGCTTGTTGTGCAGCCTCCTTCACAATAAAAGCTGGTTTAACCCCTGTGCACCAACCTGTGCTTGTTGTGCAGTCTCCTTCACAATAAAAGCTGGTTTAACCCCTGTGCACTGACCTGTGCTTGGCGTGCAGCCTCCTTCACAATAAAAGCTGGTTTAACCCCTGTGCACTGACCTGTGCTTGGCGTGCAGCCTCCTTCACAATAAAAGCTGGTTTAACCCCTGTGCACTGACCTCTGTGCTTGTTGTGCAGCCTCCTTCACAATAAAAGCTGGTTTAACCCCTGTGCACTGACCTCTGTGCTTGTTGTGCAGCCTCCTTCACAATAAAAGCTGGTTTAACCCCTGTGCACCGACCTGTGCTTGTTGTGCAGTCTCTTTCACAATAAAAGCTGGTTTAACCCCTGTGCTTGTTATGCAGCCTCCTTCACAATAAAAGCTGGTTTAAATACTGTGCACTGACCTCTGTGCTTGGCGTGCAGCCTCCTTCACAATAAAAGCTGGTTTAACCCCTGTGCACTGACCTCTGTGCTTGGCGTGCAGCCTCCTTCACAATAAAAGCTGGTTTAACCCCTGTGCTTGTTGTGCAGCCTCCTTCACAATAAAAGCTGGTTTAAATACTGTGCACTGACCTCTGTGCTTGGCGTGCAGCCTCCTTCACAATAAAAGCTGGTTTAACCCCTGTGCACTGACCTCTGTGCTTGTTGTGCAGCCTCCTTCACAATAAAAGCTGGTTTAACCCCTGTGCACTGACCTCTGTGCTTGTTGTGCAGCCTCCTTCACAATAAAAGCTGGTTTAACCCCTGTGCACTGACTTCTGTGCTTGGCGTGCAGCCTCCTTCACAATAAAAGCTGGTTTAACCCCTGTGCACTGACCTCTGTGCTTGTTGTGCAGCCTCCTTCACAATAAAAGCTGGTTTAACCCCTGTGCACTGACCTCTGTGCTTGGCGTGCAGCCTCCTTCACAATAAAAGCTGGTTTAACCCCTGTGCACTGACCTCTGTGCTTGGCGTGCAGCCTCCTTCACAATAAAAGCTGGTTTAACCCCTGTGCACTGACCTCTGTGCTTGGCGTGCAGCCTCCTTCACAATAAAAGCTGGTTTAACCCCTGTGCACTGACCTCTGTGCTTGTTGTGCAGCCAGCTCAGCAGGTAGTTGCTGGTCTGCTGCAGCAACACGTTGTTGTCTCCTTCGTACGTGCAGTTTGGATCGTTGTCATTACGCAGATCGCCCAACCGGTTCACTGGAAGAGAGAGGAAAGGTAGTCAGGTCTCTGAGTGTGCGTGTGTGTGTGTGTGTGTGTGTGTATGTGTGTGTGTATGTGTGTGTGACTGACTGGCCAGGTATCCGTGTCCACCGCACGCCTCCCTGCACTCCTGGATCCCCCTCTGAGCGGTCCACGAGCACAGAGGCTTACTGGAGCAGCCCATGGCGTGGATCTCCCTGCCCATGTCCGCCTGAACACACACACACAGAGACACACACACACACACACAGACCAGTTCATACAGAGCATACCTCCGGACATGCACATGCATGTTGCACCCCGCCCTGACTCACTTGTCTCTCACTCTTCTCCTTCATCATCTGTCCGAGCTGAAACTCGATGAAGTTCATGAAGAGAGATTTGGAGAAATGGTCCAGAGCGTAAGCTGCTGCGAGGTACGGGATCAGACGCCATTGCTGGAGAGAGAAGGACATCAGTCACATGGCGTCAGCCCAGGTACGTTCTAGTTTGATGGACCGTGTCCTCACCTGTAACTGGTACTCCAACACTGGGATCTCCTCCGTGTTTTGGGGTCCGAACTGCCTCCTGGTGGCGGAGAAGCGTATGGCGACGATCAGAGCCAGCTTCAGGTTGACCTGCGCCATCCTGGTGATGGACAACCGCCCCCCCGACAGGGCCCCGAGAGACTCCCCGAAACGCTTGTTGGGATCCTGAAGGAGAGGAAAGATGGAGACATGAGGAACAACTGAAGAGAAAAAGGAACATTTATGGATTTATAATATCCCTCGATTTGAAATCACAAGATTTTGGAAAGCTGATAAGATATTTCTAACAACATATTATAACAACTTCTCAGCGTGGCGTTTGAGAACCCGTTTGTGTCAGATTCAGACCGGGCTAAAGCGATGACGAAATATCTGTTGGCCGCAGCCCAACAACATGGCCTCCAGTACCATCCGTAGAGCTCTGATCACCAGAGAAGTGGATCCAGGATTACCCCCCAATAACCCCTAACACCTCCGCTGAGAGTCTGGTACCGACAGCCGCTAGAGGCCCGATGTCGATATCCACCACAGATAACAGGAACCACATAAATGATGCCGTGATAGAATGTCATCAGTTTGGCATCCCGATGGGGAATCCCAGTGAGCCAGAGGAAGCGCCTCCTTGGTTTCAGTTTTCTGTCAGAGAGCAACGTCACCAACGACCAGCACTGCAGGTCAAGAGCGTCCATCACGTCTGGGTGTGTTCTGTAATCATCTTCAAATGGTCACAATGTCTCAGGAAAGTGTTTTTAAAATAACTTTTAGAAAGTTATTTGCCTAATAATCAAAATCTGACATAACTGCATAATTTCTCACCTGAGAAAGCCTGAAAGTTTTACCAAAGCCCCGACCTAAGGACCTGAACCTGCTCCTCGAGGTCTTATGGTGTGTTCACACCGGACGCGGCGAAATTTCGAAGCGCGTCAAGATTACATGCAAAGTCAATGCACAGCTGCGTAGAAGCTGCGTATTTCCCAGCGAGCAGCGCGTCAGACGCATTTGAAGCAGCAGAACAGAGAGTTTGCCGCGGGGCGAACAGAGCCAACAGACGCAGCTCGGCGACGCGCGAGTTGAAATTTCCCAACTCCGGCAGCAAAAACGCGTGAGTCATAGTTGCGTCAGCCAATCAGCATTGAGCAGCTCCGCTCGTCATCGTCCTGCCGGTTTAGAAAGTGGAGGAAAAGATTATTGTCGCCGTCTGTGGGCACCCCGAACTTTATGACACAACTCTTTTTACTTACCGAAACCGGAGCTATAAAGATGAAGTGTGGAAGAAGGTCGGAGAAACCGTGGGACTACCTGGTAAGTTTTGAATGTATGTATTTGCTTTTATTCTAGATATTTGTTGTACTTTACTATCAACCAACCGCCGGCATATGTGTGTCATGGCAGAGAAGATCTGCCTCCGGAGGTGGAAAAGTCTCAGAGACACGTATCAAAGAGAGAAGAAGAGAGAGAGAGAAGCGCAGTGGGAGTGCAGCTCAGTCCACTAACAAGTGGAAGTACTCTGCGGTTGCGACGCGTCTGGTGTGAACACACTTTTTTCCGACGCGCGTCGAGACTGCTGCGTCAGACGCGTGGAGAATTTTTTCGACGCGTCCGGTGTGAACGCACCATGAGGGACATTATTTTAGGGATAACTACGGAGGCGGAGCCAAGCCACTGAACCAAGTGAGCCTGTTATGGACCACATTTCAATTTCGGAATCAATAGGTCTTTTACAAATCTAGCACATTTTTAGTCCAGTGGAATGTGAGCTCGTGGGTTAGGGACGGGTCCAGGACCCAGATGCATTGTGGTTGCTCCACATTTTCTCTACTGCAGCCAAAACACGGTCACCTCGCCATCTTGGTTTCTTGAAACCAGTGAATAGAAGGACAACATTTAAGGCTTTAAAACAGTGTTCCACCAACCAGCGGGAGACATGACAAGGACTACGTTGTATCAGATCAATATTAATCTGACGACAGGCACCATTATACTTTAATAAAGTCTGCAAGTAAAATATAAGTTTGTTAACCCAAATGCATCTCAAATATGAACACATTATAGAGACTATATCACAGGTGACAAACACACGGCCCGCCGAGTCAGTTTATGTGGCCCTTGGCGGCTTGAAAGACATATGATCACCTTTTCTTTAAAAAAAATGTAAAAAAATCCTGTGCTTTTATTTTGAAGGTTTCAAATTAAATAGATTTACATTATAATATGAGAGACATTTAATTATGTACAATATTTCTAGACTCAAAGAACAATAATCAAATGCAAAAAGAGTTAGTTAACAATATGTTCGGGAGTAGTTTCTACATTTATATATTTCTGTTACAGCCGGCTCTTTGAGGGACGCCATGACGCTGATGTGGCCCACAGGCGGACGCCCCTGGACTAAATTGTATCTCTACGATATATTTCCAATATGGTAGAGCAACACTGGCTGCCGTTTCTGTCTTGCATCTTTAATTAAACCCTGAACAGCATGGGCAACACTCATGTGGGAACTGTATTCATATCAAGATGTTAAACTATGTATTATGTGCAACGCAAGCTCCTGGTTGTGTGACAGTCACATGACTGACAGGAGGAGACATCAAAGGGTTCAATCATCTTTAATGTTTGAGCAGGCTGCGTGTTCAGAGAAGTTATGAAGTTCATCTGAGCACTTCTTCTCCACGCTGGTTACGTTTCACTTATGAAATATGAATCCCTCAGTCCTCAGTGCAAAGCAAGCCGGGGTCTTTCAAGAGAAACTCACACAAACTACCTTTTCAAAAGTCTTTGAATGCCACGTCCGACTGACCTTGAATGGAGTCACGTAGCGGCCATCGGGGGTGACGTCTCCAGTCTTGTTCAGCAGATTCTCCCGAGGGATCCTCACGTTGTGAAACACGGCGAAGCTGAAGGGAGAAGATGGGGAAGCTTCGGTTACCCCGACGACCGTGTGAGGAACACGAGAGCAGGAAATGGACTCGGGAGTGGTCCGTATGAATGATGACTCGGCATCTGTGTGGCGTCGGGGTGGGAGGCCCCCAGAACAGAACTGGTAACCAGCTGGGAGGAGCCTGAAGACGCCTGGTCACTTTGAGGCCGGCGATGAAGATCACAAGTCTCCGTTGCCGTGGCGACAGACAACAGCGCAGCCTCCCTCTCTCCTCGGGCTGGAGAACTCATAAACTCATCGTAACACATGTGGAGCAGGTCCAACCTCACACCCAGGACCTGGTCTAGCCTCACACCCAGGACCTGGTCCACCCTCACACCCAGGACCTGGTCCAACCTCACACCCAGGACCTGGTCCACCATCACACCCAGGACCTGGTCTAGCCTCACACCCAGGACCTGGTCCACCCTCACACCCAGGACCTGGTCCACCCTCACACCCAGGACCTGGTCTAGCCTCACACCCAGGACCTGGTCCACCATCACACCCAGGACCTGGTCCACCATCACACCCAGGACCTGGTCTAGCCTCACACCCAGGACCTGGTCCAACCTCACACCCAGGACCTGGTCCACCATCACACCCAGGACCTGGTCCACCATCACACCCAGGACCTGGTCCACCCTCACACCCAGGACCTGGTCCACCCTCACACCCAGGACCTGGTCTAACCTCACACACAGGACCTGGTCCACCCTCACACCCAGGACCTGGTCCACCCTCACACCCAGGACCTGGTCCACCCTCACACCCAGGACCTGGTCTAACCTCACACACAGGACCTGGTCCACCCTCACACCCAGGACCTGGTCCACCATCACACCCAGGACCTGGTCTAACCTCACACCCAGGACCTGGTCTAACCTCACACCCAGGACCTGGTCCAACCTCACACCCAGGACCTGGTCCACCCTCACACCCAGGACCTGGTCCACCCTCACACCCAGGACCTGGTCCAACCTCACACCCAGGACCTGGTCCACCATCACACCCAGGACCTGGTCCAACCTCACACCCAGGACCTGGTCTAGCCTCACACCCAGGACCTGGTCTAGCCTCACACCCAGGACCTGGTCTAGCCTCACACCCAGGACCTGGTCTAGCCTCACACCCAGGACCTGGTCCAACCTCACACCCAGGACCACCATCACACCCAGGACCTGGTCCACCCTCACACCCAGGACCTGGTCTAACCTCACACCCAGGACCTGGTCCACCATCACACCCAGGACCTGGTCCAACCTCACACCCAGGACCTGGTCCACCATCACACCCAGGACCTGGTCCAGCCTCACACCCAGGACCTGGTCTAGCCTCACACCCAGGACCTGGTCCAACCTCACACCCAGGACCTCGTCCAACCTCACACCCAGGACCTGGTCTAGCCTCACACCCAGGACCTGGTCTAGCCTCACACCCAGGACCTGGTCCAACCTCACACCCAGGACCTGGTCCAACCTCACACCCAGGACCTGGTCCAACCTCACACCCAGGACCTGGTCTAACCTCACACCCAGGACCTGGTCCACCCTCACACCCAGGACCTGGTCTAACCTCACACCCAGGACCTGGTCCAACCTCACACCCAGGACCTGGTCCACCCTCACACCCAGGACCTGGTCCAACCTCACACCCAGGACCTGGTCCACCATCACACCCAGGACCTGGTCCAACCTCACACCCAGGACCTGGTCTAGCCTCACACCCAGGACCTGGTCCAACCTCACACCCAGGACCTGGTCCACCCTCACACCCAGGACCTGGTCTAACCTCACACACAGGACCTGGTCCAACCCAGAAACTAAAAACACATCTTTTTTCCGACTATATCTGGATTAAAAAACAGATGAGCGCTTCAGTGGCTCTCATTGTAGTCGTACTTATAGATTACTTCTGGTACTTTGACTCTTGAAGAAATGTTTTGTTCTGTATTCTTGTTGTTCTGAGTTTGTCCTCTTGGTTGAATTCACTTGTTGTCAGTCTCTTTGGATAAAAGCGTCAGCTAAAGGACATGTAATAAATGGTTTATTAATGCTGAAACTGTTTTGGGGTCAAAGGTCTGTGTGTGGCCTCCCTTCCTGTCTCTTTTCATTCTGCTTCCATAGGGCTACGTGTGTCATGTCCTCCTCGTGCTGCCTTTGGACATATGGGCTGGGCTTCCTTACAACAGACCACCACAGGCTGTGGAGCGACTGTGGCGTCCAGCAGGCTCACGGCCCCTCCTCCTCCTGCTGCCACCTACCCGTTGTCCAGTCCGTTCTGACCCAGCTTCTTGCCCATGTCTCCCACCAGCACCCCAGGCAGAGCCAGCAGCGTCTTGGGATCTCTCACCTGCAGAGCAACAACAACACGGAGTGCATTATTGAAACAGGATTAATATGTGTTATAATAATGTGTCTGGATGACTTGTGTTAAAAAGCCATCCATGGTCAAATGTGCCAGTTTGATGCTGGTTCCGAGTCCACATGGTGGTGTTTGAGTACGACATACATGTTCTTCAGGAACTTCAAACGCTTATACAGAATACAGAGTTACACTCCAGCCAGTGTCTCTTAAAAAGTGAACTTTTTCTTTCATGAATATCAGAACAGTGCCGGCATGTTCATATAAACTGTCCGTTCAAAATATTGTTTTTGAGAATCAATACGGTCACAAAAGCTGACTGCGATACTCGGGTCCATGTAGACTTTCCCTCAACAGAGATAACCTCAGTGTGTATGGCGCGGCTGAGGTCACATGTTCTTTTAGCATCACAGCTGCTCTCAGACTGTCAGTAATTGTGACTCGGCTTAAAACTGGATGTGTTGTGACATTAGATGTTTAAGCTGCTTCAGTGATTGGCCCTCCCCCGGACTCACTGAAAGAGGGCCAAGCTAGAAAACAATCATTTCTTTTTGAAGGCCGTCCACCAAGCCGTGTTAAGTGGAATCAGAAGGTCTTCAGAGACCCAGGAGGCCTCGGTGTTCCACTGAGTCACTCAGAAGGTCTTTCGTTCCAGCAGCAGTTCGATTTTAAATGAACACCTGTATGTATTTATTTATTTATTTTGATTTAGCATGTTTCTGATAAGTTTACTTTACCTTCTGGTTGTCTGTTCCTTGTCGTGTGTTTCTCGTCTGTATGCCTTGTTGCTGGCGAATGAGTTTCCCCACTGGGGATTAATAAAGTTTTCTAATCTAATCTAATCTTTTATTTCATAATTTTGAAACAGCGACCACACGTCGTGTAACGAGTCCAGAGGTGATCGACTCCTCGAGGCCTTTGTATGGCTTCATTGTCGCACTGCCCGGCGCTCGCTGGTCACACTGCGTCTGCAGCCGCGTGGCGTCGCATCAGTCCGATAGCAGCCGGCTGTAAACGGGTCGAAGGTTCAGATTCTCACCGGCACGACGAAGGAGTGCAGGCCGTGGCACGCCCGGTCCGGCGTGTAGAGCTGAGCGAACAGCAAGGTGTGAGTCGCCGTCTTGCCGAGGTTCCCCACCCAGAACTTGGCGGCCTCGAAGTCCGGAGAGTTGATCACAAACTCCTGAGGGGGAGAGAGTTCAATCTCGTCTGCAACCGGGGACGTGTGTGTGTGTATATATATGTATATACAGTGGGTACGGAAAGTATTCAGACCCCTTTAAATGTTCACTCTTTGTTCCATTTGCTAAAATCAAAACAGTTCTTTTTTTTCTCATTAATGTAACTCAGCTCCATCTTGACAGAAAAAAACAGAACTGTAGAAATGTTTGCAAATCTATTAAAAAAGAAAAAGTGAAATAGCACATGGTCCTCAGACCCGTTGCTCAGTGTTGAGGAGAAGCCTTCGGAGCTTGTACAGCAGGAGTCTAAATATATACACTACCGTTCAAAAGTTTGGGATCACTTAGAAATGTCCTTATTTTTCAAAGAAAAGCATTGTTTTTTCCAATGAAGATAACATTAAATCAATCAGAAATACACTCTATACATTGTTAATGTGGTAAATGACTATTCTAGGTGGAAACGTCTGGTTTCTAATGAAATATCTCCATAGGTGTATAGAGGCCCATTTCCATCATCACTCCAGTGTTCTAATGGTACATTGTGTTTGCTAATCGCCTTAGAAGACTAATGGATGATTAGAAAACCCTTGAAAACCCTTGTGCAATTATGTTAGCACAGCTGAAAACTGTTTTGCTGATGAGAGAAGCTATAGAACTGGCCTTCCTTTGAGCTAGTTGATTATCTGGAGCATCACATTTGTGGGTTCGATAACTCTCAAAATGGCCAGAAAAAAAGAACTTTCATGTGAAACTCGCCAGTCTATTCTTGTTCTTAGAAATGAAGGCTATTCCATGCGAGAAATTGCAAAGAAACTGAAAATGTCCTCCAGCGGTGTGTACTACTCCCTTCAGAGAACAGCACCAACGGGCTCTAACCAGAGCAGAAAGAGACGTGGGAGGCCCCGGTGCACAACTCAGCAAGAAGACAAGTACATTAGAGTCTCTAGTTTGAGAAATAGACGCCTCACAGGTCCTCAACTGGCAGCTTCTTTAAATGGTACCCGAAACGCCAGTGTCAACGCCGACAGTGAAGAGGCGACTCGGGATGCTGGCCTTCTAGGCAGAGTGGCAAAGAAAAGCCATATCTGAGACTGGCCAATCAAAAGAAAAGATTGGTATGGGCAAAAGAACACAGGCATTGGACAGAGGAAGATTGGAAAAAGGTGTTCTGGACAGATGAATCCAAGTTTGAGGTGTTTGGATCACACAGAAGAACATTTGTGAGACGCAGAACAGGTGAAAAGATGCTGGAAGAGTGCCTGACACCATCTGTCAAGCATGGTGGAGGTCATGTGATGGTCTGGGGCTGCTTTGGTGCTGGGAAAGTGGGAGGTACCAGGTAAAAGGGATTTTAAATAAGGAAGGCTATCACTCCATTTGGCAACGCCATGCCATATACCCTGTGGGCAGCGCTTGATTGGAGCCAATGTCCTCCTCCAACAGGACAATGACCCAAAGCACACCTCCACATTGTGCAAGAACTATTGAGGGAAGAAGCAGGCAGCTTGCTGTCTGTAATGGAGTGGCCAGTCACCAGATCTCAACCCCATTGAGCTGTTGTGGGAGCAGCTTGACCGTATGGTCCTCAAGAAGTGCCCATCAAGCCAATCCAACTTGTGGAGGTGCTTCAGGAAGCGTGGGGTGACATTTCAACAGATTACCTCAACAAATTAACAGCTAGAATGACAAAGGTCTGCAATGCTGTAATTGCTGCAAAAGGAGCATTCTTTGACGAAAGCAAAGTTTGAAGAAAAAAATTAATACTTCAAATACAAATCATTATTTCTAACCTTGTCAATGTCTTGACTATATTTTCTATACATTTTGCAACTCATTTGATAAATAAAAATGTGGAAAACACGAAATTGTCTGGGTGATCCCAAACTTTTGAACGGTAGTGTATATATATATATATATATATATTAGGGCTGTGAAACGATTAAAAATTTTAATCAAATTAATCACAGGTTTCTGTGGATTAATCATGATTAATCACATATTACCAATATTCTCGGTATATTTTTGTGAGAACATAAAGATTTATGACAAAAGCCGGATATATACATTTATACACAGGGGTGCACATAACTTGCTCACTGGGGGGGGGGGGGTGCAAGTGACTTTTTTTTCGTCCCGATGTGCGTGCACACGCCGGCATCGGAGCTCTGCGGCGCGCGAGCAGGAGATCGGAGTTGTGTTAACGCGACACGTAGAGACAGAATGACATGCTGCTGTAGAGACGACCAACAACAGACGGATTGGAAGCTCATTCTGCGCATGCGGTAAATGCGGTAAAAAAATTTAACTAATTAATCCTGTAATTTAATCATAACGCGTTATTTTTCACAGCACTAATATATATATATATATTTATACACATGTATGTGTATGCATATATGTGTGTGTGTGTGTGCTGACCTGCGTGGCGGGGTCATACGTTGCCGTGGTCCTCATGGCTCTGGTGTTGCTGCCGTGGCTCAGCTCGGTCAGTGCGAAGCAACCGAACGTCTACGAAGAGATCCGTGATGACGACGATGATGATGATGACGATGATGACCCGAGTGCGATCAGCTGGAAAGCTGTGCAGAACTCTTACCGTCATGTTTTCGATATTTTCGACAAACTTCATGTGTCTTCCCGATCCCGTGCTGGCAACAGTCGCTCCGAACATCTGGAACAGAAGAAGTTGTTTTTAGCATCTTTGACTGCGACTTCTACGACGTCAATAGACCAATTAAAAAAATATTTAAATGAAAATGGAGACGCAACATAATTATTCATAGATTTAAGATGGACTTGGTTAAATCGCTTTAGAAGTGGTCCTGCACCACCTCCACTGGCTCCCGGTCAAGTTCAGGATAGACTTCAAACTCCTACTCATCACCTACAAAGCCCTCAACAACCTGGCCCCTCCCCATCTCTCTGACTCCTCCCCCTCCACGCTCCAACCCGTTGCCTCAGGTCCGCCGGCACAACCGCTCTGAAGACCATCAGGACCAAGCGCCGGACCTGGGATGACCAGGCCTTCTTAGCAGCTGCCCCCCCCCCCTCTGGAACGCTCTCCCAGTCCGTCAGGCTCCCAACCTACCATTATTTAAGCCCTCAAAACACACCTCTTCCAACTCGCTCTCTCCTGCTAACCACTGACCCCGATACGACCCCTGACCCCGATACGACCCACACCGCTCCTCCAGTCTGCTTTCCTTTCTTATTGTTACCATACGTCCCATTTGTTTGTTTTGTCTGCTTTCTTTTTGTTTTGTTCCGTTTGTCTCTTGTAAAGCGTCTTTTTGTACTAGAAAAACGCTGTAGAAGTCTGAATTATTATTATTATCATCTCTAATCTCTCCTTCTGGTCACATGACATCTATTGTTCTGTCCATCCTGGAGAGGGATCCTCCTCTGTTCTCTTCTGAAGGTTTCTTCCCTTTTTACCCCTGAAGGGTTATTTGGGAGTTTTTCCTGATCCGATGTGAGGTCAAAGGTCAGGGATGTCTATGTGTACAGATTGTAAAGCACTCAGACAAATTTGTAATTTTTTTAAATGGGCTCTAGAAATAAACTGAATGAATTGAAACTGAATGTACTCGGGCTGCGACTGATGACGTGTCACAAGAACACAAGAACGCTGATTGAGAAACATTACATTACATGTCATTTGGCTGACGCTTTTATCCAAAGCGACTTACAGGACTGTTACATTCATTCACTGTAGACGCAGCTACAGGGAGCAACTCAGGGTTAAGTGCCTTGCTCAAGGACACATCGACTAGGGCGGGGATTGAACCTCCAACCCCCTGATGGAAAGACGGACCTGCTACCCACTCACCCATAGTCGCATAAACGGCTTCAGTCTCTAGTTTCAAGTCTTCTTCTATACATGATGTCATCATATAGTACATAATGGTTAGTCAAACAGACCATAAAGCAGGCTATGCTTCAGGGGCGGGGCTACAAGGTGACTGACAATTTCTCATTTTGCACACCTCAAAAAGAAAGCACACTCACGGCTTTGTTGAGGAAGTACTTGGCCGACATGGCCCAGTCGTACATGCCCAGACAGTCATTGAACACCACGCCCTTCCACGGGTTCTCCATCATCTCGTCCGTCGGCAGGAAGTCGTAGCGGAAGAGCTGCTTCACCCTGCAGACGTTTTATCGGACGCTTTATACGTTTACATTGTACAAAAGTAATAAAAACGTGACCCGACGTCGGTACCTGAGGAAGGTCAGCTCCCTCATCTTCTCCAGAGGGACGTCTTCCCCGGGCTGACGGGCGAACACGGGGTCGCCCTCCAGCGCAGTAAACACCTGCCGCTGCAGAGAAGGAGAGAAATGAAGAGGATGTGATGTGAGGAGGAGCAGTCGGACGACTTCGGGCACCAGAGATGTGTTGTGGTCAGAACACACAGGCTTCTTTCAGCCCAGACGCTGGTCTGAACTGAACCAAATATGTATTGTTGCCACGACCAGAAACAAGTTGTTCCGTTTCAATTTGCTCACCGCGTTTTTCAATACCTCAAGTAGGGGGCATTAATCATTAATGCAACCCACTAAAACCAGAGGCAGGAGCGCCTTGGTAACAGCGCATGCCACATAACCGCAGGTGTAATTTCCAGCCTTTAATCAATCAATCTCTCTCTCTGCCTCTCTTGCTCTCTCACCCTTGCTCGCTCTCATCTGTAAATGTGTACAACTATTCAACTTGATGGCTACCTTGAACGCCATGATGTCCTCTCCCTCGAGGAAGAGGAGCATGTCCTTCCAGTTGAAGGAAGCTTTGTGCCTGTAGAGGTCCAGCGGGCCCCTGGGGAGGTCAGCCACGCCGTGATCCATCGCCTCTACAGTTGCTCTCTGGGAGGAAGAGGAGAAATCCTACGTTGGCAGCGGTGGAGGAAGAACTCAGATGCGTTAATTCAGTACATGTACAACACAGGTAATCGAGGGAGCGATTGGTTTATAATAATGTAATTAACTTTAATTTAGTTTGCAAGACATTCAGCAATATTAATATGCGTTTCATTGAGTTCAGACAGAGGAATCGTGGGTACAACACATTTGGTGGCGAGACATTGGCCCCGTCTCACAGCGGAGGACAAGGTTCACTGGACCAGAGCTACCTGCGCATGCGCAGCCTGCCCCGCTGAAGATGCCGCTCCGTGTTACCGTGTCCAATAACGGGACGCCCTCCACACTGCTCGCGTCACGTCGCTGTTCCTCTGAACGTGACGCCAACTGAAGCCATAACGTTGCGGCGGAAGGAGAATTGACGGCTTCGTAAGCAGCTAGTGAGTTAACGTAGCTTTAAATTCAATGGACACGTTCACGTTACGCCGCCGTTCATGTCAACCCTTCAGTCTTACCTTCTCGTTCCGAGTCAACTTTCCCAGTTACTATCTCCGTCTCTTCGACAGCTGTCAACACGTGTCTGTGTTTGTAAAAGTGCGTGCCAGAGGTAACTCTTTTTCTTTTCTTCTTCGGTGGTGTTTAGGTCGCTGGCTGCATTACTGCCTTCTTCCGGTTTCAGTCAGTTCCTTGTGTTGTCCCGCCTACTCAGCTTTCTTCTTCTTCTTTTTGTTTTTAGGCGGCTGGCATCCAAACTGGTGCATTACCGCCACCTACTGCCTTTCTTTGCGAACTAGAAATATCTAGCACTTTATCCCCTCAAAAAGAAAAGAAATTAAAATTAAATTAAAATAAACTAAACTAAGAAGCCCTGTCAACTTCAGTGCCCTAAATTCTTTTATTCAACCCTGTCTCCTTCAGATACTGCAGCACCCTTCCTGCCCCCAAGGATAATGCATCCCTCAATTGCACCCCTCCTCCTGCCAGCCTCCTCTTCAACCTGCCTCGCTCGTTTCTAAATGTCTGGCAATGCCACATGACATGATCCACCGTTTCTGCTGTCTTGCAGGACTCGCACAGTCCGGTTGGGTGTTTTTTAATTAATTGCATTGTTTTGTTTAGCTTTGTATGTCCAATCCTGAGTCTAGTCGATATGTTTTCTTCTCTAGTGCTAAATATTGTTGTCCTCCCCTTGTTAACCTCCTTCTGAATAGTATACAGATGTCTTCCTGTGCCTCCTGCCTCCCAACTGTGCTGCCATTCCTTAATAATGTTTATTTTTATGAGTGATTTAGCTTCTGATTTGCTAAATAAAATATCCTTCTTGTTCTGACATTCCAGTGCTTGCTTTGCTAGTTTGTCTGCTGCTTCATTTCCCTTTACCCCTCTATGTGCCGGCACCCACATGAATGCTACCAAAATACCCATATGCTTAAGATGGAAAAGTGCTTTGTGTATTTCATTGATTAAGTCCTGCCTGCTGTTAGATGTGAGTGATTGTAAGGACAATAATGTTGAACTGGAATCCGAATAAATGATGACCTTACTGATCTGAACCTCCTCCACCCACTGGAGTGCTGCTAGAATGGCCAATGTCTCGACTGTATCCACCGACAGATGGTCTGACGATCTCCGTTTGACTTCATCACGAAAAGATGGGCTGGTGACCGCAAAACCGGTTCTACCTGTACGAGGATCTTTTGATCCATCCGTGTATGCCGGAGTAAATGATTTATATGTCGTCTTTAGCCTCTCCTCCACCATTCCTGCAATATTATCAATGTTTTTAAGTGCTTGGGTTTTGTTCAGAGTGAGAAAAAATTGATCAACTAAGACTGAGGAAAATAACCAAGCAGGTGTTACCGATAGCGACACGGCAGCAGTGAATTTGATCTGATTCAACCCCATCTCCCTTGCAAATTGTCCACGACTCCACGCAAAGCAGCCCCGTTTGTCCCTTTGGCTTTCCCAACACGGCATGAGCCCCTTTGTGGTTGGCTGCTTGTCCACGGAATGCCCTTCAGATTGGCCCAATAGCTCAACAATAATTGTTTACGTCTCAAATGCAGCGGCATCTCACCCACCTCCACGCCTACTCAGCTTTCCCCATTGGTCCCATTTATGAGAGTTAAAAAACATTGCTTCAAGAACACCGAGTACAGACTTGTGCACTTTGGACATGGGAGTCCAGAGAGGACTTGATGACGTCACATCAGCTGGTCTTGCTCATGAATTTAATCCAATTATTCACTGTAAATTATTTTTAACATTCAAACAAAATATGACAACCCTGCTGTTTTCATTATCCCTTAAATATAATTAGTTTATTTGAATTGTGCATGTGGATATATATATATATATTTCTAAACACACCATTTTAAATAAAATTATCATACACATATAAATGTATTTATATTGTGTACAAAATAAAAGATAAATATATATAGTGTTTATTAATATATAGTTTATATTTAAATATGTCTAATAATTGTATAGATATATATATTTGTATATATATATACACATGTGTACATAAATATATATATGGTTATATTACACATGTAATTGCAAACAATTCAGTCTAAAGTAAAAAAGATATTGCTATAGTTCAACGTTAAAGTTTAAATACAATATTAAGTTATGAATCTTAACCCTCAGTCAAACTGATTTAACGTTAATGTGAATAAATAATAAACTTTGTGCTCGTTAGATCCTCCAAAACCCAATTATCATATTTCATGTTTAACCGCTACGGAGACATCAGAGCCAGCGGAGCATTTAAAAAAGTCCTGCCGATCACATATTAGATTTTTAAACAACTAACTTCTCGCCTAAAAACATCCTAAAATTACATTCCGTGACTCAACAACAGTAGTGTTTATAAAAAGTCAACTGTCAAATTGTTTCCGGTTGCTGGTGTGAAATGCATTCTGGGATATTGGCTGGCCAGAGTACGCACAAGTCTCATCTGATGCATCCTGGGTAGGGGGGGGGGGGGGTCAATTGGCCGGCCGGTGTTTATGAGATTGGAGTGGGACACGGAGAAAATGTGGAGTGGTGCTCTTCGCAATAAAACATCTTTGATGGGGCGTGTCGCGTCTCGGCCAATCAGCGTCAAGATGTCTTCAGCGTTTGGTGGTTTAGGTTAGCTTGAATGTTAGTCCGCTACATCTGCTGCTGTCACGCTGCACGGTGTAGCGATGCTAACAAAGTACCCGTACGTTAAACACAATGTGATTTAGTATATTTTTAGTCTCAATACTTCATTAAGAGAGCGATCAGAGCGCACGCGCTGCTCCGTGTCGAGCTGTCTGCACACACTGCGCTGCGCTAACAGAGAGGGGCGCTAAGTGGCGGAATTTTTGAGTCTTCGGCTTTAAAAATAAAAATAAAAAAAGATGCCAGAAGTGAAATGTTTCAGTTCTTTGTCTCCAATGCAGACAGTCTGTAAACTTATGTAACTCTACAGCTGCTCATCCTGATGAACTCTGTATCCTCTGGTCAGATACAGACTAACGGCTTCATAGTGTATCATCAATGCTATGATGGCTCCATGTAGTTTCATTCATATCTGGCTGTAGGCTAATACTAATATTACTGCCATTTGTTAAGTGTTGAAAAAGTTGGTAAAAAGTGAACCATAGACTTCCGGTTTTGCGCATGGCGGAGTAGGCAGCTCGTCGGAAGGGCTCTGTCACTATTTTACATTTATTTGGCATTTGCTTTTATAATTACAAGACAAACTTGAAAAACCAGCTTCTAAAACGTACTTCTGCTACGGGGTACACTGTATTCACTTCAACATGGGCAAACCCAACGCAGCCAGAGGAGGGAAAAAACCCGAAAGCGAGAGCAAGCAAGTCCACGATGGCGACCTAGCATCAGACCTAGCTAGCGGCGACACGACACATGGAGACGGCAACGGCAGCAACGCTCTCCCTCGCTGACATGCAGAAACTACTCGCCGGTATGGAGGAGCGGATAATCAACACTCTGACAGCTCAAATTTCAGCCAACCACGCCACCATTGCCAGACATGACCAGACAATTCAAGCCATTGAGACGTCAATGAACGACTTTCAGGGGAGAATAACTGCACTGGAGGCCGCGGTCGGCAGCTTCGTGAAGGAGAACGAGCTACTGAAGTTTAAGGTCGACGATCTCGAGAACAGATCACGGAGATGCAATATCCGTATTACAGGCATACCCGAGAGAGCGGAAGGCACCCGACCAACGCCTTTCATTGAATCCTTTATCGAGGAATGATTCGGCGCGGACGCTTTCCCCCGTAGCTTAGCCGTGGACAGAGCGCACAGGGTGGCTGTCCAGAGGAGACGGACGGCGCGCCTCGGCCCTTCATCGCCTGCGTTCATCACTTCCAGACGAAGCAGCGTATAATGCAGCTGGCACGAGAGAAAGGTCCCTTGTCCTACAAGGGCTCGGAAATTCATATTTACGCCGACTATAGCGCTGAAGTGGCTAAAAAGAGAGCTACCTTTTCCCCCGTCAAATCCGCGCTGAGGAAAGCAGGCTCCCAATTCAGCCTGATCTTCCCGGCTAAGCTGCGAGTGATCGCCGATGGAACCAGGCACGAGTTCAATACCCCGGGTGAAGCGGCTTCCTTCTTGGAGAACATTCGGAACATTCAACCGGCAGCATGAGACTCCTCGGCAACTATAACAAGGACCTTGGTGACACTACCTTTTCTTAGCTTAGGTTGGGCTAACCGGTGAGTGAATACTTTTGCGTGCTAAACTGACACGTTGTATAAATAGTCACATTTATGAACAGTATATTACTAACCTGATCGTGTTCATATAACGCTGAACATTCATATACTCTTCACTGAACCTTATTACCCGAATGTCAAACTGTCCTAAACATGACTTAAAAACAGCATTTTGGGTCAGTTGAAAGTGTCACGCTCTCGAGGTCTGTTATTAAGACTGGCGTAGATTACAGGGATATTATATCCCCACTCTGGGATCACAGTTAATGCTACTTGTTCTTATTTTTTATTATCTTACTATCTAATTAGCGTTGAATGTATATATCATCTCCTCTTGTCAAATTCTAACCCCATAATATACAGAACGGCTGTTTGTTGTGTTGACTAATGTTTAGAAAATGTCTTTCACAGTACTGCTCCGTAGATTCTTTAAAAGAAGCGGTTCACAAGTTAAGATCCTTTCCTTTTTTTTGCCTTTACATTCATTCTTATAGACAGAGTTTAAAGTGCATGATAGAGTTATGCACACCGTTTTCAATAGTACAACAGGTAGGGTTAACAGGTTTAGGTACCAAGGACTGGAGCCTTTTATTCTTAATGTGTTTTGTTGTTGTTGTTTTTTGTTGTTGTTTTTTTTGTATCTTCCTTTGTCTCCCCCCACACCCCTCCTACTCCCCCACCCTTCCATTGGTGCTCTGTTGCTATATCCCTCTATTTAAACTATGAAC